>NC_137801.1:56386881-56816881 GCF_963383645.1 Muscardinus avellanarius
CTGGAGGCGGAGACAGGAGGATTGCAGGTTTGAGGACAGCCTCAGCTGTTTCCAAATAAAATATAAAATAGGTCTGGGAGTGTAGCCTGGAAGTAGAAGGCCCCTGGGTTCCATCCTCAGTACCACCAAAAAAAAAAAAAAAGAAAGAAAGAAAAAAGAAAAGAAAAGAATGTAAAGAAGCCAAGCATGGTGACGCATGCTTGTAATCCCAGTAGTTGTTTGGGAGGCTGAGACAGGAGGAATGCAGGTACAAGAATAGCCTCAGCAAGTAGTGAGACACTGATCAACCTAGTGTTGGAAACCTACTCTTTCCAAGTAAATAAAATAGGGCTGAGGGCATACCGCGAAGGTAGAATGCCACTGAGTTCAATCCCCAGTGCCACATAAAAAGTAAAGAAAAATACATTAATAAAATGTTTAGAGCCATCATTTGTTGGTTTTTTTTTTTTTTTTCAGTAACAAGGATGAACCTAGGGGCATTCTACCTCCAAGCTATACCCCCAACCCTATTTTTTTATTCTTTATTTTGACACAAGGTCTCACTGAGTTGCAGTGGGCCTCACTAAGTAGCTGAGGCTGTCTGCAAACCATGGTCCTCCTGTCTCAGCCTTCCAAATGCTGGATTACAAGCGTGCGCCACCACGCCCGGTGGGCCACCAGCTATTAATAACATGTCTTACAACATATACAGTTAGAATAAAGATTCCATTAGCAACATGTGCCTAAATCCCAACTTTTGGCTTATTAAAAGTATTTAATTCATAATAGTTATCAAAATAAGTTGGCATTCAATCTATCATACCATCTTCTGTTGTCCATAGAATAAACAAAGTCCTAAAAGAAATTACATCTACCGGGCGTGGTGGCGCACGCTTGTAATCCCCGAGCTTGGGAAGCTGAGACAGGAGGATCACACAGGTTCAAAGCCAGCCTCAGCTGCTTAATGAGGCCTCGGCAACTTAGTGAGACTCTGTTTCCAAATAAAATATAAAAGAGGTCTGGGAGTATAGCCCGGAGGTAGAAAGCCTCTGGTTCCACCCCCAGTACCACCAAAGAAAAAAGAAAAAAAAAGAAATTACGTCTACATTCAAGTGTTGTCCATACCACACTCATCATATGAGGAATATTCTTGGAAATAAGTTACAAATTGAAATTTTTCTTTAGAATAAGTTGTTTATAATGCTTACTTTAAAACAATATAACAATTAAGGCTCTTTCTTCAGAGATAAGATGTGGGATGTTCATGAATATTTGAATAGTCTTTTTGAAGAATTAAAATCTTGGAGAGATGTGTATTGGCGCTTGTGGGGAACAATCAACTGGTTGACTTGTTCGAGATGTTATCAGGTGAGTTTTTTTTTTTTGCTTTTTTTTTTTTAAGGAAATTAGTGGCAGAACCAGTGGTGCTCTTCTGGCTTAATTTCTTCTTCCTATTTTTATTTATTTATTTATTTTTGTGGATCAGAAGATGGAACCAAGGGGCATTCGACCTCTGAGCTACACCCCCAGCCCTATTTTTTTTTTTTATTTTTATATTTTTGGTGGTACTGGGGTTCCTGGAAACCCTTCTACCTCCAGGCTACTCTCCCAGACCTGTTTTATACTTTTTTATTTGGAAACAGGGTCTCTTAAGCCAGCATGGCTGGCTTGGAACCTGCGCTATCCTCCTGTCTCTGCCTCCCAAGCGCGGGGATTACAAGAGTGTGCCACCATGCTCAGTCCTATTTTTTATTCTTTATTTTGAAACAGGGTCTCACTGAGTTGCAGAGGGCCTCACTAAGCGGCTGAGGCTATCTGTGAACCGTGATCTTCCGGTCTCAGCCTCCCAAATGCTGGAATTACAAGTGTGTGCCACCACGTCCACCTTTTTCTTTCTATTTTTATTTATTTATAGTACTGGGGATTGAACCCATGGGCATTCTACCTCTGATCTATACCCCCAGCCATTTTTGTTTGTTTTTTTTTATTTTCTAATGGTACTGGAATGAAACTCATGGGCATTCTACCTCCAAGCTACTCCTCCAGCCCTATTTTCTATTCTTTATTTTGAAACAGGGTCTCACTGAGTTGCAAAGAGCCTCACTAAGTAGCTGAGGCTGCCCTTGAACTGAGATCTTCCTGTTTCAGCCTCCAGAATCCTGGGATCACAAGCCTCACAAATTTCTCAGGCTGACTGTGGACCTGTGATCCTCTTGTCTCTGCCTCTCGTGTACTGGGATTATAAACATGATACCACACCTGGTTTTCTGTGACATTTATGTATTTATTTATTTTATTTATTTATTATTATTATTTTTTTTTTTTTTTGCAGTACTGGGGATGGAACCTAAGGGCATTCTACCTCCAAGCTACACCCCTGGTCCTGTTTTTTTTTTTTTTTTAGTCTTTTTATTTTTTGAAACAGGGTCTCGCTGAGTTGCTAAGGGCCTTGCTAAGTAGCTGAGGCTGTCTGCGAACAGTGATCCTATGGTCTCCACCTCCCGAATGCATTCTTCCTCTGAGCTACATTCCCAGCCCTGTTTTATTTATTTATTTATTTATTTATTTATTTATTTATTTATTTATGATACTGGGGTTCCTGGAAACCCTTCTATCTCTGGGCTACACTCCCAGACCTATATTTTATATTTTTTATTTGGAAACAGGGTCTCCTAAACCAGTGAGGCTGGCTACGAACCTGCGTGATCCTCCTGTCTCCACCCCCCCAGCGCGGGGATTACAAGCATGCTCCACCACGCCCGGCTTTTTATTCTTTATTTTGAAATAGAGTCTCACTGAGTTGCAGAGGGCCTAAGTAGTAGCTGAGACTGTCCCAGAACCACAATCCTCCTGTCTCAGCCTCCCAAATGCTGGGTTTATAAGCATGCGCCACCACGCCCAGCCATATGTGATCTTTAGTAAAGTACTGTGTGTGGTAGTGGAATTGAATCCAGGGTTATTTTTTCTACCTCCAAGCTACACCCCCTAGCCGTGTGTGTGTGTGTGTGTGTGTGTGTGTGTGTGTGTGTGTGTGTGTGTGTGTTACTGGGGATGGAACCCAAGGACAGTCTACCTTTGAGCTACAGTGTACCTCAACCCTAATTTTTATTTATTTTATTTATTTAATTTTTTGGTGGTACTAGAGATGGAACCCATGGGCCTTCTACCTCCAGACTACACTCCCAGACCTATTTTATATTTTTTTATTTGGAAACAGGGTCTCTTAAGCCAGTTTAGGCTGGTTTCAAACCTGTGCAATCCTCCTGTTTCAGCCTCCCAAGCCCGGGGATTACAAGCTTGTGCTACCACACCCAGCCTAATTTTTATTCTTTATTTTTATATTTTGTGTGGTACTGGGGATGGAACCTAGAGGCCTTCTACCTCCATGCTACACCCCCAGACCTGTTTTATATTTTATTTGGAAACAGGGTCTCACTAAGTTGCTGAGAGCCTCACTAAGTAGCTGAGGCTGGCTTCAAACCTGAGCCATCCTCCTGTCTCAGCCTCCCAAGTATTGAGATTACAAGTGTGAGCCACTACACCCAGCTTTATTCTTTATTTTCAGACAAGGTCTCACTAAGTTGTAGAAGCCTCACTAAGTGCTGAAGCACTCGTACAACCCACGATCCTCCTGTCACATCCTCCCAGGTACTGGGATTACAAGCATGTGCCACCAAGTCTGGCCCTCTTTTTTATTTTTATTTTAAAACAGAGTCTTCCAAGCCGGGCATGGTGGCGCACACTTGTAATCCCCGCGCTTGGGAGGCTGAGACAGGAGGGATCACACAGGTTCGAAGCCAGCCTCAGCTACTTAGTGAGCTGAGAGCAACTTAGTGAGACCCTGTTTCCAAATAAAATATAAAAAAGGTCTGAGAGTGTAGCTCAGAGGTAGAAAGCCTCTGGGTTCCACCCCCAGTACCACCTAAAAAATAAAAAATAAAATAAATAAAATAAAACAGAGTCTTCCTAATTTTATGAAAGTTTCACTGCTTGCTGAGGCTGACCTTGAACCTGTGATCCTCCTATCTCAGCCTCCCAAGTACTGGGGTTACAGGCATGTGTCACCATTGCCAGCTCAGTAAAGTATTCTGAGATGTATCATTTCATTGTGGAATAGTCATTGATTGTATACATTTATTTTATCCAGGCATTTCTCTGTATTGAACTTTCACATTGTCAGTACCACTCAGAAACCGTGGTTTATCCTACCGCAGCAAGTTCACTGAGCACTGTTGGGACTGGAATTTATCCTTGTTGTAACCAAAAGGTTCTTCGGTTTGATCCCACTCAGCTTACAAAGGTAAATTTTTAATATCGTGTCTTTGTATAAAAGCAGTTTATTCATGTAGAAAAATCTACAAACAGTACGTAGTGTAGTAGGAAATAGACGTTTCTCTTTACATGAATGCCGCAGTCTACATCTCCTTAAAGAGTACCACAATTAACAGTTTCCTTTCAGACCTCTCTGTATAGATTTTAGGCACAAATTATTTGTATTTTATTTTGTTTTCGATATGGGATCACACTATTCATATTATTGTGCAATTTGCATTTTCCATTCAACAGCATGCTTAGGTTATCTTTTTGTATTATTTAATTGCTGTGTAAGAATTCGTTGTGCATGTATCACAGTTTATATAACCATTATCCTATTGGTGAGCATCTAGGTTGTTTCCCGATTGATGGCATTATAGGGTTACAGTCAACATTGTTATGCATATATTTTGGTGCAGTTGTGAGCACTGCTATAGGTTAAATTCCTTGATCAATAACACCTTTGAAAACGTTATGTAAGCTAGATGTGGTGGCACACCTGTAATCGCAGTACTTGGGAGGCTGAGATAGGAAGATCACAGGTTCAAGGAAAGCCTCAACAATGTAGCAAAACTCTCAGCCATCTAGTCAGGCCTTGTTTAAAAAATAAAAAAAGAATAGCAGGGCTTGGTGGCACAAGTTTGTAATCCCAGAATTTGGGAGGCTGAGATAGGAGGATCATAGTTCAAGGACAGCCTCAGCTATTTAGTGAGACCCTTTGCCACTCAGTGAGACCCTGTTTCAAAATAAAAAATAAAAAATAGGGCTGGGGGTGTAGCTCGGAGGTGAAATGCCCCTGGGTTTCATCCCCAGTAGAAGAAAAAATTTGTATGTGTGGCACTAGAGATTGAACCCAGGGGCATTATTACTCCAAAGCTTCATTTTCTGCTCCATTTGATTTTTATTTTGAGGCAAGGTATAAGTTAATGAGAGTCTCATTATGTACTGAAGCTGTCCTTGAACCTGCAGTCCCCTTGTCTCAGCCTCCCAAGTACTGGGATTATAAGTGTGTGCCACCACTCCCATCTTATATAATTATATTTTATAAGTGAGCTGGGCTTGGTGGCACATTCTTGTAATCCCAGTACTTGGGAGGCTGAGACAGGAGTATGGCAGGTTTGCGTTCAGCCTTAGCAAGCAGTTAGACTCTTGTTAATGTAGCAAGACTCTGAAAATAAATATAAAATCAGGCTGGAGTTTAGAATGCCCCTTGGTTCAATCCCTAGTACACAAAAACATAATAAAAATAAAATAAAAATGAACCATTATTGAGAGAAAATAAAGAAAACTAAAAAATGGATAGGTGTACCATGTTCATAAATTGGAAGACCCAACATTATAAATATATGAATGCAGCCGGGCATGGTGGTGCACGTTTGTAATCCCCGCGCCTGGGAGGCTGAGACAAGAGGATTGTGTAGGTTTGAAGCCAGCCTCAGATACTTAGTGAGGCTCTCAGCAACTTAGTGAGACCCTGTTTCCAAATAAAATATAAAAATAGGTCAGGGAGTATGTCCCAGAGGAAGAAAGCCTCTGGATTGCACCCCCAGTACCACTAAAAGAAATATATATATATTTTCCCCAAAACTGATCATATAGATCAGAATTCTACAAATCAATGCAAAAAAGACAAATAATAGTTATTTTACATAAGAAGACATTCAGTTGTCCTTTAAACATCCTCATTAGTTGAGCTGGGCATGGTGGGGCATGCTTGTAATCCCAGCATTCGGAGACTGAAACAGGAGAATTGCAGTTCACAGACATCATCAGCTACTTAGTGAAGCCCTTTGCAAGTCAGTGAGACACTGTTTCAAAATAAAGAATAAAAGACCAGCGTGGTGGCACGCTTGTAATCTCCTGAAAGGCGGAGACAGGAGGATCGCACAGGTTCGAAGTCCGCCTCGCTGGCTTAAGAGACCCTGTTTCCAAATAAAAATAATATAAAATAGGTCTGGGAGTGTAGCCTGGAGGTAGAAGGGTTCTAGGAACCCCAGTCCCACCAAAAAAAAAAAAAAGAAGAAGAAGAAGGAGGAGGAGGAGAAGGAGAAGAGGAGGAAGAAGAAGAAGAGGAAGAGGAAGAAGAGGAAGAGGAGGAGGAGGAGGAAGAAGAGGAGGAGGAGGAGGAAGAGGAGGAGGAGGAGGAGGAGGAGGAAAATAATAATAATAGGGCTGGGGGTGTAGCTTGGAGGTAGAATGCCCCTGGGTTCCAGCCCTAGTACCACAACAAAACAAAACAAAAAAAATCCTCATTGGTAACTGGGGAAATGCAATGAATATTAATACACAGAATGACTAAAATTAAAATATCTGATCACATGTTAGCAAGGATGTGGAGTAATAAGGAATTCTCATATACTGGTGATGATAATTTATTACACATGAGCAAACATGTTAAAAATATTTTTAGCATTATTGTTTGTAATAGTACCAAACTAGAAACAGCCTCCCATCAACTATAGAAGAGGTAAACAGATGATGTATATTCAAATAGTGGAATGCTGTATGTTAAAGGGAACATTATAGTCACATACAGTAACATGGTTGAACTGTAAGAACATATGTTGGACAAAACAAGCAAGGCAACTGAACTATGGTGTTGAGGGATGCATCTGTAATTGACAAAAAGGGTAAAGAAAAGCCAGGAAGCAATTACCACAGAATTAGGATGGAGATTTTTTTGGGAGGAGGAAGGCAGTTGTGATTAGGAGTGGACCCATGGTGACTCCCAGAGTGTTCTGTTTCTTTTTTTTTTTTTTTTTTTTTTTTTTTTTGCGGTCTGGGGATGGAACCCAGGGGCATTCGACCTCCGAGCTACACCCCGTGCCCTGTTTTTTATTCTTTATTTTGAAACCGGGTCTCACTGAGTTGCAGAGGGCCTCACTAAGTAGCTGAGGCTGTCCTTAAACCGCAATCCTCCAGTCTCAGCCTCCTGCATGCTGGGATTAAAAGCCTGCGCCACCACGCCCGCATTGAATGTTCTGTTTCTTAATGTTTATGATGGGTTATATATATTTTCTTGGGTATCTGTTAAACTATATATTATGTTTCGATTGCTTTTCTGCATTTTTCTCAAGGAAATGCTTTAAAATACAAAGATTTGACTAAGGAAAAAACAAGTGACCTTTCAAGGAATGTTTTTATAATGAACCAACCTTGCTGACTCTGTTTCTTACATGACAGGGCTGTAAAGTGAGGGAGCATGTGGTTGCTGTTCAGGATCAAGGTGATGCTGGGGATATGCTGTCTTGTCCAGCTACTAAAATACTCGATGATCTGCAGAAGTACAAAGATGTAATTGTTGTGCCTTTTTCTAAAGATTCAATTAGGTGAGGATAAAAATCCAACGGCACTGTATCGCATTTTCATTCAGTGGTTGACATTTCAGAATCCCCAATCCCTATTGCCTCCCCAAGTCAGTGATGCTCCTGAGCCAGGCGTGGTGGCACAACCGCATTCGGGAGTCTGAGCCCGGAGGATCACGGTTCGCAGACAGCCTCAGCTACTTAGTGAGGCCCTTTTCAACTTAGTGAAATCCTGTTTCCAAATAAAACATAAAAGTCAGGCGTGGTGGTGCACGCTTGTAATCCCAGCATTCAGGAGGCTGAGACTGGAGGATTGCAGTTCCTAGACAGCCTCAGCTAATTAGTGAGGCCCTCTACAACTTAGTGAGACCCTGTTTCAAAATAAAGAATAAAAAATAGAGCAGGGGATATAGCTTGGAGACCAAATACCTCTGGGTTCCATCCCCAGACCCACAAAAAATAAATAAATAAATAAACAAACAAATAAAACATAAAATAGGGCTGGGGGTGTAGCTCAGAAATAGAATGTCCCTGGGTTCAAAAAATTGGGATTCTAGCCAGGTGTAGTGGTGCACGCTTGTAATCCCAGCATTTGGGAGGCTGAGACAGGAGGATCACAGTTTGCGGACATCCTTAGCTATTTAGTGAGGCCCTTTGCAACTCAGTGAGATCCTGTTTCAGAATAAAGAATTAAAAAATAGGGCTGGCGGTGTAGCTCAGAGGCACAATGCCCCTGGGTTCCATCCCTCAGTACCACACACACACAAAAGTTGAGATTCTAAAATACAGTTTTCAAGCTTTTGTGTTTTTTTCTTTTTGCTGAAGCACTTCTCCTCTACCTCCTATCCCTCATTACACTCCTCTTACTACTTTCGTGTGTGTTTGTGTGTGGTGCTGGGGATGAACCTCAGGACCTCATGCTTGCCAGGCAAGTGCTCTACAACCGAGCTATGTACCTAGCCTAGCCCCATCCCCTGTTAAATGCTTATACAGTTGGAAAAAGAAGTCAGTGGTTATGGTCATCTTTCTATAAGTTTGAACTCCTTAAAAGTCAGTAATTTATGAAGTCATCTCCATTATTTTGTAGTTGCAACAGGCTGTCAAATTGCGGTCTGGAGCCGGGCGTGGTGGCGCACACTTGTAATCCCCGCGTTTGGGAGGCGGAGACAGGAGGATCGCGCAGGTTCCAAGCCAGCCGCACTGACTTAAGAAACCTTGTTTCCAAATAAAAAAGTATAAAAATAGGTCTGGGAGTGTAGCCCAGAGGTAGAAGGGTTTCCAAGAACCCCAGTACCACCACACACACACAAAAAAAATGGGGTCTGGAAGACCTTAGACGTTGTTTTCAAAGCAGTAGCAATCACAGCAACCTATTCCACCACCTGGTGTTATGCTTAGAGTGCAGTGGCGCACCCTGTGTGTGGGACTTCACTAGGAGAGTTACTAGATGAACTCAGAAATGAAATGTTGCCAGGCGTGGTGGTGAGCACTTGTTTGTTTGTTTGTTTGTTTTAGGACTGGAGATTGAACCCAGGACATTCTACCTCCAAGCTACATCTCCAGCCTTATTTTTTATTCTTTTTTTTTTTAAGTACTAGGGCTGGAACCCAGGACATTCTACCTCTGAGCTACACTCCCAACCCTATTTTTATTCTGTTTTTTTTGAAATAGGGTCTCACTGAGTTGCAAAGGGCCTCACTAAGTAGCTGAGGCTGTCCATGAACCTGCAATCCTCCTGTCTCAGCCTCCCAAATGCTGGGATTACAGGCATGCACCACTTCACCTGGCTTACTCTTTAAGTTTCAGAGGGCTCAGCAAGTAGCTGAGGCTGGCCATGAAGCTGCAATCCTCCTGTCTCAGCCTCCCAAGTACTGGGGTTACAAGCATGCACCACCACTCTGACTTGTATTTCTTGTCATTTTTTTGTTTTATTCGTGTGTGTGTGTGTGTGTGTGTGTGTGTGTGGTGTTTCTGAAGATTTAACCCAGGGCCTCATGTAGAAACTGTATGTGTCAATATCAGTTTATAAAACATTTGCAAAAATAAATTTTTATGAGCACTTCTCCACAAAAATGTCTTTTTCTTTCAAGTGATCCTGGAGTTGGTTCCTGTGATGAAAAAGGTCTAGAATGTGATATTTTATTAGAGCCAAGTACACCATGGGGCCCCAAAACTGGGGAGCTCAATGCTGTGAGTGATTTATTTTACTTATTATCTGTATAAACAATTGATGATGTTTTATCTTTGACGGGAACCTGATCAGTTTAAATTGAAATTGAAGCTGGTTGTAGTGGTGCACATTTGTAATCACAGTTCTTAGGAATCTAAGATAGGAGGATCGCAGGTTTGAGACCAGCCTCAGGGACAAAGCAAGACTCTCCGCAGCCTAGTGAGATCCTGTCTCAAGACAAAAATACAAAAGGTCTGAGAAGGTAGCTTAGAGGCAGAATTTTTCTGAGTTTAATCTCCAGTACCATAGCCACAAAATAAAATTGAAATTGAATAACTGTCTAATTCTTAACCTCAAAGAATTAACAATTAATAGATTTAAATTTGGGGTCCTAGCTAGGTGTGGTGGCACACACCTGCAATCCCAGAACTTGAGAGGCTGATACAGGGGGATTACAGGTTTGAGGCCAGCCTCAGAAACAGAGCTAGAAATGTAGCTCAGAGGTAGAATACCCCTGGGTTCAATCCCCAGTACCACACACAAGAAAAAAACAGGAGGGGGATATCTGAGGATGTAGCTCAGTGGTTAGAGTACTTGTCTAGCTTGCTCAAAGCCCTGGGTTCAATCCCTAGCAACACACACACAGAGCTTTTTTGGGGGTGGGTGGGTGGGAATATAACATGGTCTTCAGGATTTTTTTTTTTTCTTTTTAGTACTAGGGTTAAACCTAGGGACATTCTCTCTGAGCTACAACCCCAGACATTTTCTTTTTCTTTTTTTTTTTTTTTTTTTTTTTTTTTTTTGAGACAAGGTCTTGCTTAGGCTGAACCTGGCCCTTCTGACTTCCAAGTACTAGTACTGGCATGTGCCACCAAGCTGTGTGAGCCTGAACTCTTATTATGGATAAGTAATGATTTGAGAAATGAGGATAGTATAAATGGATAATTTGTTCCCTCCTTGTTCTTTAAGCATTTTTGGTATGAAATTATTATAATTAGAAATGTATCTAATTGCCAGGCTTGGTGGTACATGCTTGTAATCCCAGAATTTGGGGCTGAGACAGGAGGATCACGGTTCGCAGACAGCCTCAGCTATTTAGTGAGGCCCTTTGCAACTCAGTGAGACCCGGTTTCAAAATAAAGAATAAAAATAAGCCGGGGGTGGTGGCATATGCTTGTAATCCTAGCATTTGGGAGGCTGAGACCTGGAGGATCGTGGTTCGCGGACAGCCTCAGCTACTTAGTGAGGCCCTTTGCAACTCAGTGAGATCCGGTTTCAGAATAAAGAATAAAGAATAGGGCTGGGGTGTAGCTCGGAGGTCAGATGCCCCTGGGGGCCATCCCCAAACCCGCAAAAAAAAAAAAAAAAAAAAAAAAAGAATGAAAAAAAGAATAAAAATAGGGCTGGGGGTGTGGCTTAGAGATAGAATGCCCCTGGGTTCCAACCCCAGTACTACAAAAAAATATATATATCTAGCTGGGCGTGGTGGCGCACACTTGTAATCCCTGCGCTTGGGAGGCAGAGACAGGAGGATCGCGCAGGTTCGAAGCCAGCCGCGCTGGCTTAAGAGACCCTGTTTCCAAATAAAAATATAAAAAATAGGTCTGGGAGTTTAGCCCGAAGGTAGAAGAGCTTCCAGAAACCCCAGTACCACCAAAAAAAAAAAAAGTATCTATATATGTATATTTAATTTTTTCAAAAATACTGAAACTAATTTTTTTTTGTGTGGTACTAAGGGTAAAACCTAGGGGCTTTTCTACATCCAGGCTATATTCTCAGACCTATTTTATACTTAATTTGGAAACAGGGTCTTACTAAGTTGCTGAGAGCCTTACTAAGTAGCTAAGGCTGACTTCAAACCTGTGTGATCCTCCTGTCTCAACCTCCCAAGTTCAGGGATTACAAGCATGCACCACCACACCCGGCTGAAACTAAAATTTTTTAAGGTTACTATAAAGCTTTGATTCCTTTGACTTTTGTTACTGAGGACTAAGAAATCTCTTTGCTTATGAACTTCCTGCCTTTGACTTGATTGAGGTAGAGTTTATTTGAGAAAGTGAAAAAATTCAGATAGCTATATATTCAATCATTAACATTTATTTATGAATTATATGTCAGACAATAAATTATATGGGCATATGGATTCTTAAAACATAAACATTTGTGATCGAAATAGTTCAAAGAATAAAATTATATTTATATGTGATTTACTTGTCCTTTGGAAATGGTATTGAAAAGTGTTGCAGTTTTTCTTTTTTCTTTTTTTTCCTGTGATATTGGGAATCAAACCAAGGGCCTGGTGCATGCTAGGCAATTGCTCTAAAACTGAACTACACCTCTAGCCCTTTTTCCTCTTTTTAAACATCCACATTCTCCTCTAAGCAGGGTATTTTTTTTTAAAAAAATGGTATACTGTGGGGCATGGTGGCGCCCGTTTGTAATCCCAGCATTTGGGAGGCAGAGTCCTGAGAATCGCAGTTCGGTTCACGGACAGCCTCAACTACTTAGTGAGGCCCTCTGCAACTCAGTGAGACCCTGTTTCAAATATAAAGAATATAAAATTAGGGCTAGGGTGTATCTCAGAGGTAGAATGCCCCTGGGTTCTATCCCTGGTACTGAAAAAAAAAAAAACTGGTATATTAATTTATCAGTTTCAGCCTGAAGTTGGTTGGTTTGTTTGAGGTACTAGCGTTGGAACCCAGGGGCATTCTACCTCCGAGCTACACCCCCAGCCCTATTTTTTATTCTTTATTTTGAAACTGGGTCTCACTGAGTTGCAAAGGCCTGACTGAGTAGCTGAGGCTGTCCACGAACTGCGATCCTCCTGTCTCAGCCTCCCAAATCCTAGGCTTACAAGCGTGTACCCCACGCCCAGCTCAGCCTGAGTCTTAAAGTGTTTTAACTTGGAAAGGAACCATTCTTGTATCTTTTCTACAATATTTCTGTGAAAATAATGAGATGCAATCTGGATACAGATTCAGTAATCTCTTATTCCTCTGTTTTGCAGTTTTTGTCATTGAAAAACTGGACACTGCAACTGGTAAGCATTTATATTCAGCTTTCATAGATCTCTTCCTTTCTAAATTAAAGTATAACTTAGTAGAGTCTTATCATCATCTTCTTTTACAAATTTTAGTTAAAAGTACATCTTCTTGCTGGATGTCGTAGTGTATGACTTTAATCCCAGTGCTTGGGAGGCTGAGACAGGAGAACTACAGCTTTGAGGCCAGCCTTAGCAACTTAAGCCCTGATTCAAAATAAAAAATCAAGCTGTATTGGGGGTGAGGCTCAAAGTAGAATGCCTCTAGGTTAAATCTTCAGTAACAAAACAAAAACAAAAAAGTATATGTTCTGTCGGAAGTGGTGGTGCACGCTTGTAATCCCTGTGCTTGGGAGGCTGAGACAGGATGATCACACAGGTTCAAAGCCAGCCTCAGCTACTTAGTGAGGCTCTCACCAACTTAGCGAGACCCTGTTTCCAAATAAATTATAAAATAGGTCTGGGAGTGTAGCCCGGAGGTAGAAAGCTTCTGGATTCCACTCCCCGTACCACCAAAAAAAAAAAAAAAAAAAGTATATGTTCTTTTTCTGCCTCTCCATTTTTATACTTTACTAAAAATGCTATTAAATTGTTTAGACAGACACATATTCCATTATCTGACTGCATAAACTATTCAAAATCACCTGGGTGTGGTGGCGCGCCCTTATAATCCCCACGCTTGGGAGGCTGAGACAGGAGGATCACGCAGGTTCGAAGACAGCCTCAGCTGTCTTAAGAGACCCTGTTTCCAAATAAAATATAAAATAGGTTTGGGAGTGTAACCCGGAGGTAGAAGGCCCCTGGGTTCTATCCCCAGTATCACCAAAAAAAAAAAAAAAAAAAAAAAAAAAAACCTATTTAAGGTCACTTTTAGGACATTGAATTGAAGAAATGGAAAATCTTCAAATCTTATTATTTGGTTGGTTGGTTTATTTTTTTAACCTGTTTGCCAATGCTATGCCATCTACTATTTTAGTATTCATGAAAATGTAATAGGAATCTGGGACAAACAGGATGGAGAAAACAAATGCACATATGTTTAAAGTAATACAGACCACATTCACCAAGACAGTGTGCTTCTTTATGAGACTGCTTTAATATTAACAGTTGTATTAGACTTTAACACCATCAGTATCAAGGAACATGTTCAGTTGAGTAATGGCAGTATAAATCAACAAATACTGATACTTATCTATTACTGTACTGGATTCTGTGAAGGGAGTAAAAAAATTTTAATGTAATACAATCAAATTCTGAATTCTGAATGTAGAAATTCTATTTTTTTTCAATGCTAAGGATCAAACCCAGGGCCTCACACATGCTAGGCAAGTACTCTACCACTGAGCCACACCCAGCCCAGAATATAGAGATTCTTATGAATATATCCTGGATGTTGTGCTAGGTGAACAGCAATCATTTTATCAACTCTTACTTTACTCATTCGTCCATAAGAAATGTAGTTGAGCCGGACGTGGTGGCGCATGCTTGTAATCCCAGCATTTGGGAGACAGACAGGAGGATCGTGGTTTGCAGCCAGCCTCAGGTACTAAGTGAGGCTCTTTGCAACTCAGTACAGATGTTTCAAAATAAAGACTAAAAAATCGGGCTGGGGGTATAGCTTGTAGGTAGAATGCCCCTGGGTTCCATCCTCAGGACTGCAAAAAGAAAATAATAATAAATTAATAATAAATAATAAATTAAATAATAAATAATAAATTAAATAATAAATTAATAAATAATAAATTAAATTAAAGTAGTTAAATGTGTTTTGGAGACTTCATTAGAAATGTGATAATATTACATTTGTGATGGATGTTTGCTTGTTTGTTAACTTAGAAACAACAGTCGTTATTTTCAGAAGAAGAAGAATATACTACTGGGTCTGAGGTCACTGAAGATGAAGTTGGTGATGAAGAAGAGGTTACCAAGAAGCAAAGTATTGGCTCCTAAGTTAAAGTCAGATCTCACCGTTTATGACGGGGTTATATTCTGAAGCTTTCAATGGAAGGGATGGGAAATTGACTGTGTGTATCTACATGGTAGATTACGACATAGAAGGAAAGAAAGAAAAGAAAGGAGGCTCCATTAAGATTTCTTCACTGGGCTGGGTGTGGTGGTGCACATCTTCAATCCCAGTACCTGGGAGACTGAGACAAAAGGATTCGGGTTTGAGGGCTAGCCGCAACAACTTAGCAAGGCCCTCAGCAACTTAGCAATACCCTGTTTCAAAGTAAAAAATAAAATAGGGCTAAGGGAACTTAATCTGACAGTTGACTGTTCTGCACACCTGTAACACCTACATTGGAGGGGGAGCTGAAAAAAGTAGATCAGATTTGAGGGTTAGCCTTGGCTTTTTGCTGAGACCCTTTCTTTAAAATGAGAGTGTAGTTTAGAGGTAGAATTCCTTTGGGTTCAATCATCCCCAGTACCAAAAAAAAAAAAAAAAAAAAATCCCTAACTAGGAACCAGGAGTGGTAGTGCATGCATGTAATCCCAGCACTTGGGAGTCTGAGACAGGAGGATCAAAGGTTTGAGGATAGCCTTGGCAACATAGACTCTGAGCAACCTAGCAAGACCCTGTTTTAAGGCCTGGCATGGTGGTGCACACTTGTAATCCCAGTACTTGGGAGGCTGAGATAGGAGGATTGCAAGTTTGAAGCCAGTCTTGACAATTTAGCAAGGCTCTCTGCAACTTAGTGAGACGCTGTTTCCAAAAAAGAAATAAAATCAAGCTGGGCGTGGTGGCGCACACTTATAATCCCAGCATTCAGGAGGTGGAGACCAGAGGATCATGGTTCTCGGACAGCCTCAGCTACTCAGTAAGACCCTTTTTCAAAAATAAAAAGACTAAAATTTAGGGCTGGGAGTGTAGCTCAGAGGTACAATGCCCCTGGGTTCCATCCCCAGTACCAAAAAGAAAAAAAGAAAAAGAAAGAAAATCGAGCTGAGTGTGGTGGTGCATGCTTGTAATCCCAGTACATGGGAGGCTGAGGTGAGAATCTCAGGTTCGTGACCAGCCTCAGCTACTTAGTAAGGACTGCTGCAACTTACTGAGACCCTGTTTCAAAATAAAGAATAAAAAATATAGCTGGGGGTGTAGCTCAGAGGTAGAATGCCCTTGGATTCAATACCCACTACCATAAAATAAAATTGGGCTGGGGGTTAAGCTCAGAGGTAGAATGCCTCTGGGCACCAGTCACACACACACACACACACACACACACACACGACCCTGTTACAAAACAAAAAATAAAAAGGGCTAAGGGTATAGTTCAAAGGTAGAATGGCTCCTGAGTTTAATTCCCAGTACCACACTAAAAATAAAATTTCCCAACTAGCCAAGCATGGTGGCACATACTGTAATCTAGTACTTGGAAGGCTGAAACAGGAGGACCACAAGTTCAAGAATAGCCTCAGCAATTTAGCAAGGCCTTAAGCAACATAGTGAGACCTCGTTTCAATGTTTTATTTATAAAAATGTAAAATAGGGCTCAGAGATAGAACCCCTGAGTTCAGTCCTCCCAAACAAACACAAAATAGAGAAAAGACTCTCTAACTGTACTCATAGAGTTACAGACAAATTACAGCATATTAGCCGGGCGTGGTGGCGCACGCTTGTGATCCCCGCGCTTGGGAGGCTGAGATAGGAGGATCGCATGGGTTCGAAGCCAGCCTCAGCTACTTAGTGAGGCTCTCAGCAACTTAATGAGACCCTGTTTCCAAATAAAGTATAAAATAGGTCTGGGAGTATAGCCCAGAGGTAGAAAGACTCTGGATTCTACCCCAGTACCACCAAAAAAAAAAAAAATTACAGCATATTGAGAAACAGTCCTCCAAGATTTCACTCAGATATAATCTAATGTGTAACTCACTTTAGATGAAATGTGATCAAAAGATGTGTACCTGAGATGATTGGGAATGAGACATCAAATATATGCATCAAAGTATGATTGTTAAAAAAATAAAGCATGTTAGCCAGGCGTAGTGGCACACGTTTGCAATCCCAGTATACAGGAGGCTGACACCAGTGGGTCACAGTTCGCAGACATCCTCAGCTACTTAGACTCTCCGCAATTTAGTAAGTCTGTTTAAAAATAAAACATAGGGCAGGAGGTGTAGCTCGTCGGTTGAATGTCCCTAGGTTCCATCCTCAGACCCACCAAAAAAAAAAAAAAAAAGAAAGAAAGAAATAGGACTATGAGTGTAGCACAGTGGTTAATCCTGCAAAATTACAAAAAAAAAAAAAAAAAAAAAAAAGCAGGCGTGGTGGTGCAGGCTTGTAATCACCGTGCTTGGGAGGTGGAGACAGGAGGATCACGCAGGTTCGAAGCCAGCCACGCTGGCTTAAGAGACACTGTTTCCAAATTTAAAAAATATAAAATAGGTCTGGGAGTGTAGCCTGGAGGTAGAAGGGCTTCGAGGAACCCCAGTACCACCAAAAAAAAAAAAAAAAAAAGTTTTATTGTTTAAAAGTAGCAAGTCATCTGGGTGTGGTGGCACACACTTGTAGTCCAAGTAATTGGGAAGCTGAGACAGGAGGATCACAGGTTTGTGGCCAGCCTCAGCTACTTAAGCCCTCTGCAACTCAGACCCTATTTCAAAATAATAAGCCATGCATGATGCCACATGCTTGTAATCCCAGAATTTGGGAAGCAGAGACCAGAAGATTGTAGTTGCGGACAGCCTCAGCTACTTAGTGAGGCTCTCCACAACTTAGACCCTGTTTCAAAATAAAGAATAAGCCTGGTGTAGTGGTGCACACCTGTAATCCCTGAGTTTGGGAGGCAGAGACAGGAGGATCGTGCGAAGGCTTAAAAGACCCTGTTTCTTTTTTTCTTTTTCTTTTTTTTTTTTTTTTTTTTTGTGGGTCTGGGGATGGAACCCAGGGGCATTTGACCTCCGAGCTACACCCCCTGCCCTAATTTTTATTCTTTATTTTGAAACTGGGTCTCACTGAGTTGCAGAGGGCCTCACTAAGTAGCTAAGGCTGTCCGCGAACTGCAATCCTCCAGGTCTCAGCCTCCCGAATGCTGGGATTACAAGTGTGCACCACCACGCCCAGCAAGAGACCCTGTTTCAAAAAAAAAGTATAAAAATAGGTCTGGGAGTGTAGCCAGGAGGTAGAAGGGTTTCCAGGAACCCTAGTACCACCAAAAAAAAAATAAAAATTAAAAATAGGTCAAGGAAGCCGGGCGTGGTGGCACATGCTTGTAATCCAAGCATTTGGGATGCTGAGACTAGAGGATTGCGGTTCGTGGACAGCCTCAGCTACTTAGGCCCTCTCCAACTTAGACCCTGTTTCAAATTAAAGAATAAAAACTAGGGCAGGGGGTGTAGCTCAGAGGTCGAATGCCCCTGGGTTCCACCCCTAGGCCCTCTAAAAAAAAAAAAATAGGGCAAAGGGTATAGCTTAAAGGTAAAATGACCCTGGGTTCCATCCCTAGACCTGCAAAAATAAATTAATTATTTTTTTAAAATAAAGAATAAAGCCAAGCATGGTGACACACGATTGTAATCCGCTCTTGGGAGGCGGAGACAGGAGGATCACGCAGATTCGAAGCCAGCCTCGCTGGCTTAAGAGACCGTTTCCAAATAAAAATATAAAAAAATAGGTCTCTGGGAGTGTAGCCCGGAGGCAGAAGGGTTTCCAGGAACCCCAGTACCACCAAAAAAATGAAGACTAAAAAAGGGCTAGGAGTGTAGTTTGAAGGTAGAATGCCCCTGGGCTCAATTTCTGGTGACACACACACACAAAAAAAAAGATAAGTCGAGCGTGGTGGCGCACGTTTGTAATCTCAGCATTCGGTAGGCTGAGACTGGAGAATTGCGGTTCTCGGACAGCCTCAGCTACTTAGGTCCTCCACAACTTAGTGAGACCCTGTTTAAAAATAAAAAATAGGGCAGGGGGTGTAGCTCAGAGGCAATGCCCCTGGGTTTCAACCCCAGGCCTGCAAAAAAAAAAAAAAAAAAATTAGATAAATAAAAATAAAAGTAGCAAGTCCATTGAAGAGGTCTGTGATTTATGCTCATAATATTGTCCTTTTATTAGGAAAAAAGGAGAAGCCAAAGAAGTTCACTAAGCAACCAAAAAAACAGATGTCTTCACCCTGTACACAAAAAAAAGAAAAGGCATTGGAGAAGGTAATTCTAAATTATTATAGCCAGGCATGGTGGCACACGCTTGTAATCCCCGCGCTTGGGAGGCTGAGACAGGAGGATCGCACAGGTTCAAAGCCAGCCTCAGCTACTGAGTGAGGCTCTCAGCAACTTAGTGAGACTCTGTTTCCAAATAAAATATCGAATAGGTCTGGGAGTGTAGCCTGGAGGTAGAAAAGCCCCTGGGTTCCACCCCCAGTACCACAAAACATAAATAAGTTATCTATTATTATTCTAAAGTTTATATTAAGAAGTAATCAGCTGGGCATAGTGGCACATGCTTGTAATCCCAGCATTCGGGAGGCTGAGACCTGAGAATCACAGTTCACTAAGTAGTGAAGCCCTCTGCACCTTAGTGAGACCCTGTTTCAAAATAAGGAATAAAACAATAGAGCAGGGGGTGTAGCTCGGAAGTCGAATGCCCCTGGGTTTCATCCCCAGACTAAATCAATCAATCATTCAATAGGGCTGGGGGTGTAGCTCAGAGATAGAATGCCGCCGGGTTCTATCCCTCGTACCACACACACGAAAAAAGATTAATAGTGGGTTAATTTTAAAAGATTGCTTAGGGCTTCAAGGTCAACAAATAAAGTGGGTTCATGTTCTATATCAAATTCTATATCAAATTCTATATTCAAAGACCTATACTTTTTTAGAGGACTTTTAAGTTCTCGGAACCTGTTTTATTATGGAATCATGAAATAGTGTCAGCCTTATGTGGTTGCTGAAGGTTCAAATGAAATATACTTGTAAGTGCTCCTAGTACTATAAATGCTCTTGGTGTTGAGTGCTCTTGCATGAAATAAATGCAAACTGTTTATAATTAGCTGTAGCACTAATCTGTAAATATGCTCTAATGGGGCTGTGTTATCTGCTTTTCTTTTAGTCAGCTTCTAGAGATGTTTCTCCTTTCATGTGAGTATTGCTCCTTAATCTGGTTGGATGTCCACTCTTATGCTGCATCAATGTTGATTTTTGTTCAATTTTTTCAATAGTGTGAGTATGCAGAAAAATAAGTGGGATGCTACAAGATCTTTAAGATTCAACCAGGATGCACAAAGAGAAGATGGTAAATTTATTTTTGGGGTAACTTACAAACGGGTATAAATAACAATAATAAAGAATGTCTTTCGTTTTATGAAATATGCAAAATAGCTTTAAAGGTTCCATTGGAAAAAGGCCCCAAACTTATACATTCAATTAGAATTCAGTTACTAAAGCTGGGCGTGGTGGCGCATGCTTGTAATCCCAGCATTCGGGAGGCTGAGACCGGAGGATCACCATTCGCAAACAGCCTCAGCTACTTAGTAAGGCCCTCCACAACTTAGTGAGACCCTGTTTCAAAATAAAGAATAAAAATAGGGCAGGGGGTGTGGTTCTGAGGTCAAATGTCCCTGGATGTCCCTGGATTCCAGACCTGCAAAAAAAAAAAAAAAAAAGCTGAATACGTTTTAGGCTTTTTGTGGTACTGGGATTGAACCCAAGGACATTCTACCTCTGAGCTATACCCCCAGCCCCTTTTTATTGTATTTATTTATTTATTTAATTTATTTTTGCAGTACTGGGTATGGAACTTCAGGGGCGTTCTACCTCTGAGCTACACCCCCAGTCCTATTTTTTATTCTTTATTTTGAAACAGGGTCTCACTGAGTTGGAAAAGGCCTCACTAAGTAGCTGAGGTTGTCTGGGAACCGCGACCCTCCAGTCTCAGCCTCCCAAAAGCTGGGATTACAAGCGTGTGCCACCACACCTGGCTCTTATTCTTTATTTTGAAACAGGGTCTCATTAAGTTGCTGAAGCTGGTTTTGAACCTGTAATCAAAATCTCAGCCTTCCAAATACTGGGCTTACAGATGTGCACCAATGCACCGGTGAGGCTATTTCTTAGTACATTTTCTGTTGCTACTACAAAATACTTAAGACTGGGTAATTTATACACAAAAGTTCTTGAGAACTTAGAGGGCATTCTGGCTACTTCTCTACAATGCAGATGACATCATGGTGAGAGCACATGCCAGAGGAAAAGATAAAACAGCAGCACAAGGAGCAGGGCCATGCTTGTTAATTTATTTACTCTGTGTGTGTGTGGTTGGTGGTGATACTGGGGATTCTACCTCAAAGCTACACCCCAGCCTTTTTATATTTCATTTGGAGACGATCTGACTAGATTGCTTAGAATCTCACTACAAGCCGGGAGTGGTGCACGCTTTTTTTTTTTTTTTTTTTTTTTTTTTTTGTGGTACTGGGGTTCCTGGAAGCCCTTCCCCCTCCGGGCTGCACTCCCAGACCTTTTTTTTATTTATTTGGAAACAGGATCTCTTAAGCCAGTGAGGCTGACAACGAACCTGCTCGATCCTCCTGTCTCCGCCTCCTAAGTGCAGGGATTACAGTTGTGCACCACCAAGCCCGGCTGGTGCATGCTTTTAATCCCAGCATTTGGAAGGCTGACAGTCTCAGCTACTTAGGCCCTCTGCAACTTAGTGAGACCCTGTTTCAAAATAAAGAATAAAAAATAGAAACCTGCAATCCTCCTCTCAGACTCCCAAGTACTAGCGTTGTCGTTGTGTGCCACCATGCCCTACTTTTTATTATTCTAATTTACTTGTGTGTGTGGTATTGGAGATTAAAACCAGGGATGTTCTACCAAGTACTGACATCACAGGCATGTGCTGTACCTATTTTTATTTTTATGTGTCTGGTAATGGGTATTGAACCCAGAGGTACTCGATAGCTCTGAGATACACCCAGCCTATCTTATTCCTTATTTTGAGGTAGTTTACTAAATTACTTCACACTGACTTTTAACCTGTGATCCTCCTGTCTCAGTCTCCTAAGTACTAGGATTAAAGGCATTTACCACCATACCTAGCTCAGGCTTGTTTTTTAATAAGAGTTTGCTCTTGTGGGAACTAAGCAGGACCCCACAAGGACTATATTAAACTCTTCCAGGTTTAATTGGGATTCTCAATGACCTAACTCCCTTCCACTAGACCCCACCTTTTTTTTTTTTTTTTTTTTCAGTACTGGGGATTAAACCCAGGAGCATCATACACCCAGCGAGATCCCACTTCTTAAAGTTCTACTAACTCTCAGAATCGCCTCATCAGAGACCAAGCTATCAGCACATGAACTTTTGGGTGGACACAGTCAAGCCATATTCAACCCACAGGCTGGTTTACCATAAGCTAAAAAAACAGCACAAACTAGACGTGTTGGTACACACTTGTAATCCCAGCATTTGGGAGACTGTGACAGGAGGATCGTGCAGGTTCGAAGCCAGCCTCAGCTATTTAGTGAGGCCCTTTGCAACTCAGTGAGACCCTGTTTCAAAATAAATAAAAAATAGGGCTGGGGAGGCAGAACACCCCTGGGTTCCATCCCCAGTACCACAAATAAATAAATAAGCAAATAAGTAAATAAATAAATAACAGCACAATTACCCACATACTAGTAATTTTGCCACTTACTACCTTAAATTCTTCATAGAGCCAGACATAGTGGTGCATACCTGAAATTCCAGTACTTGAAGAGGCTGAGAATAGAGGATTGCAGGTTGAAAGGGCAGCCTCAGCAACATAGGGAGAGTATCAACAACCTAGCAAAACCCTATTTCACATAAAAAATAAAAAGAGCAGGGGGTGTGATTTGAAGGTAGAATGCCCCTAGGTTCAATCCCTAATACCATAAAAAATGCTTCATAGATAGAGATATGCATCTGAAAAGTAATAGCAAAAGATATTTTCATAAGTCCTGTTTATCAGGTATGGTAGTACATATTTGTAATCCCAGTACTTGAGATGCTGAGACAGGAGGATTGTAGGTTCACAGCTACTTAGTAAGGCTCTCTGCAATTTAGTGAGACCATGTTTCAAAATAAAGAATAAGCCGTAGCCAGGCATGGTGGCACACACCTGTAATTCCAGTACTTGGGAGGCAGAGACAGGAGGATCACAGATTTGAAGCCAGCCTTAGCAGCTTAGTGAGGATCTCTGCAACTTATAGTGAGACCCTGTTTCCAAATAAAATATAAAATCAGTCTGGAGGTATATCTCGGAGGTGGAAGGCCCCTGGGTTCCATCCCTAGTACCACAAAAAATAAAATAAAATAAAAAATAAGCCAGGCATGGTGGCACACACCTGTAATCACAGTACTTGAGAGGCTGAGTTAGGAAGATTGCAGGTTCAAAGCTATTCTCAGCAATTTTGTGAGGCTTTCAGCAACTTAGACCGTTTCCAAATAAGAAATAGTGTATAGCTCAGAGGTAAAATGCCTTTGAGTTCAATCCCCAGTACCACAAAATAAAATGAATAAAAAATAAGGTTGGGGGTATAGCTCGGAGGTAGAATGCCCTGGGTCCAATCCCCAGTACCGCAAAAAGAAAGAAAGAAAGAAAGAAAGAAAGAAAGAAAGAAAGAAAGAAAGAAGAGAGAGAGAGAGAGAGAGAGAGAGAGAGAGAGAAAGAAAGAAAGAAAGAAAGAAAGAAAGAAAGAGAGAGAGAGAGAGAGAGAGAACTAAAGTTATCCAGGCATAGTGGTATACAACATGTAATATAGTACTTGGAAGGCTGAAACAGGAGGATCACAGGTTCATAACCAACCTCAGCTACTTGGGCCCTCTGCAACTTAGCAAGACTTTTGTTTCAAAATAAAGAAAAAAAAAATAGGAGTGAAGGTACATCTCAGAGGTAGAATACCTTTGGATTCAATCCCCAGTACCACACACACACAAAAGATTAAAAAGAGAAGAAACTAGCCAGGTGTGGTGGCGCATGATTGTCATCCCAGCACTTAGGAGGCTGAGACAGGAGGATCACAAGTTTGCAGACAGCCTCAGTACATAGTGAGGCTCTCAGCAACTTAGTGAGACCCTGTTTCAAAAATAAAGAAAAAGCTAGGCGTGGTGGCATATGCTTGTAATCCCAGCATTTGAGAAGCTGAGATCACAGTTTGAGGACAGCCTCAGCTACTTAGTGAGTCCCTTTGCAATTCAGGGAGACCCTGTTCCAAAATAAAGAATAAAAAATAGAGCTGGGGGTGTAGCCCGGAGGTAGAATGCCCCTGGGTTCCATCTCCAGTACCACAAAAATAAATAGAAAGAAAGAAAGAAAAAATAGGGATAGGGGTGTAACTTGGAAGTAGAATGCCCCTGGGTTCCACCCCCAGTACCACAAAAAAAGAAAAAAGAAACCAAAGTTCTGAATCATCCTCTTCAAAAGTAATGTTTATTCTTTTAACCTTCAGATCAGCGACGGATGTCTGAAATTACAGGGCACCTAATAAAAATGAGATTGGGTGATCTGGACCGAGTCAAGTCAAAGGAAGCAAAAGAAGTAAGAAATGTTTATTATTGTTATATAAGACATTCCCTCCTAATTTTACTCATGAAGAGTAAAAATATGTTTTAAGCAAGATTTGTTTTGTTTGTTTTTGATACTGGGGATTGAACCAGGAGGTGTTTTACCTCAAAGGTATATTCCCAGCCCAATTTTTATTTCTAATTTGGAAACAGGAGCTCACTAGGTTGCTGAGAGCCTTGCTAAATTGCTGAGGCTGGCTTAGAACCTACAATTCTCCTGTCTCAGTTTCTCAGCTTCCCAAGTACTGGGATTATAAGCATTGCGGTTTGCAGACAGCCTCAGCTACTTAGTGAAGCTCTCCACAACTTAGTGAGACCCTGTTTCAAAATAAAGAATAAAAAAAAAAAAAAACTAGGGCCGGGGGATGTAGCTTGGAGATAGACTGCCCCTGAGTTCCATCCCCAGTACCGCAAAGAAAGAAAGGAAGAAAGAGTGACTCCAACCCTGCTTACTAGACCTCAATGCCACTACAAGCAGCTTCGAAAAGAATTTTCTCAAATACAACCTCAACCAGTCCTAAAGCATGAAGTGCTGCTTCTTAGCCGATGTGGTGGGACACACCTGCAATCACAGTGTTTGTGAAGTTGACACAGGAGGATTGCAGGTCTATGGCCAGCCTCAGAAACTTGGATCCTCAGCAACTTAGCGAGACTCTGTTTCAAAATAGAAAATCAAAGGCCTGGCGGGAGGTGTAGCTTAGTGGTAGAATGTCCCTGGGTTCAGGCTCCAGTGCCACACAAATACACACACACCAAACAGGGTATACTTTTTTGTGTGTGTGTGTGGTACTGTGGATGAAACCCAGGGGAATTCTACCTCTGAGCTACTCTCCTGGGGCCCTATTTTTTATTCCTTAATTTAAAACAAGGTCTCACTAAGTTGCAGATGGATTCACTAATTTGCTGAGGCTGTCCTTGAACCCAGATCCTCCTCTCTCAGCCTCCCAAGTACTGGGATTACAAGTGTGTACCACTGCACTGGCTAGGGTATGCCTTTTTTTTTTTTTTTTTTTTTTTGGTGGTACTAGGGATGAAACCCAGGAGAATTCTACCTCTGAGCTATAGCCTAGCCCTATATTTTATTCTTTATTTTGAAACAGACTCTCGCTGAGTTGCAAAGGGCCTCACTAAGTAGCTGAGGCTGTTCTTGAACCAGGATCCTCCTTTCTCAGCCTCCCAAATGCTGGGATTTTAAGCGGGTACCACCACGCCCAGCTAGGGTATATCATTTTGATAAAGCAGAGCTGTTGTTGGTTTCTTAAAAATAACTTAATTTTTATTCTTTATTTTTTAGTTTGCAGGAGGTATTTATTCCAGGCTCGAAGCACAAATCAAAGCCTCAGTGCCTGTAAATGTGCGACAAAGCAGCTCAGAGAAAAACACCAGGTAAGTCAGCAGAGACTAATTTAGAAAGCTACTGACTTTGAACTGATTTTGTGTGTGTGTGTGTGTGTGTGTGTTGTGTGTGTTGTGTGTGTGGGGGGGGTACTGGGGTGGAACCCAGGGGCTTTCTACCTCCGGGCCACACTCCCAGACCTGTTTTATATTTTATTTGGAAATAGGATCTCACTAAGTTGCTGAGAGCCTCACTAAACTGAGGCTGGGTTCAAACCTGCATGATCCTAATGTCTCAGCGTCCCAAGTACCAGAATTACAAGTGTCGTCACCATACCCGGCGAACTGATTATTTTTTTAATGTCAAAGAATATGAACACTAAGCTGGGCATGGTAATACACATCTGTAAACCTTGAGAGGCTAAGACAGGAGAACAACAGGTTTGAGGACAGCGTCAGCAAGTAGTGAGACTCTCATTAACTTATAGAGACCCTACTGCAAAATAAAGATAAAACAGGCTGGGAATGTAGCTCGGAGCTAGAATGTCCCTGGGTTCAATCTCCAGTACCCCACCCACAGACACACACACATACACACAAATATATGAACACTAGAAGGACATAATTTGAGTTCCAAGTTTATGTTTTGTTTAAGGATAAGATCATTAAGACACTAATCAGAACCATGTTTTAACTTAAATTTAAGGTTTTTAAGCCGGGCATGGTGGCACACGCTTGTAATCCTAGCATTCAGAAGGCTGAGAAAGGAAAATCCCTGTTCGAGGACAGGCTCAGCTACTTAGTGACTTTGCAACTCAGTGAGACCCTGTTTCAAAATAAAGAATAAGAAATAGAAGCCAGGCATGGTGGCGCATGCATGTAATTCCAGCCCTTGGGAGGCTGAGACAGGAGGATTGCAAAGGTTTGAAGCCAGCCTCAGCTACTTAGTGAGGCTCTCAGCAACTTAGTGAGACCCTGTTTCCAAATAAAGTAAAAAAATAGGTCTGGGAGTCTGGAGGTAGAAAAGCCCCTGGGTTCTACCCCCAGTACCCCCCAACACACACACCAGAAAAAAAACCCAAAACCCTGGGTTCCATCCCCAGTACCACAAAAAATAAAAAATAAAAAAACAGAGCTAGGATGTGGCTCAGAGATAGAATGTCACTGGGATCCATTTATTTTTATTTTTTTGTTTTTTATTTAGAAACAGGTCTCACTAAGTAGCTGAGGCTGGCTTTAAACCTGTGCAATCCTCCGCCGGGATTACAAGCCTTTGCCACTACACCTGGCTTAAAATAGGTATGGGAGTGTAGCCCAGAGGTAGAAGGGTTCCATCCCCAGTACCACCAAAAAAAAAAAAAAAAGGCATGTGTGATGGCGCATGCTTGTAATACTAGCATTTGGGAGTCTGAGACAGGAGAATTGTGGTTCGAAGCCAGCCTCAGCTACTACTTAGTGAAAAAAGTTATGAGCTGGGGATGGTGATGCACTCCTATAATCCCAGTGCTTGGGAGGCTACAACAAGAGGATTGCAGGTTCAAGACCAGCCACAGTGATTAGTACTAAAGACTCATCAACCTAGGGAGACCCTGTTTCAAAATAAAAATCAGAAAATAAGATTGCATGGTGGCACACACTTGTGATCACAGTACTTGGGAGGCTGAGAGCGGAGGATTGAGGTTCCAAACCAGCCTTAGCAATTTAGCAAGTTCCTCCACAATTTAGTGAGACCTTGTTTCAAAATAAAAAATTGAGAGCTGGGCATGGTGGCGCATGCTTGTAATCCCAGCATTTGGGAGGCTGAAAACAGAGGATTGCAGTTCACAGACAGCCTCGGATACTTAGTGAGGCCCTCCGCAACTCAGTGAGACCCTGTTTCAAAATAAAGAATAAAAAATTGGGCAGGGGTGTAGCTCAGAGGTCAAATGCCTCTGGGTTCCATCCCCAGACGCTCAAAAAAAAAAAAAAAAATTGAAATAGCACTGAAGGTATAGCTTAGGGGTAGAGTGCCTCTGGATTCAATCCCTAGTAACACACACACACACACACACACACACACACACACACACACACAAAGTCATAAGTACAAGATTTAATGAAAGCAAAGTTATGTTTGTTTGGGGTGTGTGTGTGTGTGTGTGTGTGTGTGTGTGTGTAACTAGAGTTGGAACCCAGAGGCCTTATGCCTCCAGGCTATGTCCCCAGCCCTGTTTTATGTATTTATTTTTACGTGGAAATAGGGTCTCATTAGGTTGATGAGAGTCTCACTTCTTGCTGAGGCTATCCTCAAACCTGTGATGATACTGTCTCAGTCTCCCAAATATTGGGATTATAGGCATGTGCCACTATGCTCAGCTAGAGGGTTTTTGTTTGTTTGTTTTTGATTTTTTGTTTTTGTGGTACTGGGGATGGAACCCAGGGCCATTCTACCTCCAAGCTAAGACCCCAGCCCTATTTTTATTCTTTATTTTGAAACAAGGTCTCATTGAGTTGCAAAGGGCCTCACTAAATAGTAGCTGAGGCTGTCCACAAACCAGGATCCTCCTGTCTCAGCCTCCCAAAGGCTGGGATTACAAGCATGCACCACCACACCGGGCTTACCCCCAGCAGTATTTTTATTCTTTATTTTGAAACAGGGTCTCAGTGAGTTTCAAAGAGCCTCACTAAGTAGCTGAAGCTGGCCATGAACCTGCGATCCTCCTGTCTCAGCCTCCCAAGTACTGGGATTACAAGAATGCGCCACCATGCCCAGCCTTTATTATTTTATCTTAAAATATAATTTATGGATCTTTTGTCATTTTATATCACAAATTTTCTGTTAGAGATTAAGATACCAAAATTTGAGCATTAATACATTACAAATCCTAATGCCTTATCTGTTAATCTGAAATACAGAAAGGTCAGCAAAAAGCCGAGTGTGGTGGCACACGTTTGTAATCCCAGCATTCAGGAGGCTGAAACCAGAGGATCCCAGTTCACGGACAGCCTCAGCTACTTAGTGAGGCCCTCTGCAATTTAGTGAAACCCTGTCTCAAAACAAAGAATAAGCCGGGCGTGGTGGTACACATTTGTAATCCCAGCATTCCGGAGTCTGAGACTGGAGGATCATGTTCGTGGACAGCCTCAGCTACTTAGTGAGGCCCTCTGCAACTCAGTGAGACCCTGAGACCCTGATTCAAAATAAATTTAAAAAATAGGACGGGGGGTATAGCTTGGAGGTCGAATGCCCATCCTCAGACCCGCAAAAAAAAAAAAAAAAAGAAAAAGAAAGAAAGAAAGCTCAGCAAAATAATAGTTTTGTTTTGTTTGTAGTCCTGGGGATGAACTCAGAGCATTCTGTATCTGAGTTACACAGCCCATCCTATTTTATTTTAATTTGAAACAGGGTCTCCAGCATTCTGAAGGTGGAGACAGGAGGAACCCGGTTCAAGGACAGCCCCAGCTACTACTTAGTGAGGCCCTTTGCAATTCAGTGAGATCCTGTTTAAAAATAAAGAATAATGCTGGGCGTGGTGGCGCACGCTTGTAATCCCAGCATCGGAGAGGCTGAGACGGGAGGATTGCGGTTCGTGGACAGCCTCAGCTACTTAGTGAGGCCCTTTGCAACTTAGTGAAACCCTATTTCAAAATAAAGAATAAAAAATAGGGCAGGGGGTGTAGCTCGGAGGTTGAATGCCCCTGGGTTTCATCCCCAGACCCGCAAAAAAATAATAATAATAATAAAAATGAAGAATGAAAAATAGGGCTGGGGGTGTAGCTCGGAGGTGGAATGCCTTTAAGTTCCATCCCCAGTACTGCAAAAAAAAAAGGAAAAAGAAATGGGGTCTCACTAAGTTATGAAGTGCCTCATGTTGGTGAGGCTGACTGCAAATCCCTGTTCCTCCTGTCTCAGCCTCCTAAGTATTGGGATTAGAGGTGTGCGCCACCACACCCAGCTGGTATAGTTATTTGTTTATTTATTCATTACACTAGTGACAATTCAAAATTCAGCTGGCATCATAGTACATACCTTCCTAGCAACCTCAGGAGACTGAGGCAGGAGTGTCACCAGCTCAAGGACAGCCTCAGCAACTTTGAGATTGAACCCAGGGCATTCTACCTCTGAACTTTTTATTCTTTTTTTTTTTTTTTTTTGTGGGTCTGGGGATGGAAGCCAGGGCATTCTACCCCCAATCTACATTCTCTGCCCTATTTTTTATTCTTTATTTTGAAACAGGGTCTCACTAAATTGCAGAGGGCCTCACTAAGTAGCTGAGGCTGTCCGCGAACTGTGATCCTCGGTCTCAGCCTCCTGAATGCTGGGATTACAAGCGTGCGCCACTATGCCCGGCTGAACTTTTTATTCTTTAACTTGAAAGAGGGTCTCACTAAATTGCAGAGGGCTTAAGTAAGCTGGGCCTAGCCACGAACCTGCAATCCTTCTGTCTCAGCCTCCGAAATACTGGAATTACAAGCATGCACCACCATGTCCAGCCCCAAATAAAATTTAAAAAGGACTGGTAGCCAGGCGTGGCAGCGCACGCTTGTAATCCCAGCGCTTAGGAGGCTGAGACAGGAGGATCACACAGGTTCGAAGCCAGCCTCAGCTACTTAGGCTCTCAGCAACTTAGTGAGACCCTGTTTCCAAATAAAGTATAAAATAGGTCTGGAAGTATAGCCCAGAGGTAGAAAAGCCCCTGGGTTCCACCCCCAGTACCACAAAAAAAAAAAAAAAAAAGACTGGTAGCCAGGTATGGTGGCAATCTCCTGTAATCTCAATAATTAGGAGGCTGATACAGGAGGATCAGAGGTTCAAAGCCAACCTGAACCACCTAGTAAGGTGTTCAGCAACCTAATGAGACCCTGTTTCCATATAAGAAATTAAAAAATCAGGCTGGGGGCACAGCTTGGAGGTAGAATGCCTATAGGTTCAATCCTAAGTACAAAAAAAAAATTAAAACTGGACTTGGTGGTGCATGCCTGTAATCACAGGTTTGGGGAGGCTGAGACAGGATTATCACAAGTTCGAGGACAACTTCAGCAAGTAGTGATCTTGTTTCAAAATAAAAATAAGCTGGGTGTGTTGACACACACTTGTAATCCCAGCATTCGGGAGGCTGACACTGGAGGATTGTGGTTCGCTGACAGCCTCAGCTACTTAGTGAGGCCCTCCATAATTTAGTGAGACCCTGTTTCAAAATAAAAAGAATAAAAAACAGGGCAGGGGGTGTAGCTTGGAGGTCGAATGCCCCTGAGTTTCATCCCCAGACCCGCAAAAAAATAAAATAAAATAAAATAAAGTGGGCTAAGCATGTAGCCCAATGGTAGACTGTCTCTGGATTCAATCCCCAGTACCATAAAAAAAAAAAAAAAAACCTAGGGCTGTAGCTGATTAAAAGAGCACTTGCCCAGTATAAACAAAGTGTTAGATTCAACCCCCAACACTAAAAGGAGGGGGGAAAAATACTTGAACTTTGCTGCTGTGATATTTGTAGTTTTTATTTTATTTATTTTATTTTTGCCGTCCTGGGAATGGAACCCAGGGGCATTCTACCTTCAAGCTAGAACCCCAGCCTTATTTTTTATTCTTTATTTTGAAACAGGGTCTCACTGAGTTGCAAAGGGCCTCATTAAGTAGCTGAGGTTGTCCAAGAATGGCGATCCTCTTGTCTCAGCCTCCCGAATGCTGGGACTAGAAGCATGCGCCACCACGCCTGGCTATATTTATAGCTTTTCTCTCACTTAATGTGAGAAAAATCTGTTTTACTGAAGAGATTAATGTATTTGATTATACTGGTTCACATATATAATATACCATGTTATATCTCATTAGAAAATGGATTATGGAGCTGGGCTTGGTGGTACGTGTTTGTAATCCCAGTTCTTGGGAGGCTGAGACAGAAGGATTGCAGGTTGGAGTCCAGCCTCAGCAGGTAGTAAGACTCATCAACCTAGTGAAACCCTGTTTCAAAGTAAAAATAAAATAAGACTGAGAGTATAGCTCAGAGTGGAATTTCCCTGGGCTCAATCCCCAGTGTTACAAAAAGAAAGAAGAAAAAAATGGATTGTGGAACTACATGAAAGCTCATTAAGCTTTGGTATTGTCAAACAGAGTCTAAAGCAGCAGCAACAGCAACTCTGACTTTATTTTCTGTTTAAAAAAAAATTTAGGTCTAAAAGCCGTTTTGGTCAAGGACGTCCTGCATAAATCACCTTAAGATATAAAAAGACAGAAGGCACCCTCCTGGATATCCAAAATTTTTCACTTCTTGAAGACCTTCAGAACGATGGCTTCTTGATGTTTTATTTATTATTCTTGCAGACACACAAATCTTAATGCTAAGAGAAATATGTAGTTAGGTTTTATGAAAATCTAATTGTAAACATGGAACTTCTTATGTTTAATTTTCTTTTAGTATGATTCTAGGCTATGTAGAAAACAATTATTTACAACCTTTGCATAGTTAAGATTCCTAGCTCTAAGCCAGGCGTGGTAGTGCACGCTTGTAATCTCAGCATTCGGGAGGCTGAGACGGGAGGATCGTGGTTCGCGGAGAGCCTCAGCTACTTGGTGAGGCCCTCTGCAACTCAGTAAGACCCGGTTTCAAAATAAAGAATAAAAAATAGGGCAGGAGGTGTAGCTCGGAGGTCGAATGCCTCTGGGTTCCACCCCCAGACCCGCAAAAAAAAAAAAAAAAAAAAAAAAGAGAGATTCCTAGCTTAGGCATGGTGGCACTCATCTGTAATCCTTGGAGACTGAGATAGGTCAGTCTCAGGTTTGAGGCCGGCCTCAGCAACTTAGCAAGACCCTGTTTCAAAATTTAAAATGGGACTAGAGGGGTAGAATTCAGGTAAAATGCCCCTAGGTTCAATCCCCAATAACTCACACACATAAAAAAAGATTCCTAGTGTTTGTTATTATTTATTTGCAGGAGAAGAAACTAAACCGTTAAGGCAGCTAAGCTTTTTTTAATACCTAAAAATTAGTGAAACACAATGGTAGTGTTACTGGGCATACGTACCAACTGTTATGTGTGTTTGGGGCTTGAATCCTGGGTATAGATTGACAACTGCAGTTTGTATGGTGAAATTTTCAGGTGTGCTGATTTTAAGTTCGCATGAATATTAAAGAGCAACAGATCTCAAGACTGCATTAAAATTCCAAGGTGAGGTGTTTTAATACTGGGTTGGGCAGAGGGTTAGTTATTTGTTTGTTTATTTGGGGCTTTTTTTTCCCCAGCATTACACCATAGAAAATAAAATGCTAGTGCAACTTTTATTTCTTTCGGTTTTCAGTGCTTATCTGTTGGTCCTCTGAGCTGGGATTACTGATCATTACCTCTTTCCTATGTGAAGCCAGTGCCATTCTGAGTTTGTTAAAGTAACTTTGGTTTTAGGATAATAAATGAGCTCCGTTGTGTTTGACACTCACTGTATAGTTCTTAGGCTTTAATACCCATCCACATTTCTATAGCCATCCAAATAACCCCTTAAAACCAAGCATGGTGATGCACAGCTGTAACCCCAGTACTTGGGAGGCTGGGACAAGAGCATCACAGGTTTGAGGACGGTCTCAGCAAGTAGTGAGACTCAGTAATCTAATGGGACCCTGTTTCAAAATTAAAAATAGGGCTGGGGTATAGCTCAGAAGTAGAATACCCCTAGGTTCAAGCCCTAGTATCACAGAAAATACAAAATAGCCCTTAAAGCAGTTATGATTGCCAGTTATCTTAGAGATGTCTAAAAATTTCCAAGTATATTATATAGGTGAAAATTGCATATATTCAAGAAAATCAAAATGAATTATTTTATAGATCATATTTTAATTTTCTAACCAGGCAGAAAGAGTACTTAGGGAAATTTTGTTTCAAACCATCAGCATATAACCAAGTATGTGTTTGGAAATTACTTATATGTACATATCTGAAAAATCTTAAGATGCACTGTTTCTATTTGTTAGTCTTCATTTGCCTGTGATTGAAATGGCTTCAGATTATTCAGAGAATGGTCTTTGATAATGTGTAACAGAACAGTGATTTCTTTTGAAATGTTTAAGTGTTATACTCAGTTTACACATATATCAACCATTTTTAGTAAATATTTTAGTCAATATATGAAACTAGATGTTATTTGACATTATATGAACGGCTTTGTCTGTTAACTTCTGTTTGGAAATTTTGTTCTAATATGTGTTTGTTTCAATTTTTGATACTTTGGAAATAGATTATACCATATTTATTTTCAAAAAAATGTTTTTAATGTGTTAAATGTAAGCTTTGTTAAATATTAGATCTTGTTGTATTTGACAAAGGACTTTTATACTTGGAAACAGTGTTATGATGATCACAATTAGAAGAGGAAAAAAATACACATTTGATTTTAACTGATGGTGAAAATGCAGGTGCTTCTCCCGCAGGGGAACTTGCACCTCTGAGCTGATTTTACAAACCAGAATTTGATTCTCTTCAGAATGTGCTTTTTAACATCCATCTGTAATACATGGCTTAAGGTACCACCAAGAAATTTTTTTCCATCCTGGAAATTGAACTCAAGGCTTTGCACATGCTAGGCAAATTACAACTGAAAACCACCCCACCCTCTTTTTTTTTTTTTTTTTTTTTTTTTTTGAGACAAGGTCTCCCTGAGTTGTCCAGGCTTGCTTCAAACTTGCAGTCCTCCTTCCTCAGGTTCCTGAGTAGCAAGGATTGTAGGCCTGGGTTACCTCATCTGGCTTTACCAAAATTTTACTCAAACTCTTAATAGAAATTCTTTTGCCAAATACTTTGAGGCTTTACTTTATGTTAATTGAAATAAATGTTAATGACAAAAATTAGAAAGTCTCTTGATATGAATTATTTGTCCTCTCAAAAAAAAATCTTGATTGTCTTGGTTGCTCTAGATTCCACAGGTTTCCATGGGAGATTAGCTCTGATGCAAGGTGAAATTTTTGTTTTAAGATTATTATTTTAGTTTTGGTGCTAGAGGTTCAACCCATGGGCATTCAACCTCCAAGCTATACCCCAGCCCTATTTCTTTTTTGAAACAGTCTAGTTCACTAGGTTGCTGAGAGCCTCACTAGCTGAGGCTGGCCACGAACCCATTGAACTTCCTGTCTCAGCCTCCCAGGTACTGAGATTATAGGTAGGCACCACTGTGCCTGGCTTAAGATGATTTTAAATGAAGTTGGGCGTGGTGCCGCACACCTGTAATCCACTTCATGAGAGACTGAGATTGGAGGACCTCAGGTTCAAGGACAGCCTCAGCAAATTAGCGAGGCTCTTAGCAACCTAGTGAGACCCTGTTTTAAAACCAAGAAATAGCTGGGCGTGGTGGCGCACGCATGTAATTCCCACGTTTGGGAGGCGGAGACAGGAGGATCCCGCAGGTTCGAAGCCAGCAGCACTGGCTTAAGAGACCCTGTTTCCAAATATAAAATAGGTCTGGGAGTGTAGCCCGGAGGTAGAAGGGCTTCCAGGAACCCCAGTACCACAAAAAAAAAGAAAGAAAGAAAGAAAGAAAGAAAGAAAGAAAGAAAGAAAGAAAGAAAGAGAAAGAAAGAAAGGAAGGAAGGCAGGCAGGCAAGGGTTATAGCTCAGATTAAAATCCATCTTCTTAGAAATGAGTGATCTCCAATTGAGAAACTCACAGGCAGGAGAGGGCTGCTTGCCACTCTGACTTTATTCAGAATATAGTTACTATATATGTAATTAGAGGTCTCACAATGTTATAACAACAAAAAAGTATTTTTTGGCAGTACTAGGGATGGAACCCAGAGGCATTTTACCTCCGAGCTACACCCCAGCCCTATTTTTATTCTTTAGGTTTCATAAGTTACAGAGGGCCTTACTAAGTAGCTGAGACTGGCCACAAATCTGCAGTCCTCCTATTTTGGCCTCCCAAGTACTTGGTTTACACGTGTGCGCCACATGCCCAGCTCAAAGAAGTGTTTATACAGAAATATAAAAGTAACTGTATCAAAGAAAGATTGAAGAACTAGATACATTTTCACATGGTATTCTGCAAGGAGACCTGCTGTTGTCTAGCCAGGTAGAACTCCAAGTCACTGGGCAAGCCTCCAAAATTTAACGGGATACTGTTTCTTTATATGAGACAGGGTCTCACTAAATTGTGGAGGGCCTCACTAAGTAGCTGAGGCTGGTCGCCAGCCACAGTAGTCTTATCTCAGCCTCCCAAGTACTGGGATTACAAGCTTGTACCTGTCTCTCCCCAGCCCTCTTTAAAAACTCTGGAAAAGGTTGGGCGTGGTGGTGCATGCTTGTAATCCAGAGCATTTGGGCAGCTGAGACAGGAGGATCATTCACCTACTAGTGAGGCCCTTTGCAAATCAGTGAGACCCTGTTTCAAAAAAAAAAAAAAAAAAGACTACAAAATATGGCTGGGGAAGCTGGGCTTGTGATCCCAGCATTCGGGAGGCTGAGACCAGAGGATCGCAGTTTGTAGACAGCCTCAGCTACTTAGTGAGGCCCTCTGCAACTCAGTGAGACCCTGTTTCAAAATAAAGTATGAAAAATAGGGCAGGGGTTGTAGCTGGAAGATCTAATTTTTGCCCCTGGTTCCATCCCCAGACCTAAAAATAAATAAATAAATTATATATATATATATATATATATATATATATATATATATATATATACACACACACACACACACATATATACATATACATACATACATACATACATACATACATACATACATACATACGGATGCGGGTGTAGCTTGGCTGTACAATGCCCCTGGGTTCCATCCCCAGTACTGCAAAAAAAAAAAAATTGAAAAATTAACCTGTAGTAACTCTTGCTAAATTACCACAGGCTAGCTTCAAATTCGTGATCTTCCTGCCTCAGCTTCCCAAGTAGCTAAGATTAGAGGCATGTGCCACCACACCCCACAAGGATGATCTCTAAAGGGAAAAATAGAGCTGGACATGGCGGCTCATGCTTGTAATCCCATTACTTGGGAGGCTCTTATTTTTTTTTCTTGTGTGTGTGTGTGGTACTGGGGATGGAACCCAGGGGCATTCTGCCTCCAAGCTATATCCCCAACCCTGTTTTTTATTCTTAATCTTGAAACAAGGTCTCCCTGAGTCGCCCAGGCCCTCACTAAGTAGCTGAGGCTGACCATGAACAGTGATCCTCCTGTCTCAGCCTCCTGAATGCTGGGATTACAAGTGTGCACCACCATGTATGGCTCAGGGAGGTGTGTGTGTGTGTGTGTGTGTGTGTGTGTGTGTGTGTGGTACTAGGGGTGGAACCCAGGGGCTTTTCTACCTTTGGGCTATACTCCCAGACCTATTTTGTAGCCTCACTAAGTAGCTGAGGCTGACTTTGAACCTGTGTGATCCTCCTGTCTCAGCCTCCCAGAGCTGGGATTACAAGCATGTGCCACCACGCCTGGCTTCAGAGGGATTTTTAATAAGAAATAAAACATTCCAGATTCCCGTCATCACAGACACTCCTGCAATCCCTTTCCATAAACATTTCCTAGAATTTGATATTCACTATGCCTGTGCATGTTGTTATTCATGTTTTATGGAGGGAAACTGTTCTAAGTCTAAAAAATGCTGGCTTAAGGATTTATAGCTTCTTGCTTGCTTTGGCAGAAGCCTGCCTCGCTTAAGGGAACTGGAGACAGTGACCTCGATGCCCCATCACTGTCTAAGCTTTGTCCTGCTTTGCTGAAGGTGGAAGGCCACCCTAAGGGGGGACGACAGCAACCTCTGCTGCGCTTGCAGAACTACCAGTGAGCAACGTGTCTCCTAAAGCTCTGCTAACCATGCTCTGCCCTCAGCCAGGGACGGGGATGTGATGGCCCAGCCTTAATGCTGCAAACCTGCAGTAAAAGGCAGAGCTGGCTTTCATGCGGGAGCTTGGCTCTCCTGCCTTCTCCCCTCCCACCTCCTCGAGACCAGGAATAAAGTCTCATATTCTCATCGTGTCATCCCGAGCGCTGGTGCAGAGCCCGGCAGCTCATATGTCCACAACATAATGACCTGCATTGCTTTTCTTTATGTGATTTTCTTATATTGCCATGTTTCTGAGGCTTATGTATTTTGATACAGATAGCTAAAGTTTACTTATTTTGACTATTTCCTACCAGTAATCTTGAGGGAAGCTGGGCATGGTGGCACACACTTGTAATCCCCGCATTTGGGAGGCTGAGACAGGAGGATTGCCATTGGAGGACAGATCAGCTACTTAGTGAGGCCGTTTGCAACTCAGACCCTGTTTCAAAATAAAGAATAAAAATAGGACTGGGGGTGTAACTCAGAGGTAGAATATCCCTGAATTCCATCTACAATACTGGAAAAAAAATAAATATTGAGGGCTTTTTCCAGTAATTTTTTTTTTGTAGTACTGGCGATTTAACCCAGGAGCATTCTACCTCTGAGCTACATCCTATTTTTTATTCTTTATTTTGAAACAGGGTCTCACTAAATTGTGGAGGGCCTCCCTAAGTAGCTGAGGCTGGCTGCGAACCTGCGATCCTCCTGTCTCAGGCATGTGTGACCACATGCAGCTTCAAAAGTTTATTTCTTACCAGGCATGATGGTGCATTCCTGTAATCCCAGGATTTGAGAGGCTGAGACAAGAGGATCTCAGGTTCAAGGACTCTCTTAGCAACTTAGTGAAACTCCATTTCAAAATAAAAAACAGAGCATAGTGGCTACTTAGACCCTCTGCTACTTAGTGAACCCATTTCAAAATAATGAATTAAAAAAAAATAGAGCTGGAGGTGTAGCTCAGAGGTAGAATGCCCCTGGGTTCCATCCCCAGTACCGCAAGCGATAAATAAATAAATAAATAAATAAAATAGACCTGGGTGTAGCTCAACCACAGAATGCCCATGGGTTCAATCCACAGTGTCGCATGTGCACGTGTACACACACACACATGCACACACGGTTTATTTCCTGCTCATGAAGCTCTGTGTCATAGGCACTCAGGAACCTGTGCTGATAGAGGCTTCTACTTGACATCACCTTTATGAGGCGGGGAAAAAGGACTAACAGACTCAAATCTGGTTCTGAAAGTTTCTGCACAAAAGTGACACACAGCTGGGCGTGGGCGTGGTGGCACATGCTTGTACTCCAGTACTTGGGAAGCTGAGACAGGAGAATCATGGTTCCACTTAGTGAGGACCTCTGCAAATCAGTAAGACCGTGTGTGTGGTGTGGTGTGTGTGTGTGTGTGTGTGTGTGTGTGTGTGTGTGTGTGTGTGATGCTAGGGGTGGAACCCAGGGGCGTTTCTATCTCTGGGCCACACTCCCAGACCTATTTTATACTTTATTTGGAAACAGGGTTTCACTAAGTTGTTGAGAGTCTCACTAAGTAGCTGAGGCTGGCTTCGAACCTGTGCAATCCTAATGTCTCAGCCTCCCAAGTTCTGGGATTACAAGCGTGCGCCACCACGCCCAACTGAGACTCTGTTTTAAAATAAAGAATAAAAAATAGGCCTGGGGTGTAGCTTAGAAGTAAAAATACCCCTGGGTTCATTCCCCAGTACTGAAAAAAAAAAAAATTCACGACGATGACAAATCTATTTCTCACATTTCCGGAGGCTGGGAAGTCCACGATCAAATCATCAGCATTCTGGTCTGGAGAGCGCCTCCTTGTGCATCCTCACATGGCAGCAAGTGAGACAGGCCAACCCAGTGTTGCCCCACTTGTTCTTTTGTTGCTGGTTTTGTTTTTTGCCTGGTTTAGATTAAGGTCTTTTATTTATTTTTATTTTTTATTTATTTATTTTTTGGTGGTACTGGGGTTCCTGGAAGCCCTTCTACCTCTGGGCTACACTCCCAGACCTACCTATTTTTACATTTTTTAAAATTTGGAAACAGGGTCTCCTACGCCAGCGCGCGGCTGGCTTCGAACCTGAGCGATCCTCCTATCTCAGCCTCCCAAGTGTGGGGATTACAAGTGTGCGCCACCACGCCCGGCTCTAGACTAAGGTCTTTTAAAACAAGTGGAGCAAGCTGGGCATGGTGGCCCAGGTTTGTAATCCCAGCATTTGGGAGGCTGAGACAGGAGGATCATGGTTTGTGGACAGTCTCAGCTACATAGTGAGGTCCTTTGCAAGTTAGTGAGACTCTGTTTCCAAAAAAAGTATAAAATAGGTCTGGGAGTATAGCCCAGAGGTAGTAAAGCCCCTTGGGTCCACCTCCAGTACCACCAAAAATAAAAATAAATAAACAACCTTAATCTAATTTGCCAGGGAGTAACCCTCATAGCCTAATCACCTCTTCCAGGCTTCACTCAGTACTATCCCATTGGAAACCTGAATTTTGGAGGGGACAAATGCATTCAAACCATAGCAACTATTTGTGTGTGTGGGGGGGTACTGAGGCTTGAACAATGGGCATTCTAGCCCCAGCTACATTCCCAGACCATTTATTTATTTATTTATTTATTTATTTATTTATTTATGGCACTGAGGATTGCACCTAAGGGGCATTCTACCTCCAGTTGACAAGCCCAGCCCTATTTTGTATTCTTTATTTTGAAACAAAGTCTCACTAAGTTGTGGAGGGCCTCACTGAGTAGTTGAGTCTTTACAGGGCACTTGTAATTTCAGTACTTGGAAGGCTGAGACAGGAGGATAATAGGTTCGTGGTCAGCCTCAGCTACTTAGGCCCTCCGCAATTTAGTGAGATCCTGTTTCAAAACAAAGAATAAGACCGGAAGCCGGGCGTGGTGGTACACCTTGTAATCCCAGCGCTTGGGAGGCTGAGACAGGAGGTTCACACAGGTTCAAAGCCAGCCTCAGCTACTTAGGCTCTCAGCAACTTAGTGAGACCCTCTTTCCAATAGGTCTGGGAGGATCGCCTGGAAGCAGAAAGCCCTTGAGTTCAATCTCCAGTACTACAAAAGAAAAAGAAAAAAGAAGACCGGGTGTGGTGGCGCACGCTTGTAATCCCAGCATTGAGAGGCTGAGAACGGAGAATCACGGTTCACAGACAGCCTCGGCTATTTAGTGAGGCCCTCCGTAACTCAGTAAGACCCTGTTTCAAAATAAAGAATACAAAAAAATAGGGCAGGGGGTGTAACTCGGAGGTCGAATGCCCCTTGGTTCCATCCCCTGACCAAAAAAAAAAAAAAAAAAAAGCCAGGCGTAGTGGCGCACATTTGTAATCCCAGCATTTGGGAGGATTACAGAAGAAGATCCGGGTTTGTAGCTAGCCTCAGCTACTTAGCGAGGCCCTCCACAACTTAGTGAGACCCTATTTCAAAATAAATGAATAAAAAATCGGGCTGGGAGTATAGTTTGGAGGTAGAATGCCCCTGGGTTCCATTCCCAGTATCTAAAAAGAAGATGATGAAGGCTGAATGCCTCTGGGTTCAATCCCCAGTACCAAAACCTTCCATAAACTTTTTTCTTTTTTGGCAGTACTAAGGATTAGACACAGGGGCATTCCATCCTCAAATACACCCCCAGACCTATTTTATTATCCTCATTTTGAAACTGGGACTCATTTGTCCGCGATCCTTCAATCTTCCTGTCCCACCTCCCGAAAACTGGGATCACAAGTGTGCACCACCACAGCAGGCCTGCCCCGCCCCTGTTGGAGGGGCAGGTGATGTAAACTGCTTGTGTTTGCGGTGGGGTTTCTTTGCTTGAAGGCCACAGGGAGGCGCTGTAGCTGCGTTCTGGAATTCCTTCGGGACAGGGGTGGTGCTGACACTTTCCAACAGCAGGGGGCGAGCGTGAGACTCGGCTTGCAGCGCAGGCTCTGCGGAGCTGCAACCACTTAAGAGTTCTGTGTGGAAGGTCGCCCGAGAGAGCAGGCTCTGAGCATGCGCGACAGATTTCCCTTCGGAGTTGGGCGGCTCTGGCTCTTAGGAGGCAAGTGAGCATGCGCGCGCAGGCGGTTGCGCTCTCTGGAGCATGCCCTGTAGGGTCTAGATGCTTGGAGCCACCCAGTATCCTTTTTTTTTTTTTTTTTTTTTTTTTTTAGTATTGGGGATGGAACCCAGGGGCATTCTACCTCCGAGCTATACCCTCGGCCCTATTTTTTATTCTTTATTTTGAAACAGGGTCTCACTGAGTTGCAAAGGGCTTCACTAAGTAGCTGAGGCTGCCCACGAACCCGGATCCTCCTGTCTCAGCCTCCCAAATGCTGGGATTTACAAGCGTGCGACACCACGCCCGGCTCATCCAGTATCTTAACAGACCCCTGCTTGGCCGATTCTACACTGGTGGGAGAAAGGCTAATATGTTGGGTTTTTTTGGAATAAGGGTTTCACTTTTTTTTCTTTTGTTTGCGGTAATAGGGATTGGATCCAGGGACATTCTTCTGAGGTACACCCCCTAGCCCTATATTTTATTCTTTATTTTGAAACAGGGTCTCACTAAGTTGTTGAGGACCTCACAGTAGCCTAGGCTGGTTGCGAACTTGTGAACCTCCAGTCACAGCCTCCCATGTATTGGGATTACAAGCGAGCGCAATCACGCTCAGCTCCCAATTTTTCTTTCATGAACTTTTTTTTTTCCACATACAAATATATTAAATTTTCATTGTGGCGGGCGTGGTGGCGCACGCTTGTAATCCCAGCATTTGGGAGGCTGAGACCCGAGGATCGCAGTTCGCAGACAGCCGCAGCTACTTAAACCCTCTGCAACTTAGTGAGACCCTGTTTCAAAATAAAGAATATAAAATAAAATAAATAGGGCAGGGGGTGTAACTCGGAGGTAGAATGTCCCTAGGCTCCATCCCCAGACCCACAAAACAACAACAAAAATTTCATTGTGAAATATTCACACAATTAACAGTAAACAAACCAGTAGAAGAGTAGGCAGAAGACTGGGAAATAAAGAGTTCATTGAAAATTGCAGCTAGAAGCCGGGCGTGGTGGCCCACACTTGTAATCCCAGCATTTGGGAGGCTGGGATGGGAGGATCGCAGTTCTCTGACAGCCTCAGCTACTACTTAGTGAGGCCCTCTGCAACTCGGTGAGACCCTGTTTCAAAATAAAGAATAAAAAAATAGGGATGGGTGTGTAGCTCCGAGGTAGACTGTCCCCAGGTTCCAATACCAGTACTGCAAAAAAAAAAAAAGGGGTGAAAATCCCAGTTTCTTCCCCATTCACTAATTTTTCCCCTTTAGAAATGAACAATATCCTGAATTGTTTTCTTCTCTATTTTCTTTTTTGTACTGGAAATTGAAACCAGTGGCATTTTACCTCCAAGCTTACACACTCACCCCTATTTTATTTTTATTTTGAAAGAGTCTTGCCAGGTTGCTGAGTGTCTCGATGCTTTCTGAGGCTGTCCTCGAACCTGTGATCCTCCTGTCTCAGCCCCTCAAGTACCGGGATTACAGGTGTGTGCCATCACGCCTGGCTTGCTTTATTTATTTATTTATTTATTTATTTATTTATTTATTTATTTTGTGGGTCTGGGGGTGGAACCCAGGGGCATTCGACCTCTGAGCTACAACCCCTGCCCTATATTTTGAAACAGGGTCTCACTGAGTTGCAAAGGGCCTCACTAAGTAGCTGAGGCTGTTGGCAAACTGTGATCATCCTGTCTCAGCCTCCCAAACGCTGGGATTACCAGCATGTGCCACTACACCGGCAAGCCTTGTTATTTTATTTTACTTTTATTTTTTTGGTGGTACTGGAGGTGGAACCCAGAGGCGTTCTACCTCTGGGCTATACTCCCAGACCTATTTTATATTTTTATTTGGAAACAGGGTCTCACTAAGTTGCTGAGGCTGGCTTCGAACCTGTGCAATCCTCCTGTCTCAGCCTCCCAAGCGCGGGGATTACAAGCCTGCGCCACCACGCCCTGCTTTTTTTTTAATATTTATGTATTTATTTATTTTGTGGGCACTGTGAGGTCTGACTATGAGGCCTGGCAGGAGGAGGTTGAGAACAAAGGACTTCTGGAAAGGCAGGAAGATGCCTCTAACCGTCCACTGCCCCCAGCCCCACAAACCAACCTGCCCTGGCCCCCTTTCAAGGAGGTAGAAGGAATAGGCAGATAGGGCTGAGGGCCATGGCAGAAAAACTTCATTTCCTGAGAGGCAACAAATGCTAAGTAACTTCCCAAACTGAAGAGCCCAGACCTCCCAGAGGTCAGGTGATAAGACAGTGACATGAAATCCTCCTGAGTGACCAGAGCTCCACAGGACGCCAGTTGTTCCTGCTGGTCAACAACCCCAGATTTCCTAGAGAGCCCAGAAAACAGCGTCTGGAACCCAGCCCAGAAAAGGCGCCAACTGAAAGGACTCGAGAAGTGTGTAAACTCCTAGACCAACCACTCTAGGGGTCACCCAAGCCGGGCGTGGTGGCGCAGCTTGTCATCCCAGTGCCTGGGAGGCTGAGACAGGAGGATCACGGTTCGCGGACAGCCTCAGCTACTTAGTGAGGCTCTGCAGCTCAGTGAGACTGTTTCAAAATAAAGAATAAAAATAGAGCTGGGGTGTAGCTCAGAGGTAGGATGCCCCTGGGTTCCATCCCCAGTACCACAAAAAAAGGGTCACCCACTGTGGGGCACCCCCATTCAGAGGAGCTTTCCTTTCTCTGGCTTGGCCTGGGCTACCCTGGGGTAGTGACCTGAAGGCCCCTAGACATTGAGCCCACAGGGCCCTAGGGGTGACCTCACCTCTCTCTGGCAGGTTACACGGCCTTTGGGAGAAAGCAGTTTGCAATTGACAGCACTTGGCTTGAGGAGAGCCGTCTTCACACGTTGTAGACCAGAACCCCAGTAAGGAAAACGTCTGTTTCACTGTTAAGTTAATCGGAGAAATACACAACCGCTTTGTTCTCCCTCCCTCCATAAGGAAGGGGCTCCTACTATGGCAGACTCTTTCTCAGTCAGCTCCCCCTCCCAAGTAAAGCCTGTTCTGGTCTATCGACCCTTGTCCCTTTTATCCATCCATCTATCTATCTATCTATCTATCTATCTATCTATCTCTATCTATCTATCTATCTATCTATATATATATATATATATATATATTTTTTTTTTTTTTGCAGTACCAGGAATGGAACCCAGGGGCATTCTACTTTCGAGCTACATCCCCAGCTCTATTTTTTATTCTTTGAAACAGGGTCTCAATGAGTTGCAGAGGGCCTCACTAAGTAGCTGAGGCTGTCCGCGAACCGCAATCCTCCTGTCTCAGCCTCTCAAATGCTGAGATTACAAGCGTGTGCCACCACACCTGGCTTATCCCTATATTTCTTAAAACTGGGGATTGAACCCAGAGACATTCATTCTATCTCTGAGCTATACCCCAAGCCCTAATTTATTTTTATTTGGTATTAGGGTCTCACTAGGTTGATAAGTGCCTCACTACTGGCTGATACTGTCCTTGAACCTGCAGTCCTCCTGTCTCAGCCTTTCAAGTGCTGATATTAAAAGTATGTGGCACCACACCCAGCTTCCTGCCATCTTTATTATATTTTAAAAATTAAGGTATAGCCAGGCGTGGTGGCGCACGCTTGTAATCCCCGCGCTTGGAAGGCTGAGACAGGAGGATCACACAGGTTTGAAGCCAGCCTCAGCTATTTAGTGAGACCCTGTTTCCAAATAAAAAATATAAAATAGGTCTGGGAGTATAGCTCGGAGGTAGAAAGCCTCTGGGTTCCACCCCCAATACCACCAAAAATAAAAAATAAAAAATAAATAAAATAAATAAAAATTAAGGTATAATTTACATACATTAAGTCAGGTGTGGTAGTGCATGCCTGTAATCTCAGTACTTGGGAGACTGAGACAGGAGGACCAAGGGTTCAAGGACAGCCTCAGCAAGTTAGTGAGACCCTGTTTCCAAATTAAAAATCAAATAGCACTAGGTGTATAGCCCAGAAGTAAAAGGCACCTGAGTTCCACCTCTAGTACCACACACAAAAAAATTTATAAGCCGGGCGTGGTGGCGCACACTTGTAATCCCTGTGCTTGGGAGGCAGAGACAGGAGGGTCACGCAGGTTTGAAGCCAGCCGCGCTGGCTAAGAGACCCTGTTTCAAAAAAAAAGTATAAAATAGGTCTGGAGTGTAGCCCGGAGGTAGAAGGGTTTCCAGGAACCCCAGTACCACCAAAAAAAAAATTTATATATATGTTAAAGTGCATTGTGTGTGTGTGTGTGTGTGTGTGTGTGTGTGTGTGTGTGTGTATTGAACCCAGGCATGTTTTATTTCTGAGCTACACCCTCATCCGATATTTATTTTTGTCATAATGGGGATTGAACCCAGGGACATTCTGCCTCTGAGTTATACCACCAGTCCTTTATTTATTTATTTATTTATTTATTTATTTATTTATTTATTTATTTTGCGGTACCGGGGATAGAACCCAGGGGCATTATACCTCTGAGCTACACCCCCAGCCCTATTATTTTCGTTCTTTCTTTCTTTCTTTCTTTCTTTCTTTCTTTCTTTCTTTCTTTTTTTCTCTTTCTTCTTCTTTTCTATTTTTTTGGTGGTGCTGGGGGTGGAATCCAGAGGCTTTCTACCTCCAGGCTACACTCCCACACCTATTTTTTATTTTTTTTTTGGTGGTACCGGGGGTGGAACCCAGAGGCTTTCTACCTCCGGGCTATACTCCCAGACCTTTTTTATATTTTATTTGGAAACAGGGTCTCGCTAAGTTGCTGAAAACTTCATTAAGTAGCTGAGGCTGGCTTCAAACCCGTGCGATCCTCCTGTCTCAGCCTCCCAAGTGTGGGGATTACAAGCGTGCGCCACCACGCCCGGCTACCATGCCAGCTTTTTAAATTATTATTATTATTATTTATTTTGAAACAGGTCTCACTGAGTTACAAAGGATCTCATTAAGCAGCTGAGGTTGTCTGCGAGCAGTGATCCTCCTGTCTCAGCTTCAAAAATGCTGGGATTACAAGCATGCGCCACCACGCCCAGCACTGCAAGTAATTTTTGAGCGCACAGCTGCGTGCTGAGCATAGAGGCCCTGGAGACCCTCATCTCTGAATGAGAGTTAGTGGCCTCCCAGAGGTTACAGTCCAGTGCATTTAAATGTGATTTAGCAGGGCATGGCAGCACAGGTCTGTAATCCCAGGATTTGGGAGGCTGAAAGAGGAGGAACACAGGTTCAAAACCAGCCTCAGCTACTTTGCGAGACTCTCAACAACCTATTGAGACCCTGTTTCCAAACAAAACATTTTTTAAAAAGGGCTGGTTGGTAGCATCAGCTACTACTTAGTGAGGCCCTTTGCAACTCAGTGAGACCCTGTTTCAAAATAAAGAAAAAAATAGGGCTGGGGGTATAGGTCAGAGGTACAATGCCCCTGGGTTCCATCCTAGCACCACCAAAAAAAAAAAAAAGGTAGTATAGCTCAGAGGTAGAATGTCCAAGTTGTGTCACCAGTACCACCACCAAAAAAATAAGGCATATGCAAACAAGATTTTTCTCCTCTCCTCTCCTCTCCTCTCCTCTCTCTCTCTCTCTCTCTCTCTCCCCTGCGGGTCTGGGGATAGAACCCAGGGGCATTCGACCTCCAAGCTACACCCCTGCCCTGTTTTTTATTTTTATTTTTTTTTAATTTAATTTTATTTTTTTGGGTCTGAGGATGAAACCCAGGGGCATTTGACCTCTGAGCTACACCCTCTGCCCTATTTTTTTATTCTTTATTTTGAAACAGGGTCTCACTAAGTTGCAGAGCCTCACTAAGTAGCAGCTGAGGTTGTCCACGAATCCTGATCCTCCAGTCTCAGCCTCCTGAATGCTGGGATTACAAGGGCCACCATGCCCCCTGACCCCCAGCTTATTTTTTATTTTGAAACAAAGTCTCACTAAGTTGTGGAGGGCCTCACTAAGTAGCTGAGGCTGTCTGTGAACCACAAGGTCTCACAGAGTTGCAAAGGGCCTAAGTAGCTGAGTCTTGTCTGCCAAGCTATCCTGTCTCAGCCTCCCAAATGCTGGGATTACAAGTGTGCACTACCATGCCTGGCTTATTTTATTTTTATTTGAAAACAAGGTCTCATTAGGTTGATGAGAGTCTCATTACTTGCTGAGGCTGTCCTCGCACCTGCAATGATCCTGTCTCCGCCTACCAAGTACAGGGATTACAGGTGTGCACCACCACACCTGGCTTCTTCTTTGCCCTTCTGCCCGTGGGCCACAGCCCTCCTCTTTACAGAGGTCCAGCATTCAAAGCATCTGCTTGGAAGCATAGACCAGGCCCTGAACTGCTGGCAGTGGTTCTTGGGTTTTCTGACCTTCAGGACTGCAGGAAGCAGCTCTGCCCTGTGTGATGGGGCCAGGCTGCCTCTCTGCGCTGCTCCCCATCGCTTGCCAAGCCAAGGCCTTCCAGCTCCTCGTTTTCTTGTGCATCAGGAGGCAGGTGCAGGGAGGTGGGGTTAGAAGAGCACAGGCCATTCAGCCTGGAGAGAGCACCTTAGAGGGAAAGTGATTACTGAGAGCCGGGCATGGTGGCGCACACTTGTAATCCCAGCATTCGGGAGGCTGAGCCCGGAGAAGCGCGGTTCGCGGACAGCCTCAGCTACTTAATGAGGCCCTCCGCAACTTAGTGAGAGCCTGTTTCAAAATAAAGAATAAAAAATAGGGCAGGGGTTGTAGCTCGGAGGTCAAATGCCCCTGGGTTCCATCCCCAGACCCGCAAAAACAAAACAAAACAAAAAAAAGTGATTACTGACCTGGAGCCCACGGGGGAGCTTCAGAGAAAGATGGACTGCTTGTTCAGGTCCACGAGAGAAGCAGGAAGAGCCAGACTCAGGCTGAGAAAGGAAAATGGCGTTTGGGAAGTAGGAAGAAAATCCTTTTGGAAGAGTGGGCCAGCAGTGCCGGGTGGGCGATGGCCCCCGAGCGCGGTTCCGTGTTCTGTGATGTCACTGAAGAGGGAGTAGGGGAGCAGGGCTGGGCTCCAGCTGCTCCATTTCCTCTCCCCTCCGGAGCCAGGTAGCTTCTGGGGTGAGGGGAGGGGAGCTGAGTGATACAGGCGTCCCAGCCCAGCCTCCCCTCCGGCCCCCAGCCTCCACCACGTTTATGGAGAGGGGTTAGCCAGTGTGAGTCACCTCCGAGAGAGCAAGCAGCGCGTCTGGTACGAGGTTCAGCTGCTGAAGAGCCGCCGCCAGAACAGCCTTTTGTTCTTCAGTTTCTAGAAAACCTCAGGAACCGCGTGGGAACTCGGCCGCCCAGGACACTGGCCGCTCTGTGACTGTGGCAGTGGACGTGTCTCCTCTAACCCTATGAGCTTTGAAGTCACTGCGGTCACTTTCTTCATCCTCCTCCTAATCTGCCTCTTTTGCATCTTTCTTTTATTGTTGGTTTTTTTATATAAATGGTATAAAATCCATGTTGATAAATTGGGATCATGTTTCAAGTCACACTAGAAAATGTACCTAGAAATTATATAAGACAATGTAAAATAGAAAAAAATGACACTGCGGCTATCTACTTTTCCATTTCGGGTTCCAGCCGGGTGTGGCTGCGCACGCCTGTGAGCTAGTACTTGGGAGGCTGAGGCGGGAGGACCGGGAGGTTTGCAAGTTTGAAAACAGCCGCTGCAACTTAAGAGACTCCCCGTAACCTAGCAGACCTTGTTTCAAAGTAAACAAACACAAAAGGGGCTGGGGGTGTACTTGGAGGTAGGATGACCTTGGAGGTAGGATGACCTTGGGTTTAATTCCCAGTATACAAAACAAATAAATGCTAATTTCCTGTCTGAAAGTAAATTTCTATGCCACACTGTAGACTTAGAGTCCTTTTTCCTTTTCTGAAGTTTCTGCTTTTTGCTTTTAAGTTTCCAAGTCAAGAAAGATGAGACAGAAAAAGTTCCCTGTACGGATGCTAACGAAGGGGAAGCGTGCTCCCCTGCTAACGTGGAGACCAACGGTCCAGCAGAACAGGAAAAGTCTGTACCTGAGATGCGGGAGAAGGCCCTTTTGTATGTAATCCTGTCGCTTGAGGTGCATGAATTTCTAAAACCCCATTGATTGGTTTTCCAGGGTCCTAATGGAAATCACGAACTTGAATGCACCAGTGAGGCCAGGCATTCTGGTCCAGAGACGGAGTAGGGAAGGGATGGACACAGCCCTAGAGGACAAGGAGGACGTGGAGGACGTGGAGGCGGAGGAGGAGGACAAGCTTAAAGAGCGGCAGGAGCCTGAGCATGCTGGGGAGACTGATCAAGAGGTGATGTCCTTTCCCTTCTCTCAAGGGGCAGGTTAGGACTTACATTTGAGAAAGAGGAAAGCAACTCAGCTAGATATAATAAGAAGGGGTGGCGCTGCCAGTGACTTGGGTTTGTGACTGGGATGAATCCGATGTCCACGGTCATTCAAAACATTCTTCTAAGCAGCCGGGCATGGTGGTGCATGCTGTAATCCCAGCACTCGGGAGGCTGAGACAGGAGGATCACGGTTCGTGGACAGATAGCCTCGGCTACTTAGTGAGGCCCTCTGCAACTCAGTGAGACCCTGTTTCAAAATAAAGAATAAAAAAATAGGGCAGGGGGTGTAGCTTGGAGGTCAAATGCCCCTGGGTTCCATCCCCAGACCCTAAAAAAAAAAAAAAAAAAAAAATTCTAGCGGGGTGTAGTAGTGCCCGCTGTAAGCCCAGTACTTGGGAGGCTGAGACAGGTTCTCAGGCAGCTTCAGCTACCTAGTGAGGCCTCTGCAACTTAGTAAGACCCTGTTTCAAAATAAATAATAATAGTAATAAAATAGAATCAAAGTCCAGTCACTAAGCCAAACATGAGGAGGAGGAAGGGGAGAGGGAACAGGATGGAAAATGGGGAAGGGAGAAAAAAATAGGGCTGGAGGTATAGCTCCGAGGTAGAATCACTGTAAGTTCAATTCTCAGTACTGCAAAAAACAAAAACAAAAAAAAATTTTTTTCTAAACCAGGTGTGGTGGCACACACACACTACTACTTGGGAGGCTAAGACAGGAGAATTGTAGGTTCGAGGACAGCCTGAGGAAACAGACTCTCATCAACCTAGAGAAACCTGTCTCAAACTAAAAATAAAACTATAGAGCTAAGAGGCCGGGTGTGGTGGCGCACGCTTGTAATCCCAGCATTTGGGAGGCTGAGACAGGAGGATCATAGTTCGTGGACAGCCTCAGCTACTTAGTGAGACCCTGTTTCAAAATTTAAAAAGCCTAAAAAAAAATAGGGCTAGGAGTATAGCTTGGAGGTACAGTGCCCCTGGGTTACATCCCCAGGACCTCAAAACAAACAAACAAAAACAAACAAACAAACAAACTATAGGGCTGGGGCATAGCTCAGAAGTAGAATATCCCTGGGTTCAATCCCCACTGTCATCCTCCCCTGACACACAAAGTAAAACATTCTTTTGAGTCTTTTTTTTTTTCTTTTTTCTTTCAGTGGTACCGAGGATTGAACCCAGGGGCATTCTACCTCCGAGCTCCATCCACAACCCTAGTTTATTCTTTGTGTGTGTGTGTGTGGGGTGGGTCTGGGGGTGGAACCCAGGGGCATTTGACCTCCGAGCTACACCCCCTGCCCTGTTTTTTTTTTTTTAAATTCTTTATTTGAAACAGGGTATCACTAAGTTGCAGAGAACCTCACTAAGTAGCTGAGGGTGTCCGTGAACCGCGATCCTTCAGTCTCAGCCTCCCAAATGCTGGGATTACAAAGCCACCATGCCCGGCTTATTCTTTAATTTGAAACAGGGTCTCATTGAGTTGCAGAAGGCCTAAGTAGCTTAGGTTGGCCGCAAACCTGCACTCCTCCTGTCTCGGCCTCCCAAGTACTGGGATTGCCAGACTGTGCCACCATGTCCAGTTTTTTTTATTTATTTGCAGTAGTAGGAATGGAACCCAAGGGCATTCTACCTCTGAGCTACACCCCCTGCCCTATTTTTTATTCTTTATTTTGAAACAGGGCCTCACTGAGTTGCAGAGGACCTCACTAAGTAGCTGAGGCTGTCCTCGAATGGCGATCCTCCTTGTCTCAGCCTCCCGAATGCTGGGATTACATGCATGCACCACCATGCCCAGGTTGTTTTTAAATTTTGAAACAGGGTCTCACTAGGTTGATGAGAATCTCACTATTTGCTGAGGCTGTCCTTGAACCCATGATCCTCCTATCTCAGCTTCCCAAGTACTGTGATTACAGGGTTACACCACCATGCCCAGCTGAAGGTATAATTAATTAATTAATTAATTAATCTTTGCAGTATTGGGGATTACCCAGGGCATTCTACCTCTATTTTCCAGCCCTAATTTTTTTGTTGTTGTTGTTGGTACTGGGGTTCCTGGAAACCCTTCTATCTCCATGCTACACTCCCAGACATACATATATATATATATATTTGTTTTTTTTTTGTTTTTTTTTTGTTTTGTTTTTGGTGGTACTGGGGTTCCTGGAAGCCCTTCTACCTCTGGGCTACACTCCCAGACCTATTTTTATATTTTTATTTGGAAACAGGGTCTCCTAAGCCAGCGCGCGGCTGGCTTCGAACCTGCGCAATCCTCCTGTCTCTGCCTCCCAAGCGCGGGGATTACAAGCGTGCGCCACCACGCCCGGCCATATATATATATTTGAAACAGGGTCTCTTAAGCCAACAAGGCTGGCTTCGAACCTGCGCGATCCTCCTGTCTCTGTGTCCCAAGCGCAGGGATTACAAGCGTGCGCCACCATGCCCGGTTCCTATTTTTTTTTTTTTTTTTTCAGGTCTGGGGATAGAACCCGGGGACATTCGACCTCTGAGCTACACCTCCTGCCCTAGTTTTTATTCTTTATTTTGAAACCGGGTCTCGCTGAGTTGCAGAGGGCCTCACTAAGTAGCTGAGGCTGTCCGCGAACCGTGATCCATGGGTCTCAGCCTCCTGAATGCTGGGATTACAAACCTGCGCCACCACGCCCGGCTAGAGCTATAATTTTAGACGCAGGATTTGTTATCTTCGTAAATGGATCATTTATACTATTTGTCCTATTCCCTTGCAGGGTGAAAATTTGCAGAAACCATCCACACCTTTCAGCAGAACCCCTTCAGTCGCTGACAACACCAAAAGACCTTTAAAAGGAGTGACCTTCTCGAGGGAGGTCATTGTTGTGGATCTGGGGAATCAATACCCTGCACCTCGAAGCTATACTCGACAGCATAAAGAGAGAAAATGAAGCTCAAGAGGGCTGAGGGTGAAAGAAACGCACCTTGGAACAACCCTGAGGTGACAGGGCCGTCACGTGACAACAGCAAGACCCTAGCAGTTCAGCAAATGCAGACGGCGCCCTGCCTTTGTACAGGAGGGAGTGGGCCACATGCAGAACTCTAAAGAAAATACTCAGAACTTCAATATGGTTGTTTTTTAAAAAAAAACTCCTCAAATCTGAGTTAATAAATTAATTGTATGAGGTGTCCTTAAAATTCTGTCTACTCAACACTGTCCTCAAATGTGAATAAAGTGTGTGTGTGTGCGTGCGTGCGTGCGTGCGTGCGTGTGTGTGTGTGTGTGTGTTATTGAGGATGGAACCCAGGGACAGTTTGCCTTTGAGTTACGCCTCTAGCTCTATTCATTTAACTAATTTATTGTGAGAGTAACAATGGACAATCTTTTTTTTTTTTGTAGTGTTGGGGATGGAACCCAGGGCCATTCTACCTCCAAGCTACACCCATTGCCCTATTATTTATTCTTTATTTTGAAACAGGGTCTCACTGAGTTGCAGAGGGCCTCATTAAGTAGCTGAGGCTGGCCCCAACCTGATATCCTCCTGTCTCAGCTTCCCAAGTACTGGGATTACAGTCGTGCGCCATCATGCCGGCCTTGTTTTTGTTTTTAATATGCTTTTATTGGTGCTATTCTTTTATTTTGAATTAGTCTCACTAAGTTACAGAGGGCCTGAGTTGCTGAGGCTGGCCTCGAACCTGTGATCCTCCTATCTCAGCCTCCTAAGTACTGGGATCACAGGTGTGTGCTACCATGCCCATTTCCACATAACATCTTAATGATTATAGCTTCTGCCTTTGCCAGCTGCTAGTGACCACGTCTAAATCTTACCATGTACTGTTCTATCAGTAACATTCTGAATTGGGTGAAGGATGACCAGCTCATTAATGGAGCAGAAGGCGGAGCCAGGAACCCAGCCAATCCTTCCCTCATGTCCTCTTGTCCACGAGCTGGTGGAGGATGAATGCACAGTGCCGTTTTGTTTTGGGGTCAACGCCCTGTAGAACATTTCGTAAAACCGTGGTAGCTCTCCGAAGAGGATGTGGTAATGCAGCAGCTCCAGTAAGCAAAGGAGATGTTCTCGTCCCGGGGTGTCTCAGGCTGAGCACAGCCGGGGCACGCAGGGCTGAGCAGCCAGGCGCTCCCTCTTCCTCCCTCCTCCCCGTTGTCCTCCCCATTGTCCCTCCTCCTTTCTCCTCCTTGTTTTCCCTCCTCCCCGTCATCCTCCCTCCTCCCCCTCCTCCCCGTCATCCTCCCTTCTCCCCCCTCCTCCCCGCCCTCCGCCCACTTTATCTGCCAGGTGCAGCGCCTCCTGCACCGAGTCCGCGCCAAGTCCTCGTGGAGGGCGGAGCCTGGGGAGCCTGGGCCCCGCCCGGCCGCGTCTCTGGTCACGTGAGTCAGAGGCGAGGCCGGCTGGGGAGCCCGGCCTCCGGCCTCGGCCTCGTGGAGGCCGGCGTCCGCCCCGCGGCCTGGGGAGGGGCTCGCGGGCACTTTCTGGCGCCGGAAGCGCCTGCCGCCGCCATGGCCGAGTGGGGCCGGGGGCCGCGCTGGATCGTGGAGGAGGGGAGGACGGCGCCGACGGGGACAACTCGTGCGGCGGCGGCGGGCGGGCCTCCCTTCCCCCCGGCCTCCCTCCGCGGCCTCCCCCCGGCCTCCCGCCCGCCGAGGGCCGCCGGGCTGCGCGGGGAGCGGGGCTCTGCGCACTGCGGCGCCCCCTGCGGGCCTCCGCCCGCGGCCTCCGAGCTCCGGCAGGTACCGGGCGCTCGGCGATGCCGCCTGCCGCTCCTCCAGAGCTCAGGAGGGTGCGCTCCGGCCCAGGGCTGGGCACCCCGGGGATGGGCACCCTGGGCCTGGGCATTCGGGGATGGACACTCTAGTTCTGGGCACCTCTGAGTCTTAGCACCGGGGTCTGGGCACCTCTGGGCCTGGGCACCTCCGGGCATGGGCGCCTCCGGGTCTGGGCACCTCTGGACCTGGGCACCCGGGGATGGGCACCTCTGGGCCTGGGCACCTCCGGGCATGGGCGCCTCCGGGTCTGGGCACCTCTGGACCTGGGCACCCGGGGATGGGCACCTCTGGGCCTGGGCACCTCCGGGCATGGGCGCCTCCGGGCACGGGCGCCTCCAGGCTGTGGAGGGGCTGCCGGGGGTCCTGGGGCAGAGCCGGCGCCCGCCTGAGGGCTTGGCAGCACAACTTGGCTGTGCTGGAAGAGTGAGCTCCATGGACAGGGCTGACTTAGCCTGTTTCTGTCCCACAAAGAGAATATTATTTGAGACGGTTACATGTGGCCCAGGCTTTGCCCATGCACGACCAGTGGATGAGATTGCTAGACCCTCTTCCCCCATACAAGCCAGTATTTCATTTTTGTTGTTTGGCATTGGGGACTGAACTCAGAGGCATTGTACCTCCAGGTACTCCCAGCCCAATTTTATTTCTTACTTGGAAATAGGGTCTCACTAGGTTGCAGAGAAGAAGCCGGCTTTGAACCTCTGATCCTCCTGTCTCAGGCTCCCAAGTACTGGGATTACAAGTGTGGCCGCCACACCTGGCTTCAAGCCAGTGTTTGTAAAACAAAATACGACTTTACATGGTGGATAATAATGTCTTAAGGAACCGACCGGGAGGATTCAAAGATGCGTGGCCCAAAGCTCCTTAGTGAGTCACTGGGGGCGGACCCTCACCCTGCGTGTCTGGTGAGGCTGGGCACCACGCACCCAGGTCGGCACCACGCACCCAGGTGGACCCCTGTGCCCTCTGGTCCTTGCAGGACAGAGCGTGATGCCAGCAGCGGGTCCAAGGGAAAGCTCCGAGAACTCCTGGTGGGCACTGTTGTGGAGAACGTGGCTGGCTGCGGCGAGATCTGCGAGCTGAAGCAGGTGGAAGGCGAGGCCTTGTGCAGCAGCCGCACAGGAAAGTCGATCTACGAGTGGACCGTCAAGCTGGGCCGGAAAGGTGCCGGGCTCCGGTGGGCTGGTGGCGGCCTCGGACGCATGCAGTCCGTTTGGTTCATTCAGTCAGGGAGTCTTTCAGGACTCTGCCCTGGGCCCCGCGCTTGATGGCCCCTGAGTTGGTGTTAGTGGTCCTGATACCCCGGCCTTTGAAGTTGCTTGGTCTCGAAAGCTCTGGCTGTGCTCTTTTCTGGCGTTCAGGTTGGACCCTTTTCTACAGGCCCCTGTGACCGAGAGCCTCATGGGAGTGCTCCTCGTAGAGCTCCCTGCCTGCAGGAGCCTGCCTCCCCAGCTTTTTATTCTGAGATGCCCTCACCATCCTGAAACTAACTACAAACCCTCCCTTGCACACTCCCTACTTCATTTCTCCCGAAGTGCTGACGCTTAGTGTACTATGTTTGGTTTCTTAAAGATTTCATTTAAAGCCGGGCATGGTGGTGCACGCTTGTAATCCCAGCATTCGGGAGACTGAGACTGGAGGATTGCGGTTCACGGACAGCCTCAGCTACTTAGCGAGGTCCTTTGCAACTCAGTGAGACCCTGTTTCAAAATAAAGAATAAAACATAGGGCTGGGGCATAGCTTGGAGGTAGACTGCTCCTGGGTTCCATCCCCAATACTGGGGGGAAAAAGATTTCATTTAGCTGGGCGTGGTGTCCCACACTTATAATCCCAGTACTTGGGAGGCCGAGACAGGAGGATCCCACAGGTTCAAAGCCAGCCTCAGTTACTTAGGCTCTCAGCTGCTTGGTGAGACTGTTTCCAAATAAAATATAGGTCTGGGTGTGTAGCCTGGATAGAAAGCCCGTAAGTTCCATTCCCAATACAGAAAAAAAAAAAAAAAAGATTTTGTTTAATGGCCTCATTCAGCAGGACAGAGATTTATTTAATTTAATGGTACTGGGAATTGAACCCAGGAACCTCTGAGCTACACCCCTAGCCCTTTTGTATTCCTTTGTCTTTTTTTTTTTTTTCCCAGTACTGAGGATGGAACCCAGGGACATTGTATCTTTTAGCTACACTCCCAGCCCGATTTTGTATTCTTTAGTTTGAGACAGGGTCTCACTGAGCTGCAGAGGGCCTCACTAAGTAGCTGAGGTTGGCCTCTGACCATGATCCTCCTGTCTCAGCCTCCCGAATCCTGGGATCACAAGCGTGCACCACCACGCCTGGCCTTATTCTTTTGTTTTTAAAACAGTGTCTTGCCACGTTGCTGAGGCTGGCCTCTAACCTGTGGTCTTCCTGTCTCCTCCCAAGAACTGGGATTACAGTTGTGAGTCACCATATAGACCTATTTTTTTTTTTTTTTTTTTTTTAGGTACTAGAGATAGAACCCAAGAGCATTCTACCTCCAAGCTACACCCCCAGCCCTATTTTTTTATTCGTCATTTTGAAACAGGGTCTCACTGAGTTAAGGCTGTCTGCAAACCACAATTCTCCTGTCTCAACCTCCCAAATGCTTGGATTACAAGCTTGGGCCACCACGCTTAGCTCATGCAGACCTGTTTTGTATTTTATTTGGAAACAGGGTCTCACTAAGTTGCTAAGAGCCTAAGTAAGTAGCTGAGGCTTGTTTTGAACCTGTGCGATTCTAGCTGGCGCACACTTGTAATCCCAGCGCTTGGGAGGTTGAGACAGGAGGATCATACAGGTTCGAAGCCAGCCTCAGCTACTTAGTGAGGCTCTCAGCAACTTAGTGAGACCCTGTTTCCAAATAAAGTATAAAATAGGTCTGGGAATAGAGCCCAGAGGTAGAAAAGCCCCTGGGTTCTACCCAACAGTACCACAAAAAAAAAAAAAAAAGAAAAGAAAAGAAAAAAGAAAAAAAATTAAACAGGGTCTCTCTAGATCGCTAGATTGATGAGAGTCTCACTACTTGCTGAGGCTGTCCTGGAACCTGTGAGCCTCCTGTCTTGGCCTCCCAACTACAGGCCAGGGATTATAGGTATTCACTATCTTGACTGGTTTCTGGCTTGATTTTTTTATTTTTATTTTTATTTCAAAATAGGGTTTCACTAGCCAGGGATTGTGGCACATGCTTGTAATCCCAGTACTTGGGAGGCTGAGACAGGAGGATCGCAGGTTCACAGCCAGCCTCAGCTACTCAGTGAGGCCCTCTGCAACTTAGTGATATCTTAATTTTAAATTAAGAATAAAAAATGGGGCTGAGGGTGCAGCTTGGAGGTAGAATGCCCCTAGGTTCAACCCCCAGTTCTGCAAAAAAACAAAAACAAAAACAAAAACAACAAAAAAAGAGGGTTTTAATAGATGCATGAGAATCTTACTACTTACTACTTACTGAGGCTGTTTTTTTTTGAACCTGTGATCCTCTTGTCTTAGCTTCTCAAGTACTGGGATTACAGGAGTGCATCACCACACATGGCTTTTATTTTTTATCTCTTAAATATATATATATTTTTTTGCCGTAGTAGGGATGGAAATCAGGGGCACTGTACCTCCGAGCTACACCCTCAGCCCTATTTTTTAGTCCTTTCTATGTTTGAAACAGGGTCTCACTGAGTTGCGAAGGGCCTTGTTAAGTAGCTGAGGCTGTCCGCGAACTGTGATCCTCCAGGCTCTGTCTCCCGAATGCTGGGATTACAAGAGTGCGCCACCATGCCCGGCCTTTGATTTTTTATTTTGAAACAGGGTCTCAGAGTTACAAAGGGCCTCACTAAGTAACTGAGGCTGTCCTCGAATTACAGTCCTCCTGTCTTAGCCTCCCAAATGTTTGGATAATAAGTTGCGCCACTACGCCCAGCTCAGATCATGTGTCTTTTGCTGTGTCTGATTTCTGAATATTTCAGTAGCTGGGCTTGCTAAGTAAACCTAGCACTCATTTTTTTTTTTCTTTTTCTAGTACTAGGAATTGAATCCAGGGACACTGTATTCCATTCTTTACCCTCAGCCCTTTTTTTTTTTTTTTTTTTTTTTTTTTTTGCAAAAGGGGTATCTCTAAGTTTCTGGGAGCCTTGCTGAGTTGCTGAGGCTGGCTTCAAACCTATAATCTTCCTGTCTCATCCTCCCAAGTACTGGGATCACAGGATGTGCTGCCATGCCCGGCTTCCCCAGTGTTTTTTGTTTGTTGGTTTGTTTGTTATTTTGTGTTATTGGGGATGGGCATTCTACCTCTGAGCTACACCCAGCCCCATATATAAATATAAATATAAATATATATATATATATATTTTTTTTTTTTTGCGGGTCTGGGGATGGAACCCAGGGGCATTTGACCTCTGAGCCACACCCCCTGCCCATTTTTTATTCTTTATTTTGAAACAGGGTCTCACTGAGTTGCAAAGGGCCTCACTAAGTTAGCTGAGGCTGTCCTCAAGCTGTGATCCTCCCGTCTCAGCCTCCCTCATGCTGGGATTACAAATGTGCACCACCACGTCCAGCTCCCAGTACTCATTTTGATTTTGAGCATAACCAGACTAGTCCTCCCCCACCCCAGATCAGCATAATGAAAGAGCTGGGCCATTTGGTTAGTCAGGGCAGTTTTGCATAAAACCAGTTATTTTCTTAATCAAAGATCCATTTTGCTCATCTTAGGTTCAGTGAAAGAATCTGGTGCCAAGCAACAAGGGATTGATTGGAATACCGAGCCTTTCTGAAGAAAATGAAGTCGATGACGCTGAGGTACCCGTGGGTTTCTTCCTCTAAATCCAGTGTCTGTCGTGGATGGCGGGCGTCGGAAATTCTCAGGCTGGGCTTGGGTCATGGGTTGTGCAGAGCTTGACTCCCAGCAAGGCTTACTCTGCCCGCTTGGGGCTGGAGGAAAGGGAGGGAGTCCCGAGAACTCGGGTCCCCTGGGCCCGGGAGCCGCCTGGGAAGGCACTGACTCCAGCCGCCCGGTCGCACAGTGGCTTAGCTGACGCCTCCTGGTGCCGCGGGCCAAGTGCGACCTGCGTGACCTGCGTGGTGCTCGGGCCGCGCGTGGCTTGCTGAACGTGGCCCGTTTCCCTTCCCTGTGTCCGTGCTGTCTCTTTAGCGGTGACAGCTCTTAACCTTTAGCTCTGACCTTCCCCGGGTGTGTCTCCCGGTTTTTCATAAACTAACTGGTTAGTTTGTGTGGCTGTTTGTGTTCTTCATAAACTGTTTATGGTTTGCATAAACTTACTGGTTAGCTTGTGTGGCCTGCTTGCAGGGAGTGCCTTTGTGCTCAGTCTGGCTCTGGGGGGGGGCCTCCTGAAGAGCAGCTTTGGGGGTGTAACTACCTCAAAGGCTTCCTGAGGGTTAAGAGCTGCAGGATGCTGAGCAGTGTGGAGACTCGCCGTCATGAGGGTTGTCAAAGCCTGTGAAAACGGCTGTCCCGCACGCACCTGCGGCGCCTGGTTCTGTATGCGGGGCTGGGATTTTCCTTTATTAGATTCAGAGCATCAGCTGAGCAGCTTTTCCCCAGCATGTTAACCTGGTCTTTTAGATTTTATCCCTCACACTGTGCATGGTGGTATATGCATGTCATCCTAGTACAGGGGAGGCTGAGATAGGAGGCTCACAGCTTCAAGGTCAGCCTCAGCAAGTAGTGAGACCCTAGTTTTTTCCCCCCCAGTATTGTACTGGAGATGGAACCCAGGGGCATTCTACCTCCAAGCTATACCCCTAGCCCTATATTTTAGTGTTTATTTTTTGAAACAGGGTCTCCCTGAGTTGCAAAGGGCCTCACTAAGTAACTGAGGCTGTCTGCGAACCATGATCCTCCTTTCTCAGCCTCCCAAGTACTGGGATTACAAGCCTGTGCCACCACGCCCGGCTAGGAAATAATTTTAATAATGTGTTTTATTTAACCAGATATAATAAAAATGTTTTTAACATGCAATTTTTTTTTTTTTTTGGTGGTACTGGGGTTCATGGAAACCCTTCTACCTCTGGGCTACACTCCCAGACCCATTTTTATATTTTTATTTGGCAACAGGGTCTCTTAAGCCAGAGAGGTTGGCTTCGAACCTGCTCCATCCTCCTGTCTCTGCCTCCCAAGTGCGGGGATTACAAGCATGCACCAGCCACCATGCCCAGCTATTCTTTATGTTTAAAACTGGGTCTCAGAGCCGGGCGCGATGGCGCAGACTTGTAATCCCCGCGCTTGGGAGGCTGAGACAGGAAGATCGCACAGGTTCGTAGCCAGCCTCGCTGGTTTAAGAGACTCTGTTTCTAAATAAAATATAAAAAAATAAGTCTGGGAGTGTAGCCCAGAGGTAGAAAGCTCCCGGGTTCCATCCCCAGTACCACCGAAAAAAAATTTTTTTAATGTGGTTGGTACAAAAAATTTTGTTTGGTGGTACTGGGGATGGAACCCTTCTACCTCTGGGCTACACTCCCAGACCTATTTTATATTTTATTTGAAAACAGGATCTCACTAAGCTGCTGAGGTTGGCTTCGAATGTGTGATCCTTCTGTCTCAGCCTCCTAAGTACTGGGATTACAGGTGTGCGCCACCATGCCCAGCTATTAATAGGTATTTTTTTTTTTTTTTTTTTTTTTTTTGGTGGTACTAGGGGTGGAACCCAGAAGCTTTCTATCTCTGGGCTATACTCCCAGACCTTTTTTTTTAATATTTTATTTGGAAACAGGGTCTCACTAAGTTGCTGAAAGCCTCACTAAGTAGCTGAGGCTGGCTTCTAACCCATGCAATCCTCCTGTCTCAGCCTCCCAAGCGCGTATTAATAGGTATTTGACTTTCCTTTTTGTACTATGTTTTTGGAGTCTGGTGTGTCTTATATTTAATACTAGTAGCACATTTCAGTTCAGACCAGCCACATTTCAAGGGCCCAGTAGTTACATGTGGCTAAGGGCTGCCACACTGGAAGAATACAATTCTGGATGCTGATAAAAGCCTCGGACATTAGCAATTTAACTCATGTATGTAAATGCATACAAGTTCAAATGCAAATTAAGGGATTCACATTCTGTAGAATCCATCAGAGATTTGGCCATGAGCCCCATGGTGGACCCTCTCCAGCTCTGCTACGGAGAAATTGTCACGGCTCTTACTCCCCGTCTTCATGGTTCTCTCATCCATATGGCCAAATGTAATAATACATTAAACTAGGTTTTCTTTAGGCTTGTATTTTTCTGATTTGTAGGTGAACGTGAGTAAAAAGAAAGGAGATGGGGTGCACTGAAGGGTCTCATGAAAACTGCAGGTGCCACCAAGGTCAGGGAGGCCCTTGGAGATTACCTGAAGGCACTTAGATGGGAAAGGAGGCCTCCCTGGGAACCAGAGGCTCTCTTTCCTCTTTACCCAAGCTGTGCTCTGCACTGTGGTCTGGATTCTCAGGTTAGGCTCTAGAAACACTTCTTTATATTGCAGAATAAATTGTATTCTGGATGTTGAGAGTTAGTCACGGGTAAGACCATAATTGCTGGTCATCGGTATTATACACAGTGTGGACCATTTTGCCTACAGGCTTGTAACTGTAGTCTTCTGGAAAATCATTTGATCAGCCGGGCGTGGTGGCGCACGCTTGTAATCCCTGCGCTTGGGAGGCTGAGACAGGAGGATTGCGCAGGTTCGAAGCCAGCCTCAGCTACTTAGTGAGGTTCTCAGCAACTTAGTGAGATCCTGTTTCCAAATAAAATATAAAATAGGTCTGGAGTGTAGCCCGGAGGTAGAAAGCCTCTGGGTTCCACCCCCAGTACCACACACACAAAAAAAAAAAAAAAAAAGAAAAAAGAAAAAATAATAATCATCATCATTTGATCAGTTGTTTGGTGTAATTGTGAAATTCCTGTCTTCCCTGCTAGACTATAAGTTCCATGAGAGCAGGGAAGGTGTCTGTCTTGTTCATTGCTGTCTTCAGCATCTAGCACACTGCCTGACACATAGTAGGTGCTTAATAAATCTTGTTGAATGAGTGAATGTGTGCATGAAAGTGACTGCAGGTATTGTAGGCGTAGTTGAGTATACCTGGATAATCCCTAGTCTGCCTGGAAGTGAGGTCATTGTGTTCTCTCCTTAAATTAGAGAGTTGCCCTCAGGGCCTCCCCACACTGCAGCTCGGCCGCTCCCGAGCATCTGGGTCTTGGCGCAGATGGGTTTGGGGCTACTCTTCTTCCCAGGAGACTGCATGTGTCTGGCTCGCAAGTTGGAAGACCGAGAACAAGCTTTGAGGTGGGGGCAAAGCAGTAAGAAAGAGTCTAGTTTTGACAGTGGGTGAAGGCCAGAAAACCACTTGTAGTTAATCAAAATTTAGCTACTTAGAAAAGAACTTCAGACGCCAGGCGTGGTGGCGCACACTTGTGATCCCAGCATTCCAGAGGCAGAGACTGAAGAATCGCGGTTCGCAGACAGTCTCAACTACTTAGTGAGGCCCTCCACAACTCAGTGAGACCCTGTTTCAAAATAAAGAATAAAAAAATTGACAGGGAGTATAGCTCGAAGGTCAAATGCCTCTGGGTTCCATCCCCAGACCCACAAAAAAAGGAAAAAAGAAAAGAACTTCAGAGCCGGGCGAGGTAACGTGTGCTTGTGATCCCAGTACTTGGTAGACTGAGACAAGATAATTGCAGGTTCGAGGACAACCTCAACAAATAGTGGGACTCTGATCAACCTAGCCGGACCCTATTTCAAAATTAAAATAGGTTTGGGGGAGCTGGGCATGATGGCGCACACCTGTAATCCCAATACTTGGGATGCTGAGACAGGAAGATTGTAGGTCTGTGGCCAGCCTCAGCAACTTAATGAGGCCCTCTGCAACTTGACCCTGTTTCAAAATAAAATAAAAAAAGAATAAATTAGGGCTGAGGCTATTGCTCTGAATTAGAACGCCCATGGGTTCAATTCCCAACATTACACATACACACAAAAATAGGGCTGGAGGTGTAGCTCAGAGACAGACTGCCCCTAGGGTTGTTTAATCTCCAGTGCCACAAAACAAAACTTTGGGAAATTTTACCTTTTTGAGAACTCAATAAAAGCAGGACATTTGAAAAAAAAAAAAAAAAAGGCCTTTTTTGCCTTGAAATTCATGATGTTAAGCGCCAGTAGTTTTTTATATAAATCAGTAGTTTATATGTGAAAACATGCAGGCATCTTGAAGTTGTCAAATGCTATAGGAATTCTTTGTATAGATATTAGTTTTCATTTTCTCACGTGTTTTGGGTTCTCTATATTATTTGTGTTTAAATGGAAATAGATCTTTATTAAAATCATTTTGTTCATAGAATTTACAGCAGGGATGATTTTACCAACAAAAGCTGTGTCAACCCAGGAATTGACTGTCCAAAGGAACCTGAATGAGAGCACCTTGCAGGGAGGCCCGTGGGTGGCCAGGATGTGGTGGGGTGGGGACATGCTGGGTGAGTCAAAGCTCCAGTCGGCCTTCAGGTGGTGGAGGGCCTGGAGGATAGCAGCGAGGGGCACTGGGCCACCCTTGCATCCTCTGGGAACCTCTAAGGTCTGCTGTTTTGTTGTGGAAATGATAAAAGGAGACTTTAGTTATGCTGGTGATTGTAGCCAGGGCCTCAACACAGGCTGGGCAAGTGCCACTCTAGCTTGAGACCTTTATTCTTCATGGGAGGGAATGTGTGAAGAGGTCTTTTGTGAGATACTCAGTTTAATTCAACACTGTCCTGTGCTTGACAAGATTACAAATCAGGTGACTGAGGCTCCCATACCAAATGGAAGAGCCTTCTCTCCTGATTTTGGGACTGGGAGATTTGTAAATCCTGGAGTTGAGGAGTGTGTGTAGGGGGTGTAACCGGCATCCTCATGCCGCCGGATGTATTTGTATGTTCACCTGGGGACTGGGGGTGTTCTCTGCCTGAGATCAGAGCTGAGCGCTCACAGGCACAGCGAGCTGCTTCCACAGACATGATGATGGGGCAGAAAGTAAATGCCTCTCGTGTTGCCGTCACCGTCTGCCAAGGGTGGGTTTGGGATGTGTCTATTTCACTGGGAAGACTGCCATGCACCCAGCAGCGTTCTCGGCGTGCTCAGGGACCCTCCTCTCTTCTCGGGTTCAGGCCTCATCTCCAGTCGCCTTGGGTGTAAGGATTCCCACAGTGGCGCTGCGTATGACGGAACTCTGACACCACGGTAGAGCAGCTGTATGGCATCTTTACTGTGAAAGATGTAAGTTAACTTGCTGAGCCGGCATCCTAAATGCTGGCATTGTGGGGAAAATGTGCCACAAAGATCAGGAGCTTGTTTTGCTTTTCCTGGTGACCATGTTTTTGATTGAAGGGGTCTGGCATGACAGTGATGGAAATGGAGGGTGGCTTCTGAATGATTCGAGGGGACAGAGATGGTGTTTTTTTGGTTTGTATCAACAATTAGGGGCATATAGCACTTGACCATTTTCTCCTTAGGAAGAGAAAGCTTTTGTGTTTTATATACTTTGTTTAGATTAAGGAGGTAGCCGGGCGTGGCGGCGCACGCTTGTAATCCCAGCATTTGGGAGGCTGAGACAGGAGGACAGACAGCCTCAGCTACTTAGGCTCTTTGAAACTCAATGAGACCCTGTTTCAAAATAAAGAATAAAAAAATAGGGCAGGGGGTGTGGCTCAGAGGGCAAATGCCTCAGGGTTCCATGCCCAGACCCGAAAAGAAAAAAAATAGATCAAGGAGGTAATAGCCAGCTGGGTGTGGTGGCACACACTTGTAATTGTAGTACTTGGGAGGCTGAGACAGGAGGATCACAGTTCTTGGCCAGCTCAGTTACTTAGTGAGGCCCTGTGCAACTTAGTGAGACCCTGTTTCAAAGTAAAGAGTAAAAAATTGGGCTGCTGGGGTGTAGCTCGGAAGTAGAAGGTCCCTGGGTTCAATTCTCAGTACTAAAAAAAAAGCCCACTGGGCAGGCAGCTCAGTGGTAAAGTGTTCACCTGGGATCTACAAGGCCCTGGGTTTGATTCCCCACTAAGTTAACAGCATGTGCTGTAATAATGTTTACTGTGTTTTCCTTGGTTAGTTGGTGCAAAAATTTTCCAAATCTCCTGCTATATTAGAAGCTGAAAAGGGAAATTCCAGATGTTTGATGGGAATATCACTGGTGAATATATAGAACTGGTAAGTAATTGTGGGGTTAAATACATAAGATGGGACCTAATGCCCCTGGGTTCCACCAACCAGTACCACACACACACACATATAAAAGACTAAACCGGGCGTGTGTCACATGCTTATAATCCCAATACTTGGGAGGCTAATATAGGAGGATCAGGTAGGTTCGAAGCCAGCCTCAGCAACTTAGATCCTGTTTCCAAATAAAATACAAAAACTAGGTCTGGGAGTGTAGCCCAGAAGTAGAGTCCGTGGGTTTCAACTCCAGTACCACAAAAAAAAGAAAAAAAGAAAAGACTAAAGAAGAGGGCTGCCGGGCGTGGTGGCGCACGCTCGTAATCCCCGCGCTTGGGAGGCAGAGACAGGAGGATCGTGTGGTTCAAAGTCAGCTGTGCTGGCTTACGAGACCCTGTTTCCAAATAAAAAGTATAAAAAATAGGTTTGGGAGTGTAGCCCGGAGGTAGAAGGGCTTCCAGGAACCCCAGTACCACAAAAAAAAAAAAAAAAAAAAAAGCCGGGCGTGGTGGCGCACGCTTGTAATCCCCGCACTTGGGCGGCTGAGACAGGAGGATCACACAGGTTCGAAGCCAACCTCAGCTACTTAGGCTTTCAGTAACTTAGTGAGACCCTGTTTCCAAATAAAATATAAAATAGGTCTGGGAGTATAGCCTCTGGGTTCCACCCCTAGTACCACCAAAAAAAAAAAAAAAAAGAGGGCTGGGGATATCGTTCAGAGGTACAATGTTACTGGATTCTGTCTTCAGTACTACAAAAAAAAAAAAAAAAAAGTGTACCAATGCCAGGCGTGGTGGCGCACACTTGTAATTCCAGCATTTGGGAGGCTGAGACCAGAGGAAAGATTTGTGGACAGTCTCAGTCACTTGGGCCCTTTGCAACTCAGTGAGACCGTTTCAAAATAAGTAAAAAATAAGGCTGGGGGTGTACGTCTCTGGGTTCTATCCCCAGTACTGCAAGAAAAAAAAAGACTGAAACAGAAACAGGGCTGGCAGTTTATCTTGGTGGCAGTATATATGTCCATGGGTTCCATCCCCAGTACCGCACAAAAATTAGAGTTGATGTCAAATGTTACTTCGCTCAAGCTTGACATTACCTGTTTTGACATGTAAACTAATAGGCAGAGTATATTGCTGTTCATTGACTTTTCTAGTATTTAGGGGTGTTAATTCAATGGATTTTGTGTTGTATTGTGGAAAGTTTTAGAATGTGTTTTGAGTGGAATTCTTTTGTTTTCAGTTAAAAAACAGGAAGATCGTCATGAAATGGAGATATAGGAACTGGCTAGAAGGTATGTTGCATGCCCTCGTGGATAAGGGTCCAGTGACAGTAGAGTTGGACAACTTGTCTTTTTCCTAATGTAATAAGGCTCCCATTTTCCTTCCAGAACACTATGCAACAGTTGCACTGAGTTTTATGCCTACTCCAGGGCACACGAATTACAGTTGGACTGTAAAGGAGTTCCTGTCTATAAAGAAGAGAACAAGAAATTCTGTTGGCAGAAACAACATTTTGAAGAAATAAAAGGCTTACTGCAGCTGACCACCCTACATGGCTGAAGAGTTAGGTTTTATAAGGGCATTACTTTTTGTAGCAGAAAATGTCATGTTTATTTTTTCCCTATCCTTCCTTAAAAAAAAGAAGACTGTCTTAGTGAGGCCCTCTACAACTTAGTGAGACCCTGTTTCAAAATAAAATATAGGGCTGTGGGTATAGCTTGGAGGTAGGATGCCCCTGGGTTCCATCTTCCATCCCCAGCACAAGAGAAATAAAATATTTGATACCAGATGAAATCCATGAACTTCTACAGAGTGTAAAAACCTGCTTGACTCTATAGTTACGTTCTAACTAGACTCTGCATTGAGTTAAAAGTAGGAGGCAACCTGAAATCTGCATTGCCCTCACCTTCCACAGATGTGCCTCCGGGATGAGTCTGTGCATGCAGATAGTTGAAGTGTCCCAAGATAAAGGTTGTTCTAGCAAGCTCTAGTTTAATAAGAAAAAATGGCATGTTATATACCATTCCTGTGTCTTTACTCTGGGGTTCTTAGGTGTGGAGCTCTTGGGTGGGGGACGGTGGCGCACGGCCTCCCGGGCGCCTGGCGCGCTGTCAGTCCTTTGCCTTCCTCGGCTGACCTGCAGCATTGCTGCGCTCTGGGGTTGCTTTCTGGGACTGCCACTAAGCCTTCTAATGAAGAGAATTCAGTGCCTCCTCCATTGTTTCCTCAGTACTTGCATCTCAGAAGACCGAAGCAACGTATATAACAAATGAAAAGTCATCACAATCAGTTTAATTAAGTGCACAGAATAGCAATCAGTCATGTCAATAAAAATAAAACAATTATTTTTACATCAAGTGTGCTTTATTTCCTCCACAGGTATTCTGTTAAATAAAGCACCATTTATATACTGCCAGGCCACAGCTAAAGAGGATTCTTTACAGAATCAAATTTCTTGTGGTTGTTCCGTATACAAGTAAACTTAATTTTGATAATAAGAACCACAGCGATTGGAGGCAATCTGCCTCTATTATAAGGTACAAAACTGGCACAGAGGACACCATATTATACACAGTAAAAATGCTGTAAGTTTAAATTACATTGTACAGGGCCAGGGATCCCTGTTTCTCCCAGACAGCCATATTAAATGAAAGCCACTACAGTGAACTCTTAATTACATAAAACATATCCATTATCTGATTGCCCTTTAGAAAGTATACTGAAGATGCAAGTTTTTTTCATCTGAAGTTCTGCCTGACCAAGAATTAAGCCTATAAATCTATCTTGCCATTCAAGCAGAGAGCACTGGACAAACTGAAGCACGAAAACAAATAAGCAGAACTTATACAAACAGCACTGGGAGGGACTTGAAGTGGACATGCTACATCTAGTGTCAAGAAGCAGCTTGGTTTCCTTTGCCAGATATCCTTGTGATCACATGGATTGTGGATTCAATGGTCCTGCACAGGGTATCTAAGATGTCGTGCTGCTGCATGTGACTGAAGAGGCCTCTGGAATGGCCACAGCTGAGAGACAGAGCAGCCTCGGGGTCCTGGGAGGGCAGAGCCTGCGCATCGCAGCTCTGCAAGTCAGCCAAGTCAGACAGAACAGCAGAGAGAGAAGTGGAAGGGAACTCGGACTCTTCCTCCGCTAGGGCGGAATCCTTGGAACAGTGCAGGTCTTTAAATTCCTTACAATCTTCAAATCTACCACTGCTGGACTGTCCTTCTGTATGCTGTGACCTGATACTTGTGTCTTCTGAAAAGGAAGATGGAGCCTCCATTCGGTATTCTTTGACAGAACTGCTCTCAGGGGAGGGGAGATCTTGCTCAGTCCCCGGGTCAATGATGGAGGAGTCCCTGGTCTCATTGTCTGAAGTGCTGGTTGGGGTCAGGACCTCCCTGGGCTCTGGCTTCGCGTCGCTGATGCAGCTGTCCACGGTGTGCTCCTCGTCACTGCTGACGCGCCGCCTCTTGACAGGGGTCGCCCCTTCATCATCTGTGAAGACAAATGTCACAATGGACCGTCTCTGACAGGGGTGGTGAGGCCACGTTGGTGGGGAGGGGTGTGGAAAGCCACTTTTTAGCATTTATATTTAGGAAGTTCAGTTGAACTTAGCGCTGTTACGTGTTACACCACAGTATTTTTCCCATCCCCGTCCCTAAAGGTGGTATAAAGCTAACCTTTAGTTTTCCTTTCTTTGGCTTCTTGCTCTTGGAGCGAGCTTCTTTGTTGCAGACAAGTCCTGCATCTGTTCAAAAGCCCTTGCAGAGTTGGGATCAGGGCTGGGTTTAACTGTTGGGGAGTGTGTACTGACAGGAGCAAAGCAAGTGCCCTTAGGTCCTACAAAACCCAGACAGGAACATTTCAAATTCTAAAGCCAACATTTTGACACAACTGTTTGCAGTTAAATGCAGATGTTTTACTTTTCAAGAATATATCCTGGTTTCTCTAACATTATAAGAAAAATAAGAAAACCAGAAAGCCAGCATTAAGAAACTACTGTATTTCGTCAGTTTTAAGTCATTAATACCATTATTTTAAGCCCATGTCAAGGCAGACCAAAAAACTTGTAATTTTTTTAATTGGAAAAGGGGGGGGGGATAGGACTTAAGCAAACTTAAGTAGAATTTTAAAGTGAAACCTGGAGTGATCCAGGAGAAATTTAGGTCTTAGAAGTCACAGTTTCTCAAGCTAAATTCTGGTGAATGTCAAACAGTAAGGTCTTGCTCTTTTACTTTCATGATTTGTTCTGGTGTGTAAGCATCTTGGTTCTTAGGCTGCTGTTAAATGATATTCTAGAACATGTTCCAGGTTTCAATATGTGACAGGGCTGTCATGAGAATCTATACAAGGCAACTACTTCTCTAACTGCCTTTATAATAAACACACCTGTAATCCCAGGACTTGAGAGGCTGAGAGGACGATCACAGATTCATGGCCAACCTCGGCAAGTAGTGAGATTCTCATCAACTTAAGTGAGACCCAGTTTCAAACTAAACATAAAATGGGGCTGGGGTGCAGTTCAGAGCAGAACGCCTGTGCTCAATCCTCTTACACATGCACACACTACCCCCCAGATTATCCTGGTTATTTAGGAGCCAGAGGCAATAATAGAAACATCACAAGTAATGTTTCAAAAAATAAGCAGCAGCAGGGGCAGATGGAATGCTGCTGCTTAGTGGGTTTCCTGCCCTCAACATACTCAATGCCATCAGCTCTTCTTTCAAGGTGATGCAGGCACACTACATACACACAAGACAGCAAATACATCAGCAAAATTTTTTTCATTGTATGTAACAGTTATACTTGCAAAATCATATGAAGGCCAAATACAGAGGTGATTTGAGTGCTGGAAGTGCGTGCCTTTTCCTTTCTTACCCCATTTAAAGAAGCACTTGCTTTGGAAATTTCAACTCGGTTGGTGAAATCAGATTGTAGGTTCTGATACTGATTTATCAAGTTTGTAATAAGAGTGCTGATCAAATTGGCACAGTTTGCTTCAGAAAACACTTGACTTTGAACCTGAAAAAGATGATTTAAAAAACATCTCCAAAAGACCAACATAATGAAAACATGCAGTAACCAACTGAAAAAACATACCGACTTCCTGAGGAACTACGCACCTTTAGAAGGAAATGTGTCATGAATGTGTAGACCACATTGTTGTTTAGAAAAGTTCTTTCATCCATTAGGATACATTTAATATATTCTGCGAAAACAGGATCTTCACACAAAAGCTTGATGCAGTTTTTTGACATAGCAGACTACAGTGGGGAGAAGAAGCACGTATGGATGAGCACCGATGTCACTGTACGTCCTAGTTGAACAGCTACTTCCAAATTTAGACTACTGAACTTTTTTCCCCCCTTTCTTTTGTGGTACTGGGAATGGAACCCAGGGGCATTCTACCTCCAAACTACAACCCCAGCCCTACTATTTATTCTTAATTTTGAAACAGTCTCACTGGCGCCACCACACCCGGCTCAGATTATTAAACATTTTAAGGCCAGGCATGGTGGCGCACGCTTGTAATCCACGCGCTTGGGAGGCCGAAACAGGAGGATCGCATAGGTTCGAAGCCAGCCTCAGCTACTTAGTGAGACCCTGTTTCCAAATAAAGTATAAAACAGGACTGGGAGTGTAGCCTGGAGGTAGAAAGCCTCTGGGTTCCACCCCCAGTACCACACACACACACACACACACACAAAAAAAAAACATGTTAGTTATAGCAACTGTCCTCTGACACACTAAGAAATTACTAATTTGGACTATCTAAGTGAATGTTGGAATAAAATACTGGATAGCAAACAGAACAAATATGCTTTAAAAGAAATGTAGCTTACTATCCAGCACTGAGAAATAACAAGGACTGGAAAAATAAGGTAACAGAATAGGGTAAGAATTTTTGACAGACTCAATAAATGGACAGTTAATAGGTACCCAAACCACATGTAGAGAAGATAAATTTCAAGAATTAAAATAAGGCCGGGCGTGCTGGCACATGCTTGTAATCCTAGCATTTGAGAGGCTGAGACAGAAGGATTGCGGTTTGCAGACAGCCTCAGCTACTTAGTGAGGCCCTTTGCAACTCAATGAGGCCCTGTTTCAAAGAATAAAAAGTGAGGTGTAGCTCGAGGTAGAATGCCCCTGGGTTCCATTAATTCCATCCCCAGGGGACTGGAACTCTGTGGGGGAACAAAAATAGATATATCCTCTAGCTGGCATGGTAGTGCACACTTGTAATCCCAGAGGATCACAATTTGAAGCCAGCCTTGGCAATTTAGCAAGGCCCTTTGCAATTTAGTGAGACCCTATTTCCAAATAAATAAAACTGGGCTGAGGTACAACTCAGAGGTAGAATCCCTCTAGGTTTAATCCCCCAGAGTGACACATAAAAAAACCCTCTATTAGTGGCACACACCTGTAATCCCAGTAATTTGGGATTTAAAACAGGAGGATAGAAGGCTTGTGGCCAGCCTCACCAACTTAGCCAGACTGTTTAAAAAATAAAGTGGGCCGGGCGCGGTGGCACACGCTTGTAATCTCAGCATTTGGGACGCAGAGACCGAGAGCCGCAGACAGCCGCAGTTACTTAGCAAGGCCCTGCCCAACTCGGCGAGACCCTGTTTCCAAATAAAGAATAAAAAAACAGGGGTTGGTGTGTAGCTCGGAGGCAAAATGTCCCCGGGTTTCATCCCCAGTAACAATAACAAAAAATGAATTAGTTAGGCTTTATTTAATAAATTATTTAATTACTATATATAAGAGCAATGATTATAGTAATTAAATAATTTGCTGAATATTCTCAAGTATTGCAAAAGTAAACCATCCTTTTCCTATTGGTCTCACAAAGAATTAGTGGACACTAATAGCTAGAAATTTTGCTAAACTTTGCCTTTTCTTTTTGCAAGTAGTATGGCTCTTAAACACAGCAGTATGTCTTTTTGGGGAGGGGGCGGAGGCTGTCCTTAAACCTGTGATTGTTTCCCAGCCTCCCAAGTACTGGGATCACAAGTGTGCGCCACCATAGTGGCTATAGTATGCCTTTAAACAGATACACTCCCTAGATTATTTATTTGTGTGCTTTAACCAGATTACATGAAAAATGAAAGGATTATTATTTAAAGAGGATACAATTTAGATAGTATGTACATGTGTACACTTATATAGTGTATTAGAGTAAGCAACTGCTCTAAGTAAATTGCTCCAGGTCACCCAAGAATTTAGTACATTATACCCAGGTCTAAAGAATTGCAAAGGGCCTAAGTCGCTAAGGCTGTCCGTGAACCGTGATCCCCCTGTCTCAGCCTCCCAAATGCTAGGATTACAAGTGTGCGCCACCACGCCTGGCTGGTTTCTCATGTTTTAAAGGGAACGAGGATCCTTTAGGTTAGATTCAAAAACAGAACCAAAACCTAGGACCCATATGGCTTCTCCCTTCTCAGTTTTCCCTCTACAATTTAACAAGCATTATTTATGTGCTTACTTCATTCTAAGAAATTGGCTCTTAAGGATATCTGAGGTAGAAGTAGTCTGTCCTGTTCTTGTGAGACTACTGATTAGTTTTTCTTTTTTTGGCACTAGGGATTGAACTCAGGGACATTCTACCTCTGAGTCACATCTCCAGCCCTATTTTTAATTTTGAAACCAGGTCTTGCTAGGTTGATGAGAGTTTCACTACTTGCTGAGGTTGTCCTTGAACCTGCGATCCTCCAGGCGTGGAGGCACACACTTGTAATCCCGGACTTGGGAGGTGCAGACAGGAGGATCAGGCAGGTTCGAAGCCAGCCTTGCTAGGTAGAAGGGTTCCATCCCCAGTATCACCAAAAAAAAAAAGTGTGTCATCACACTTGGTTGAAAAAAATGTTTAGAGACCCTTAAAAACTACAGATATGAGAGTTTGGCTAGGCACGGTGGTGCACACTTGTAATCCAACATTTAGGAGGAAGAGACATGACTGTGGTTCGCAGACAGCCTCAGCTACGTAGTGAGGCCTTTTGCAGCTCAGGGAGACCCTGTTTCAAAATAAAAAACAGGGTTGAGGGTGTAGCTTGGAGGTACAATGCCCCTGGGTTACACCTCCAGTACCGCAAAAAGAGTTAATAAGCTTATAAGTTTCTATTAGAGATTCTGTAATGATGGCGAGGAAGAGACAGAGGAGGAAGGGAGGAGAAAGCCAGAAGGGGCATATATTTGCTTTCTCCAAAGTGCCTTCTTTGGAGTGTTTTAGACTTCCCACAACTGTGTGTGTCTGAGTATGTGTTTTGTGGTACTGGGGAATGGAGCCCAGGAACATTCTACCTGAGCCACATCCCCACCCCTATTTTATTCTTTACTTATATTTTATTTTTTATTTTTGGTGTTACTGAGGATGGAACCCAGGGACTTTTCTATCTCCAGGCTATATTCCCAGACCTTTTTTTTTTTTTTTTAAATATACTTTATTTGGAAACAGGGTCTCACTAAGTTGCTGAGAGCCTCACTAAGTAGCTGAGGCTGGCTTTGAACCTGTGTGATCCTCTTGTCTCAGCCTCTCAAGTGCTGGGCCACCATGCCCAGGCACTTTTATTCTTTATTTTGAAACAGAGTCTCACTAAATTGTGGAGAGTCTCACAAATTGCTGGTTACGAACCTGCAATCCTCTTGTCTCAGCCTCCCAAGTACTGGGATTACAACTCACAACATTTGATAATAAACTATGAATGAGAAATCCAGAAACAGCATATTTGAAATATTCTCTGTGAAAAAAAGGGGAAACACCTCATAGGAAATTACATGTCCAATATATTAATAGCTAATATTTGCACTGACTTCGAAACATTCACTCAAACCCGATTTCCAGTCAGTTAGCTTCCAACCAGTTGTTCCTAAAGTTCTGGACCACTGTGTAGAGGAGATGGAAGACCAAATCTTCTGAAACTCATGTGCTTACCTGAGTCTGGCAAAGCTCAGTCCAAAGTTTGGGGAGCAGTGCAAGATGAAGCGGCAAGCCTTCATAGGCAACCAGGACACCTGGTATTTGAAAAGAAAATAGGAATAGGTCACAAGCGCAAATTACACTGCAGAGGCGCTGAACTGTAGGCATAATGCTATAGCTACTTCTGGCTGTGACTATATTTTCTGTACCTTTAGAAATATATGAAGTACTTAAAGGAAAAGAATTCATTTCAATGTTTTAACCAGTGAAGTAATTTAGAATGCAGTATTTTCAATTTCTTATTTTTTGAATTATACCTCACAGTTTGTTCCCAGAGGACCTGACGCAACTTGAACACTTCTTTTTGAGTTCTGGAATTTTAGCCAAGATAATTAAAGTAACTACAAGTGGCTCCAAAGCTTTCTTGAATTAAATCAGTATTCTTCATATGAGAAACTTTTCACTGAATAGCTTTATTTCAGGGAGGAAGGAGTAGAGGGGAACGAGCAAAGGCAGGATGTAGAAAAGTTTAAAATGCGTTATTTCTTCTACTTTTGTTTTGCCAAGGATTGTGATGCACTTAAATAAATACTGCTCTGAGTCACCAGTTTCTTCTTGTTCCCAGGATCTTTGGGGTGGATCACGTTTGACATTGTCAGTCCTATTTGGAACGTCTGTGACTTTTGTGTGTATGGAATTGGGATTGAATCCAGGGCCTTGGGCATGCTAGGCAAAGGATCTACTACTGAGTCACACTCCAGCCCTGAAACTTCAGTGAGTTTAACCTTTCTGCTTCTCGACTATTGCACTTATCAAATATCTTTAAATGGGACCCAGGGGCATTGTTTCCCCAAGCTATACCCCCAGCCCTATTTTTCAGTCTTTTTATTTTTGAAACAGGGTCTCACTGAGTTGCAAAGGGCCTCATTAAGTAGCTGGGGATGTCCAAGAACTGTGACACTCTGGTCTCATGCTGGGATTACAAGTGTGCGCCACCACGCCCAGTTCAAATATTTGAGATTTTTCTCCCCATTTTACTATCCTACATTCTAACTACAAGAGGTTGTAATGCTACACCCCCTAAGTAAATTTCTCATCTTCTACATTTCTCCACCCACCCAGGGGAAGTATACTCGCAGAGGAGAAATATAATAAAAGCTACCCTCCTCCAGTTGAGCCAAAAATATGTGTTAACTGGGCATGGCAGTACATGTTTGTAATCCCAGTACTTGTGAGGCTGAGACAGGAGAATCACAGGTTCACAGCCAGCCTCAGCTATTTAGTGAGGCCCTCCATACCTTAGTGAGACTCTGTTTCAAAATGAATAATTAAATAAAATTAAAAAGTATGCATTAGCCCAGAAGTTGGTCAACGTTTTCATAGGGGTGGAAGAGTAACACATTGTTAGGCTTTGTGGCCACAGGACATCTGCTGAAACACCTCAACTGTGCCAAAGTGGTGTGCAGCAGCATAGCCAACATTAAATGAATGGCGTTCCCGATTTCAAGTAACAAACTTGAAACTTTTACCTTCAAGCTATACCCCCACACCCCTTTTTTTTCCCTCTTCTTCTTCTTCTTTTTTTTTTTTTTTTGTGCTGCTGGGGATTGAACCCAGGGGCATTTTACCTCTGAGTTACACCCCCAGCCCACTTTTTTATTCTTATTTTGAAACAGAATCTCACTAAATTGTGGAGAGCTTCACTAAGTAGCTGAGGCTGTCCTCCAACCTGGATTCTTCTGTTTCAGCCTCCCAAATACTAGGATTACAAGTAGGCTCTACCAAGCCTGGCTCCTTCTTAAAAAAAAAATTTTTTTTTTTGAAACAGTATTAAACTAGGTTACAGAGGGTTTTACTAATTTTCTGTGGCTGGCCTTGAACCTGTGATCCTATCTTAGCCTCCCACATTGAAATCTGAGTCTCACAATTGTGTGTGTGTGCACGTGCGTGCCCACGTTTTGCATGCTGGGGATGGAACCCAGGGGCATTCTACTTTCGAGCTTTTTCTAATTCTTTATTTTGAAACAAGGTCTCACTAAGTTGCAGAAGGCCTCACTAAATAGCTGAGACTGTCTGCAAACCCAGATCCTCCTGTCTCAACCTCCCAAGTACTGAGATTACAAGCATGTGCCACTACACCAGGCCAGTCTCACTTTTTTTTTTTTTTTTTTTTTTTTTTTTATGGTGGTACTGGGGACGGAACCCAGGAGCATTTTACCTCTGAGTTACACTCCCAGCCCTATTTTTTTTTTTTTTTTTTTTTTTTGGTGACACTAAGGATGGAACCCAGAGGCATTCTACTTTCGATCTACACCCCCAGCCCTATTTTTTTTTTTTTTTTTTTGGTGGTACTGGGGTTCCTGGAAGCCCTTCTATTTCCGGGCTACACTCCCAGACCTATTTTTACATTTTTATTTGGAAACAGGGTCTCCTAAGCCAGCGCGCGCGGCTGGCTTCGAACCTGCCCGATCCTCCTGTCTCTGCCTCCCAAGCGCGGGGATTACAAGCGTGCGCCACCACGCCCGGCATATTTTTTATTCTTTATTTTGAAACAGGGTCTGAGTTGCAAAGGGCCTAAGTAGCTGAGGATGTCCGTGAACCTGGATCCTCCTGTCTCAGCCTCCTGAACGCTGGCATTACAAGCATGCGCCACCATGCCCAGCTCAGTCTTGCAATTTTCAGGTGCAACAAAACATTATTTGACTTTAATTTTCCTTAACCCCAAAGGGCCAAACAAAGACTATGTGCCAAGAGACCAAACATGGTCTCCAAAAGCTAAAGTCTACTACTGGTCTAGCTCTTTGCAGGAAATGCCGCTAAACCTTGAACCAGAGGCTGCTCTGCAAACACGGTTCTCATGGAAACACTGGATACTATTAAGTTTTGGTCTTTCTTTTATCTTGTTATTCTCAAAAGTAAGACAACCCTTATTCCTACTTTCAATAGCTATCAAACTTAGCTGCTTTTCTCCAGTTTGACCAAACTGCACGAAACTCTCTTTCTTTTTTACATTGCTTATTTCTAATATGAACAGGTGGCTGAATTAAGCCAGCCACGATCCAGGCAGGTTTCCTGGCTTGGTTGCAATAACAATACCACAACAAGAAACAACCACTGAGGCTTTTTATGATCTAAAAACACTTCCAAATGGTATTCTGATACAAGTACTTTTATTTTTTTTTACAAGGCACTGACTGATGTAGGTGTCTCGGATAATCATATTTAATTCTTGTGGTAGTTAGACTTTGTCCCTCTCTTACTGCACATCTACTAGTTAAGTTTTACCTCTTGGACTCTGCATGTATGCAGTAGCATCCATACCTCAACCCTCCACTCAAGAAGGAATGAATGCTGTGGGCCAGTGTGCAGCGGGGCCTCTGCCTAGGCGTGAGGCCCTGGCCTCTCAGTCTGCTGTGTCCGTGTCATTCTTTTCCCCTCAGGTGCTGTGGGACAGTCACTGACAGACACCAAGGCCCTCAACTCCACTCGCTCCTCCTCCTCCAGGACCTCGCAGTGTCTCGCACACTAAGCACAAATCCTAGGGAGATGCGATCACCTAAGTTCTCATGTTCACATCTAGAGTTTGCCTCAGTAAATAGGAGGGCCATGTCCAAACCACAATGGCAGCTGGGCGTGGTGACACACAGCTCTAATCCCAGTACTTGAAGGCCAAGACAGGAAGATCGCAGGTCGTGGCCAGCCTCAGCTACTTAGTGAGGCCCTCTGAAACTTAGTGAGGCCCTGTTTCAAAATAAAGAATAAAAAAATCAGACTGGGGAGTAGCTCAGAGGCAGGAAAAAAAAAAAAAAAAAAAGGCTGGGAAGTGGGGAAGTGGTGGTGCACCCTTTTAATCTCAGCATTTGGGAGGCAGAGACAGGAGGATCATGGTTCTTGGACAGCTTGCTACTTAATGAGGCCCTTTCCAACTCAGTGAGACCCAGTTTCAAAATAAAAGAATAAAAAAATAGGGCTGGAGGTGTAGCTCGAAGGTAAAATGCCCCTGAGTTCCATTCTCAGCACCACAAAAAGAAAAAGAAAAAAGGACTGGGGTGAGCTCAGAGGTAAAATGCCTCTGAATGGTTGAATGGGTTCAATCCTAATATCCCAGTACTCCTGCCCCCTACCTGGGGGGAAATAGATCAGAAAGAAGGTCTGGCCGGGTGTGGTGGCGCACGCTTGGAATCCTAGCATTAGGGAGGCTGAGACTGGAGGATCGCAGTTCGCGGACAGCCTCAGCTACTTAGGCCCTCTGCAAATCAGTGAGACCCGGTTTCAAAATAAAGAATAAAAAATAGGGCAGAAGGTGTAGCTCGGAGGTCAAATGCCCCTGGGTTCCACCCCCAGACCGGCAAAAAAAAAAAAAAAAAAAAAAAAAAAAGAAAAAAAAAAAGAAAAAAGAAAAAAAGAAGTAGAATGCCACTAGCTTCAATCCTCAAGACCAGGGGGCTGGATGAAGATATATATATATATATTTTTTTTTCTTAAATGTGATTACTATGTATAAACTTAGCATAAATGGATTTGCTTTTGGTGGGCTGGTAAAAGCAGCTTCTGATCTACACTGGATGCCTGGAATAAAGTACATAAACCCTCTAAAGCCACACCATTCATTTCCTCTGTCAGTATCATCCTGATAGCCCCGAAAACAAAAAGCATTAATCAGAGCTCTGCTTTCTATAATATGAATTACCTATTTACTTCTATCAGTTGCATTAACAGTTCTGGGGGCATGAAACTGGAGACTGCACCCAAGGGGGCATTCTACCACTAAGCTACACCCCTAGCCCTAATTTATTTTGAAATAGGGCAGGGTCTCACCAAATTGCTAAGGGCCTCAATAAATTGCTGAGGCTAGGCTTGAACCTGTGATCCTCCTGCTTCAGCCTTCCAAGATTATAAGCATGCACCAACATATCCAGCTCCCCTATTTCTTACTCTTTGTTTTGAAATAGGGTCTTCACCTAAGGGTCTTACTAAGTTGCAGAGGCTCTCACTAAGTAGCTGAAGTTGGCCAAGAACCACAATCCTTCTGCCTCAGCCTCCCGAATGCTGGGATTACAAGCATGCACCATCATGCCAGGCATTGAACCACATGGTTTTTTGTGGGTTTTTTTTGGCGGTACTGGGGTTCCTGGAAATCTTTCTGCCTCTGGGCTACACTCCCAGACACCTATTTTTTATATTTTTATTTGGAAACGGGGTCTCTTAAGCCAGCAAGGCCAGCTTCGAACCTGTGCGATCCTCCTGTCTCCACCTCCCAAGCGCAGGGATTACAAGCGTGCACCACCACACCCGGCATGAACCACATGGTTTTAATCTATATCTATATATGTAATTTTATTTTCTTTTTATTTTGTGGTGCTGGGAGTAGAACCCAAGGGATTCTCTACCTCCGGGCTATACTCCCAGACCTATTTTATATCTTATTTGGAAACAGGATCTCACTAAGTTGCTGAGAGCCTAAGTAGCTGAGGCTAGCTTTGAACCTGTGGAATCCTCCTCTCTCAGCCTCCCAAGCACTGGGATTACAAGTGCGCGCCACCACACCCAGCTATATATACAAATTTTATAGTACTGGAAATGGAACTCAGGGACATTCTACCTCTGAACTATACTCCCAGCCCTACTTTTTATTCTTTATTTTGAAACAAGTATGCACTGAGTTGCAAAGGGCCTAAGTAGTAGCTGAGGCTGTCCTTAAACCACTATCCTCCTGTCTCAGGCTCCCAAATGCTGGGATTACAAGTGTGAGCCACCATGCCTGGCTCTAATACGTAATTATTAAATTATTTCAGTTTTGTAATCCCAGCATTCGGGAGGCTGAGTCAGGAGGATGACGGTTTGCGGCCAGGCCCTCTGCAAATCAGTGAGACCCTGTTTCAAAATAAAGAAAAATAATAGGGCTGGGGGTGTAGCTCAGAAGAATTCCCCAGTACTACACAAAAACCAAAAAAAAAAAAAAAAAAAAACCAAAAAAAAAAAAACCCCACCGTTTTCTAAGTGTGTTCAATTGCCCATATAAAAACAACCATAAGCCGGGTGTGGAGGCGCATGCTCGCAATCCCCGCGCTTGGGAGGAGAAGATAGGAGGATGGCGCAGGTTTGAAGCCAGCCTCGCTGGCTTAAGAGACCCTGTTTCCAAATAAAAATATAAAAATAGGCCTGGGAGTGTAGCTGGGAGGTAGGAGGGTTCCACCCCCAGTACCGCCAAAAAATAAAAAGATAAAAAATAAAATAAAAGCCGGGTGTGGTGGCACATGCTTGTAATCCCCGCGCTTGGGAGGCAGAGATAGGAGGATTGCGCAGGTTTGAAGCCAGTGGCGCGCGCTGGCTTAGGAGACCCTGTTTCCAAATTTAAAAAATAAATGTAAAAATAGGTCTGGGAGTGTAGTCCGGAGGTAGAAGGGCTTCCAGGAACCCCAGTTCCACCAAAAATAAATAAATAAACAAATAAATATAAAATAATAATAATAAACAGGGCTGTAGCTCGGAGGTAGAAGGCCTCTGATTTAAATCCCCAGGTACTGCAAAACAACAACAAACCCCAAAACTGGAAATCACTTGTAATCCAAGATAGGTCTTAATACAATTTCAGACATATTGTAATGGTATTTTAATATTCTGGCCTTTGGACCATTTAACTTCAAGGTCCAAATGAATTTGAACCAGTTGAAAATGTACCCTTTTTATTTATTGTTACTAAATAGAATTTCTTTTTGTTCTGTGGTATTGGGGATTGAAACTAGGGGCATTCTACTTCTGAGCTTCGCCCAGCCCTATTTTTTTTTTTTTTTTTTTGCAATACTGGGGATGGAACCCAGGGGCATTCTACCTCTGAGCTATACCCCCAGCCCAATTTTTTATTCTTTATTTTGAAACAGGGTCTCACTGATTTGCAAAGGGCTTCACTAAGTAGCTGAGGCTATCCGTGAACCACGATCCTCCTGTCTCAGTTATTTTTTATTTTGAAATAGGGTATCACCTAAGTTGCAGAGGGCCTTGCTAAATAGCGGAGGTTGACTCTGAACCTGTGATTCTCCTTTCTCAGCCTCCCAAGTACTGTGGTTACAAGTGTGTGCCACCACACCTGGCCACATATTATTTTTTTTGTTGTGGTACTGGGGATGGAACCCAGGGGCATTCTACCTCTGAGCTACACCCCCCAGCCCTATTTTTTAAAAAATTCTTTTTATTTTGAAACAGGGTCTCACTAAGTTGTAAAGGGCTTTGCTAAGTAGCTGAGGCTGTCTGCGAACAATGATCTCCAGTCTCTGCTTCCTGAATGCTAGGATTACAAGCATTGTGTCACGATGCCTGGCCTTCATTTTATTTTGAAATAGGTCTTCTTAGAGTTGCTAAGGATGGCCTCAAAACTGTTAGTCTCAGTTTCCCAAGTACTGGGCTCACCTCTGTTTTTACTTTTTGTGGCACTGGGGATTGAACCCAGAGGCATTCTATCTCTGAGCTACACCCAAGCTCAATTTTATTTCTCATTTGGAAACAGGGTATCACTAAGTTGTAGAGGGTCTTGGTAAGTTGCTGAGGCTGTCTTCGAACCTGCGATCCTCCTTTCTCAGCCTCTGTACAAGCGTGTATCACCACACCTGGCTAACTTCTGTTTTTAATTTCTCTGACACATCTGTAGTAATAACAAAGATGGTTTCAGACAAGAAATATTCATTATTTGGCCAAAACTTTGAAAGTAATTACAGTCTGGGCATGGTGGTACGTGCCTGTAATCCCAGTACTTGGGATGCTAAGACAAGAGGATTGCAGGTTGAAGAACAGTCTCAGCAAGTAATATTCTCATTAACTTACTGAGACTGTTCCCAAATAAAAATAAAAGTAAAACAGGGATGGGAGTGTAGCTTGGAGGCAGACTGCCTCTGGGTTCAATATATTCCCAGTACTGAAAAAAGAAGTAAGTATAATATGTTCTAACACAGCTTTTTGGTATAAATGATATGAACACAGTACCAGGAACTTTTCCAAAGGTCAGCACATTTTTTTCTTTCTTTTTTGGCAGTCTGGGGATGGAACCCAGGAGCATTCAATATCCAGGCTACACCCCCTGCCCTATTTTTTAATTTATTTTTTTTGTGGTACTAGGGGTAGAACCCAGGGGCTTTTCCACCTCCAGGCTATACTTTCAGACCTATTTTATACTTTATTTGGAAACAGGGTCTCACTAAGTTGCTGAGAACCTCACTAAGTAGCTGAGGCTGGCTTCGAACTTGTGCAATCCCCTCCCAGCCTCCCAAGCGCTGGGATTACAAGCATGCGCCACCATGCCCAGCTATCCCCTGCCCTATTTTTTATTCTTTATTTTGAAATAGGGTCTCACTGAGTTGTGGAGGGCCTCACTAAGTGGCTAAGGCTGTCTGTGAACCGCGATCCTCGGGTCTTAGCCTCCGGAATGCTGGGATTACAAGCGTGTGCCACCATGCCTGGCCAAAGGTCAGCATAAGCTGTACTACTAGAATTAGGTTTTTGCCTTTTACCAAATGCCATAACCCAGCTGCATAATCTTAAAAAAGCCAATTTGAGGATAACCTTACCCATAAAGCCTTGGCATTTTCAGCTACATATATACAATACCAGCTAATGATGAAGGTTAGAAGAAACAACCCTTCAAATCTGAATATACTCTAATCATTACCAATAAGATTTTTTTTTTTTCTGAAAAGGAATTATCCCTGATAGCTATTACCACTTCCTTCTTCTTGGATAATGAAATAGATAGGATCACATTTTTTGCCCTACCTGGAATGGATCAAAATCTTTTCCATAGGAAGGAGGGAGTTGTGGCTGAGATGGAGCACCAAGAGAAACTTTTAGGGTATGTTAATACTCTATTTTTTCCTTCCTTTTTTCTTTTTCTTTTTTTTTTTTTTTTTTTTTGCAGTACTGGGAGAGAACCCAGGGGCATTCTACCTCTGAGTGACACCCACAGCCCTATTTTTCTTATTCTTTATTTTGAAACAGGGTCTAAGTTGCAAAGGGCCTAAGTAGTAGTGGAGGCTTTCTGCGAACTGTGATCCTCCGTCTCAGCCTCCCAAATGCTGGGATTACAAGCTTGCACCACCATGCCTGGCCCAATACTCTATTTCTTGGTGTAAGTAGTGGTTACATAATTATTTTACCTCCTTTCCTCTATTTAAAAAAAAAATAGAGAGAGGGGGGGGGAGGGAGGGAGGGAAACTACAGAACACTGGAGAGGACCCTATGCCATCTCTAATGAACTCAGGAGGTAGAACACACAAACCCAAGAACTCTGTGGTCCTGGGATAAGTCACATATGAAGGAGGGCTATGCATACTCTAAAGACTTATCAGAGGGAGAAAGTCACCCAAAGGGAACAGATGTCTAATAAGCTCTCAGGTTCAGGTACATCCTTGGAAAGAAAATACTACTATTAACTACTTTGAAGTTTTTGTCCCCCTATATAACTGATGGTTTTGTTTTCTGTTTGTCATATTTCTCATCTCGCTCATCTATTTTATGAGACTTACCTCCTATTCACTCATATATGCACCTCTGCTTCACGCTGGTGAGCCCACTCAGCTTGCTCCTGCAATGCCAGCTCCAAGCACAGCTGGCACTACAGAGCTCACCTTGCCGTTAGGACCAGGGGAAGTCCGTCTCTAAGCCTGTCTCCCTGAGCAGAGCAGTTTTGCTGTTTTTTTTTTTTGTTGTTGTTGTTGTTGCTGTTTTTTGTTTGTTTTGGAATTCTGCTGGGCAGATGGTGGAGGACTTAGGTATCTATATACAAAGTGATCAGCCCTACTCTGCCATTCTTATAGGCCAGCTGAAACTGTGGGCAGAACTATTCAATGGAAACCAGTAAGTTGGTGTTTTCTTAATAAAAATCAAAATGTTCCCAAGAATGCAAATTAATATTTTTAAACATTTCACTTTCAAAAAGTAAAATAGGATTGTCTTATTTTTTTCCCCTTCCTGAATGACTAGGGGCTTATAATAATTCAGTGGAATTTACTGCTCATCTTTTATACTTACTCAGCTTAACTAATGTTTCAGTAAATTTTTCACAGTTGATTGCAACTCGGCATAATAGATGGATGAATTGATGATAAGAAAAGAAGTAGTCTAGCAGCATACGATCATAAACGTCATCTTTGCCCTGAAGGTTAAAGATGATAAAATGGTTGCACTTAAATTGTATAATAAATTAAAGAGCATATTTTGTGCAAATGTAATAAGTTTAAGTAAAAGGCTGATGAAATCTTTAAATTCTATAAGAACCTAGTTTTAAATTCCAAATTTCTAGTAATGTTATTAAGATCTTAGTTGGCATAAATTTATTTTCAGTGTGCAAATATTATCAATTAAAATTACCCATTATTTCTACATACTTTAATAAGGTAAAATTACTGTAGGTTTTTAACATGTGACACTTTAGCTCTACAGACATATCAGGAAGAATGAATTAAATTTGATTTTTGAAAAGTTTTGAAGTTATTTCTGTAAGGGTAACTACATTGTTAATTATTTTAAATATTTTATCTTAAGAGAATTTCTCCAGGCATACTTAAGATTCAAAGAGGTAAGAGAATGTGAATGAAGTGTGGGTGAAGAAAGATAAAGGGAAAAAACTGTTTTTAAGAAAATGTTAAAACTAAGAAATTACCTGTTTCAATGTACCTTGTCTCTATAATTTAGAATTGGCATTATTTTAGAATAGGCTTTAGAGAACAGGAACCAGACTAAAAATAATGATATAGCTAATAATCAGTGATATTAGGGCATAGGTCAAGAAGAATTTAAGGGCAATAAAAGAAATCCTGATTATATGGCAACATTTTAAAATAGTAAGTACCTAAAATTTGACTTTTCAGATTTAGATGTATGAGCCAATTATAATTTAGCCTAGCCACAAACACTAAAGATAAATAGAGTAAACTATTTTGAGGGAGGAAAACACCTTACTACTTGTACCAAAAGGAAAAAGTCCAAATGAGTCTCATCTTAGGATCCACAACATAGTCACTTAAGTCTAATGTACTCGTAACTGCCAGGGGGGGAATTTTCAAATTACTTTGTACTACAGAAACATGATTTTCCTGGCATCCCAACATACCTTACTGGTTTCCACCATTGTGGGCAAGAGGCACATATTGAGTTCAGGGCGCGGAGGCCGAATATTGCTTTTCCCTCCTATTAGCTTGATATTTTCTCGACAAGGGAAATAAGGTCCAAGAGACACTAAGACATTAAAAGTGTACAATAAGAATAAATGGAAAAAATAAATCTCCAAGCTTCAGTGTGCAGAATGATTAAATGCCAGCCATATTCAAGTATTATGCTGTAAGAATACGTACTTGGTATATTACTGTGATGGTAAGTACAATGGTTGTGTTGGAGAAATGGAACCAGAGTATGAAGAAAATCATGGGGACTCAAAAGCACAAGTTCCTTGAGGACATCTGAAAATTAAAACACAATTTGGGTATTAAAACACTAGTTTTATCTACCTTCTACTTTTAAACTCACAAATCCTGATGGGATTGCAGTGGCAACCTCTGAAAACTGTGTTAGTTCCTAACACTGAAAAAAATTCTGTCTCCAACAGAATGTTCCAACAAATCTGAATCAGGAGAATAATCACAATATGGAGCCATCATTTAGAAAGAGGTTTGTATGCAAGGGGTAATTATGGTTGTAATCCCAGTACCTGGGAGGTTGAGATGGAGGATTGTTGGCAAGACTCTGTTCATAAAAAGGGTTGAGGATGTAGCTCAGAGGTAGAATGTTCACGGGTTTGGCCTTTATTACAACCCAGGGCTGCATACACACACGTTTTCTACCACTGATCTACATATATGGCCCTTTAATGAAATTAGAGGCAGGGTATGGCTAAATTCTCAGGCTGGACGGAAAGATCCTTCTGCATTAGCCTTTGAAGTAGCTGAGAGGTGGGCACTACCATGCCCAGTCTTACATAGAGAAGTTAAAACACTGTATTATCGAAGTCAACCATTAAACCAAGCATGGGAGGGAGGAAAAGGGAGGGAGTAAGGTGGGGACTGGGCGGGGGCTGGCTGGGTGATGTGTACATCTATGTCTACACAAGGTTTTTTTTACCCCATTATGATGTATAAATCCAATGCAGTAATAAAAAATTTAAAAACACTATATTAATGGGTTTTTTTTTGTTGTTGTTTTTGTGGTGTTACATTTTGAACTGAGAAGTGTTCTTTCTGAGCTACATCCTCAACTTGATTTTATTTTGAAACAGGGTCTTGCTAAGTTGTTGAGGCTGGTCTCAAACCTGCAATTCTCTGCTCAGTCTTCCAGGTACTAAAATTACAAGCATGGGCCGGGCGTGGTGGCGCACGCTTGTCATCCCCGCGCTTGGGAGGCAGAGACAGACAGGAAGATCATGCAGGTTCGAAGCCAGCCGCGCGCGCTGGCTTAGGAGACCCTGTTTCCAAATAAAAATGTAAAAACAGGTCTGGGAGTGTAGCCCGGAGGTAGAAGGGCAGGAACCCCAGTACCACCAAACACAAAAAAATTTACAAGCATGGGCCATCATCCCTGGCTTTCATTAGTATTTTTTTTTAAGGAAGCTGAGAAAGGAGGATCATGGCTAGCCTAAGGAGCTCATTTTCTCTTTTCTCTCCCTCTCCCGCATAAGTAGCTGAGAGTCTCACCCAGTAGCTGAGGCCGGCTTCAAACCTGCGCGATCCTCCTGTCTCAGCCTTTCAAGTACTGGGATTACAAGCGTGCGCCACCATGCCTGGCTTCAAATATGCCTTTTTTATTTTTATTTATTTTTTGCAGGTTTGGGGATGGAACCCAGGGGTATTTGACCTCTGAGCTACACCCCCTGCCCCATTTTTTATTCTTTTATTTGAAACAGGGTCTCACTAAGTTGCAGAGGGCCTAGTCTGGGAACTGTGATCCTCTGGTCTCAGCCTCCTGAATGCTGAGATTACAAGCGTGTGCCACCACGCCCAGCTTAAATATGCCTTTTTTTTTTTTTTTTTTTTTTTTGCGGGTCTGCGATGGAAACCAGGGGCATTACACCTCTGAGCTACACCCCCTGCCCTAGTTTTTTTTTTTTTAATTCTTTAATTTGAAACTGGGTCTAAGTTGCGGAGTGCCTCACTAAGTAGCTGAGGCTGTCCGTGAACCGTGATCCTCAGGTCTCAGCCTCCTGAATGCTGGGGATTTCAAGTGTGCATCACCACGCCCGGCTTAAATATGCCTTTTTTAAAAAGGTGAAATACTCAGAACCTAAGAACAGCCACCAAGAAGTAATAATGATAATGATGATGATAATAATAATATTAGTGGTACTGGGGATGGAACACAGAGGCATTCCACCTCCAAGCTACACCCCCAGCCCTATTTTTTTTAATTCTTTATTTTGAAACAGGGTCTTACTGAGTTACAAAGGGCCTTGCTAAGTAGTGGAGCCTGTCCGAGAACTGCTATCCTCCTGTCTCAGCCTTCTAAATGCTGGGATTACAAGGATGCACCACTATGCCCAGCTAGGAAGTTATTCTTATTTTTTTGAAACTGGACATTGAACAGGAGTATTCTACCTCTGAGCTATACCTTCAAATAACTAACTATTCCTGTACAATGTCACTTCTACCTTGTAAACATCTATATTAGTATACCTGGCTATTATAGGATCAGAAGACTTTAGTGCTGGAAGAAACCTACAGATAATTGAAGATCAAAGAGCCCAGATGTAGCCAGGCTTGGTGGTGAACATTGGTAACCCCGGTAGTTGCAAAGTGAGATAGGAGGACTGCAGGTTTGCAGCCAGCCTCAGAACCTTATTAACAAGGCCCTCTGTAACTTAGTGAGACCCTGTTTCAAAATAAAGAATAAAAAGGGCTGTGGGTATAGATCAGAGGTAGAACACCCAGGCTTAATCCCCAGAATTGCATAAAATAAACAAACAAACAAACAAATAAATAATAAAATAGGGGGTTTGGTCAGGGTGTAGCTCAGAGTATAGAATGACCTTGGGTTTAATTCCCAGTACTTCAAACAAAACAAAACAAAACAAAACAGCCCAAATGGATTGAATGACTTGCCCATAATGACATGGGTAGTTACCATTGTGTTAAGAAACAGAAGTTTTGTTTTCTTAAGACTATTAGCGTGCCTGGAGTGGTGGTGCACGCTTGTAATCCCAGCATTCGGGAGGCTGAGACCGGAGTGAGGCCCTCTGCAACTTAGTGAGACCCTGTTTCAAAATAAAGAATAAAAAATAGGCAGGGGGTGTAGCTCGGGGGTAAAATGCCCCTGGGTTCCATCCCTAGACCCGCAAAAAAAAAAAAAAAAAAAAAAAAGAAGAAGAAAAGACTATTAGCCAGTGCAAATTACACATATAAGTATAAATCTCTTCTAAAGCCTACAGACCTAACGTCTTTTTTTTTTTTTCTTATAGTGGGGACGAAATCCAGGGGCACTGTACCTATGAGCTGCATTCCCAACCCTTTTTATTTTGAAACAGGATCTCGCTAGGTTACTAAGGCTGGTCTCAAACTTGCAATCCTAAGGCGCTACTCTCAAGGGTGTGTACTGCCATGTTTGGCTCTCACATCTTATCATTAAAAACTCGCAAAAAAAAAAAAAGTTCTTGCATTAGGTTTTTACACAGGTGTATTTTTAAAGTAACTTACCTATACAGGCATTTCTTAGTTCTGGAGGGCTATAGGAATTAAGAAGAGTTAACAGTTTATGGGCAAATTCAATTCGCTCCTGCCACTGGATTAACGCTTGTTTCACATCTGCAAATACAGAAGCATACATAAACATGCTTTTGAGAGATCACAATTCCTTCACTCTTTCTTCTTATAATAGGGATTGAAATCAGGGGCATTCAATCTACAAGCTATACCCACAGCCCTATTTTCCTTCCTTCCTTCTGAATGGAACCCAGGGGCATTTATTCTTTATTTTGAAACAGTGTCTCACTAAATTGCAGAGGGCCTCACCATGATCCTCAGCCTCCCAAGTACTGGGATTACAAGCATGAGCCACCATGCCCGGCTTTCCCTGAACTTTTTCTGTTAACTACAGAATGCTTAACACTAACAGATTCAAATTAATTATGTAAAACATCTTTGTTTAAATTAGTATGATTATTTTCAGGAGATGGCTACAATTACCATTATTATTATTATTATTATTATTATTATTATTATTATTATATTTTTTTTTGGTGGTACTGGGGTTCCTGAAGCCCTTCTACCTCCAGGCCACACTCCCAGACCTATTTTATATTTTTTAAATTTGGAAACAGGGTCTCTTAATCCAGCGAGGCTGGCTCCGAAGCAGCGCAATCCTCCTGTCTCCTTTAAATCTGCTACATTTCTCCCTCTTTCCCAGCACTAGGGAGAGAACCCAGGGGCATTTTACCTCCAAGCTACACCTAGTCTTATTTTTTTTCTTTTTAGTAATTTGAAACATGGCCTAAGTTGCTGAAACTGGCCATGAACCTGCAATCCTCCTGTCTCAGTGTCCCAAAGTGAGCTGCTATGTTCAGCAAATCAGCTACATTTCTTACAGGGACATAAGACTTAGAGTATTTCTCTTAAAACTAAAAATGATCTGAGTCAAAACATTTCTAGCTGGAGAGCCATTACAAAATACCCATCTTATTACTTTGCTTAGAAATGTTTCACCATTTCCAAACCCTTGATACTTAGAGCACGCTTGTCTCTTTTTTCAGGCAGGCATTACAAAACAAAAAACATAGAAGCATATTAACTTTGAGCCAAGAGGCTAACTAGCTTAGCCCCATCTCTGCATAAACTAAAAGTAAAGACAATTTCTCTGGGAGATTGATTAAAAATCTTATCTCCTTAATAAATAGCATTAATAAAAATAAGTAGGAATGACCAAACCTTTTCTTTGAAGATACGGACGTGTAGACTTCAAAACCGAAAGGAATATTGACAGAAGTTCTACTAAGTCTCCGGTCACATGGCAAGCAGTAGCTTCGTGATACATCATGTGCAATGTGTTGAAAGACTACAAGTGATTTAAAAAAATTAAAAATAATTTTATTTTTGCTTTATTGAGCCACAAAATGGTAGTGCTCATTATCTCTGAGAGATGTTTTTAGATTCAGATTGTATGTATATGCATATATGTGGGAAAAGCAAATTCTCCCATTCATCTCTTTTTGTGTGTGTGGTACTGGGGACTGAACCCAGGGGCAACCTACCTCCAAGCTAGATTGCCAGCCTATCTATCTATCTATCTATCTATCTATCTATCTATCTATCTATCTATCTATCTATCTATCGCAGTACTGGGGATGGAACCCAGGGGCACTGTACCTCTGAGCTACACCCCCAACCCTATTTTTTAGTCTATTTATTTATTTATGGTCCTGGGTGTGGAACTCAGGGGCTTTTTTACCTCCGGTCTATACTTCCAGACCTATTTTTTATCCTTCATTTGGAAACAGGGTCTCACTGAGTTGCTAAGGGCCTTGCTAAGCAGCTGAGGCTGTCCGCAAACCCCAGTCCTCTGGTCTTAGCTTCCTGAATGCTGGGATTACAAAAGTGAGCCACCACACCCAGCTTTATTCTTTATTTTGTTAATAGGGTCTCACTAAGTTGCTGAGGGCCTAAGGACCTGAGGCTGGCTGTGAACCTGAGATCCTCCTGTCTCAGCCTCCCAAGTACTGGGATTATAAATGTGTGCCACTACGCCCAGCTTCTTGTTCACCTCTTTAAAAAATAGAAATAGCCCTCACCTTCAGGGCTCTAATATTTTGTATATACATTTTAGTCTAAAGAAATAATTTTTTAGCAGGGTGTGGTGGCGCACGCTTGCAATCCCAGTATTTGGGAAGCTGAGACCAGAGGATCACAGTTCGTGGACAGCCTAAGCTACTTAGTGAGGCCCTCGGCAACGAAGTGAGGCCCTGTTTCAAAATAAAGAAAAAAAATTGGGCAGGGGTATAGCTCGGAGGTCAAATGCCTCTGGGTTCCATCCCCAGATCTGCAAAACAAAAAACAAAAAACAAAAAACAAAACAAAAAAAAGAAGAAGAAAAGAAAAGGAAAGAAAAGAAATAATTTGTTTAATCACACTGGAGGGGAGACTAGGGATTGAACCCAGGAATATTCACCTATCAGCTATACCCCCAGGCCTATTTTATTATTTTATTTTGAAACAGGGTATCATTAAGTTGTTGAGGGCCTCCATAAATTGCTGAGGCTAGCCTCAAACCTGTGATCCTCCTGTCTTAGCCTCCCAAGTACTGGGATTACAGCCATATACCACATGCCTAGCTTCCTGTTTGTAGTGAAGCATCTCTAATATTTTGAATTGGTTTGCCAAGGTCTATATACTATTTACAAATCAAAATCCTGGTCTATAGTTGGTCACAGTACATAATCTGAACAATGTACTTGTGTAATATTTAACCTATAAACTGTGAGGTCAGAAATTATGTATGTCTTAGTGCCTGGCACAGAGTAAACGTTTAAGTGTTTGTTGAATGAAATTCTTGCTAATTTTTATTTTAACCAAAATATTTAACATTCTTCAGATAGAGCCAATACTTCTTTGCCTCTATGCTCATGCTTGCAATCATCTAAATTCTCTCAACTTTCTTTACTAAATCTAAATCCTTATAGGTAGTTTCAAACATGTTCTGTTTTTTGTTTTTGTTTTTTTGTTTTTGGTGGTGTTGGGGATTAAACCCAGGGGCATTTTACCTCAGCCAATTTTTAATTCTTTATTTTGAAACAAGATCTGACTAAATTGTGAAGGTCCTAAGTACCTGAGGCTGGTTGATAATCTCGATCTTCCTGTCTCCGCCTCCAAAGTAATGGGATTACACAAGCGTGTGCCACCATACTTGGCTGTTCTGCTCTTACTCTGCTGGGATTACAAGCGTGTGCTACCATGCCCAGATCAAATAAGCACTCTTAAAAAATAATGTATGGCTGGGTGTGGTGGCGCACGCTTGTAATCCCAGTGAGACTGGAGGATCACGGTTGTGGACAGCCTCAGCTACTTAGTGAGGCCCTCTGCAACTCAGTGAGACCTGGTTTTAAGATAAGGAATAAAAAAAAAATAGGGCAGGGGGTGTATCTCGGAGGTCAAATCCCCCTGGGTTCTATCCCCAAACCCGCCAAAAAAAAAAAAAAAAGTATGTCTTTTATTAAATGAATTTTGTTTCTGTTCTTACAATTAAAATGAATAAAACTAGTCTATTTCAAATGGTTGTTCTAAATACAAAAAAGGGGAAAGGTATAGAGTTAATAAAGAAAACAGCACCCTAAAGACGGTTACTTAATAATTTTTGAAATATAAACTAGCTCCATCTATATAATTAAAATCTTGCCACCTCTAAAAGTCTATCATAAACTCTTGTCACAAATTAAGAAGTCTGGGTGAGAATATTAAAATGAGATAAACCACAGTAAAATGCAATAAAATTTACCTCAGTCATAAGTATCAGTCCTCGATTAAACACAACAAGAAGTCTGTCTTCATCAGATTCCAATAGTATTCTGAAGGCACTAAAAAAACAAAGTCCAGTTTGATAACAGAATCAGAACTTAGGTGATAAAAAATAAACAGAAAGCCAGGCGTGGTGATGCACGCTTGTAATTCCAGTACTGGAGAGGCTGAGACAGAGAGAAAGGAGGATCCCGGTTTACAGCCAACCTCAGCTACTTAGTGAGGCCCTCCACAACTTAGGGAGACCCTGCTTCAAAGTAAAGAATAAAAATACTGGATCGGAGTGTAGCTTGGAGGTTGAATACCCCTGGGTCCCACCCCCAGTACCACACACAAAACCAAACCAAAACAACAACAAAAACAACAGAAAAATAGTCATTTAAATTCTCTGCTTGCCTACTTATAGAAAAAGAGACTGCTATATATGTCTTTTAGTAATGCAAGATAGGAAGATCATCCCAAAGCTTAAAATCCAAAATGCTCTGAAATCTCAAACTAGATCACGCCACTCAAAAGGTTAAGCTTTGGAGCACTTCAGATTTCTAGCTCAGGGATGCCCAACCAGTCGAAGCTTATGCAAATATTAAAAAAACAGACAAACACATTCTGAAATATGAAGCACTTCTGCTCCCAAGCACTTTGGATAAAGAACATTCAACCTGTAAGGAAAATATTAAATAAGAAACCCTCCTAGTAACTTACAGAAACTTTACATATGTTAATATACAAGAAACTCTTATCTACAATGGTAAAGCAAAGGTATGAAGTCGAGTATGGTAGTACACGCTTGTAATCCCAGCATTTGGGAGGCTGAGACAGGAGGATCACGGTTTGTGATCCTATTACCTAGGCCCTCTGCAACTCAGTGAGACCCTGTTTCAAAAATAAAGAATAAAAAATAGGGCTGGGGGTGTAGCTCGGAAGTAGAATGCCCCTGGGTTCCACCCCCAGTGCCACACACACACACACAAAAAGGTATGATGAGAATATGTCTGGAGTTTCAGTACAATGTTGTTGTTTTTCGCACTGAGGATTGAGCCCGAGGCATTCTACCTGAGCTACACCCCCAGCCCTATTTTTTATTCTTTATTTTAAAACAAGGTTGAGTTACAAAGGGCCTTCCTAAGTAGCTAAGGCTGGCTGCGAACCATGACCCTCTTGTCTCAGCCTACCAAATGTTGGGATTACAAGTATGTGCCACCACGCCTGGCATATTTTTTATTATTCTAAAACAAAATTTCACTAAGTTGGGAAAGACCTCACTAAGTAACTGCGGCTGGCCTGGAACCTGTGATTCTCCTGTCTCAGTCTCTCAAGTACTGGGATTATAAGTATGCGCTACCATGCCTGGTTTGCACTATATTTTATTTATATATTTATTTATTTACTTGCTTACTTTTGGTGGTATTGGGGGTGGAACCCAGGGGCTTTCTACCTCCGAGCTATACTCTCTGACCTATTTTTTTAATATTTGGAAACAGGGTCTCACTAAGTTGCTGAGAGCCACACTAAGTAGCTGAGGCTGGCTTCGAACCTGTGCAATCCTCCTGTCTCAGCCTCTTAAACGTGGGGATTACAAGCATGCGCCACCATGCCCAGCTAAAAAAAAAAAAATCTTATTTCATTAGGACCAGAAGTTCTGTTACAGAATATAACTAGAAATCCTACTATCATGAGAAGCTTTCCTCCTTTTTTTTCAAAAAAATAATCAAGAGCTGGGTGTGGTGGTGTACACCTGTAATTCCAGTACTTGAGAGGCAGATAGGGGGAATGCAGGTTCAAAGCTGGCTTCAGAAACGTAGGGAGGCCCTCTTGCAACTTAATGAGACTCTGTTTCAAAAAAGAAAGCCAGGCATGGTGGCGCACACTTGTAATCCCAGCATTCCGGAGGCTGAAACCGGAGGATCATGGTTTGCAGACAGCCTCAGCTACTTACTGAGGCCCTCTGCAACTCAGTGAGACCCGGTTTCAAAATAAAGAATAAAAAAATAGGGCAGAGGGTGTAGCTTGGAGGTCAAATGCCCCGGGTTCCATCTCCATACCCGCAAAAAAAAAAAAAAAAGCCAGACATGGTGGTGCACTTATAATCCCAGCATTCGTGAGGCTGAGACAGGAGGATCGCTGTTTGTGGACAGCCTCAGCTACTTAGTGAGGTCCTTTGCAGCTCAGTGAGACCCTGTTTCAAAATAAAGAGTAAAAGCCGGGCATGGTGGCGCAAGTTTGTAATCCCCGCGCTTGGGAGGCTGAGACAGGAGGATAGCACAGGTTCGAAGCCAGCCTCAGCTGGTTTAAGAGACCCTGTTTCCAAATAAGATATATATATATATATATATATATATACACAAAAAATAGGTCTGGGAGTGTAACCCGGAGGTAGAAGGCCCCTGGGTTCCATCCCCAGTGCCACCAATAAATAAATAAATAAATAAATAAATAAATAATAAAAAATAGGGCTGGGGTACAGCTCTGAGGCAGAATGCCCTGGGTTCCATCACCAGTACTGCAAAAAAGGCTGACAATGTAATTCAGAGGTAGAATGTTTCAGAGTTTGCCGGGCGTGGTGGCGCACGCTTGTAATCCCCGCGCTTGGGAGGCGGAGACAGGAGGATCGCGCAGGTTCGAAGCCAGCCGCGCTGGCGTAAGAGACCCTGTTTCAAAAATATAAAATAGGTCTGGGAGTGTAGCCCGGAGGTAGAAGGGCTTCCAGGAACCCCAGTACCACCACAAAAAAAAAAAAAAAAAAAGAATGTTTGAGTTTACTCTCTAGTATCATACTAAATAAAAAGATTTAAGAAAATGTAAAATCTATTTATGAAAAAAGCTTGAGAAAACAATGTCACAATAAATGCCAAAAATTTTTTTTAAAATTCCTCCAAAGAGTCTTGGCAAAAGGCATCGCTAATATCATTTTGTGAACTACTAAAGATTCAAACTCAAAATCTTTCCCTCTCCTCTCTCCCAGTACTGGGGATTTCACCCAGGAAAATCTTTCAGTTATACCCCCAGCCCTATGTTTATTCTTTATTTTGAAACAGGATCTCACTAAGATGCAGAGGACTTCACTAAACAGCTGAGACCGGCTATGAACCTGCGATCATCCTGTACTCAAGTACTGTGATGACAAGCTTGTGCCACCACATCTGGCTAACTCAAAAGCTTTTTGATGACGATAACCTTAGGCGAAAGTCTATAATCCCAGTATTTGGGAGGCTAAAACGAAAGTTGGTAGGTTTGAGACCAGCATATGGCAACGTGGCAAGAGTATATATCAAAATAAAAAATAAAAAGGGTTGGAAGTGTAGCTCAGAGATAGAACTCTCTTGGGTTCAGCTGAGAGTGGCAGTATATGCTTTTAATTACAGGCTCGAGGATAGCCTCAGCAAGTACTGAGACTCTCATTAACATAGTGAGACCATTTCAAAATAAAAATAAAATAGGGCTGGCAGTGTAACTCTACAGTGGAATGTCTCTGGGTTCAATCCCCAGTACCACAAAAACAAAACATAACAAAACAAAACCCTTCCCTGGGTTCAATCCACAGTAGTGTTCCCCTCCACAAGATACTATAGTGAAGGCTTCATCAAAGTATAGGAAGGAAGGAGAGAGGGAGGGAGGGAGGGAGAAAGGAAGGGAAAGGAAAGAAAGGACCTAAAATGGAGGTAGCGGTATATGCCTGTAATCCCAGGTACTAGAGAGGCTAAAGCAGGGGGATCTTGAGTTTAAGACCTGCCTGAGCAACTCATTGAGATTTTGCCTCAAAACAGAAAGGGATGGGAATGTAACTCAGTGGTAGAGTACTTGCCAGGCTCTGAATTCAATCCCTAGTTTAAAAAAAATAAAGAAGCCGGGTGTGACGGCGCACGCTTGTAATCCCTGCGCTTGGGAGGTGGAAACAGGAGGATTGTGGGGTTCGAAGCCAGCCTTGCTGGCTTAAGAGAACTTGTTTCTAAATAAAAATATAAAATAGGTCTGGGAGTGTAGCCCGGAGAAGGGTTTCCAGGAACCACAGTACCACTAAAATAAACAAACAAACAAACAAACAAACAAATAAACAAATAAATAAATAAATAAATAAATAGAGCTGGGGTGTGATCAGAGGTAGAATGCCCCATGGTTTCATCCTCAGTACTGGAAAATAAGAGAAAGAAATTAGCTTGAGCTTTTATTTGTATAGGTAATGGGAAATTGATTTTAATTTACAATAGTAAATAGTAACTTCTGTTGCTCTGAACAATTAATTATGTAGATTATTTTTGTCAATTCCTATAAATAAGAAAACCAGATGTAGGTAGATTTGGGCTAAGCAGAATAAAAAACATATTAACAATAAGACTCATCCAAACATGGAGAAAGGTGTTTCTGGAGGCCTCTAAGAACTGAGTATATAAGTTAGAATGAATTGCCACAGATAGAAGGATTCAATTTTTAAGGAAACTTGTATATTAAGATTCTTCCAGCCCTAAAATTCTCGTTCTGATAAAAACAAAAATACAGCCGGGCGTGGTGACACACACTTGTAATCCCCATGCTTGGGAGGCGGAGACAGGAGGATTGCACAGGTTCGAAGCCAGCCTCAGCAACTTAGTGAGGCTCTCAGCAATTTAGTGAGATCCTGTTTCCAAATAAAATATAAAAGCCTCTGGGTTCCACCCCCAGTACCACCAAAAAAAAAAAAAAAAAAAAAAAAAAAAAAAAAAAAATTCCAAAAGAAAAATAGTTCACTAAATTTTTTGTGTGATATTAAGTATTGAATCCAGGGTCTTTCTACCTCTAAGCTACACCCTCAACCCTATTTTTTATTCTTTATTTTGAAACAGAGTTTCACTAAGTTGCTGAGGGCCTAAGTAGTTCAGGGTTGCTTTGAACCTACAATCCTCCTGTCTAAACCTCCCAAGTACTAGGATTACAAGTGTGTGCCACCATGCAGGGCTTCACTATTTTTTTTTTTTTGGTGGTATTGGAGTTCCTGGAAGCCCTTTTCTGGGCTACACTCCCAGACCTATTTTCTTTTTATTTTTGGAAACAGGGTCTCTTAAGCCAGCGAGGCTGGCTTCGAACCAGAGCGATCCTCCTGTCTCCGCCTCCCAAGCGCGGGGATTACAAGCGTGTGCCACCACGCCTGGCAGGCTTCACTAATTTTTAAAGCAGAAATTCTGTCCAAGTAGCTAAATGTATAAATTTTTCACCAATAGCCTTTAAGAATAAACCTTTACTTATAAACAAATAGTTTCTCTTTTAGTGTCAGAAGGCTAGACACCATCTCCTCACATGCAAAAAGACCACCAAAAAGATCTTTACCTTATTAAAGTAGTCCAGCAGGAGCGGCCATCTAAGCAACGCAAATAACAACTTATGGTTGTTTTCTTAAATTGTTTGATATCTTCTAATTCTTCTTCTCTCATGTCTGGCCTCTGGGCTATAAACAGTTGCATCAAGTTAAACAGTTCTTCCACTGCCTAAAAAAGGCAAACAAGCAATACGGTGACTTTTTGTTTCTCATTTCTTTTTTGGGTGGGGTACAGGGATGAAAAATTCTACCTCGGAGTTACAATTGCAGCCCTATTTTATTCTTTTATTTTGAAACAGGATCTAAGTTGAGGAGGGCCTATGTTGCTGAAGGTGGCCAGAAACCTGCGACCCTCATGTCTCAATCTTCCAGTAAGGAGATTATAAGCATGCGCCACCATGCCTGGCTTGCTTTATTTTTATTCTTGAAATAGGGTCTCATTAGGTTGATGAGCGCCTCACTATTTGCTGAAGCTGTCCTTGCTTTGATCCTCCTGACTCAGCCTCCCAAGAACCAGGATTACAGGTGTGTGTCACCATGCTATGCTCACTAGCTAACAGAATAGTCACCATTATAACATTAGTAATAAATTCTATTTTTAAAATTGAATACAGCTGGGTGTGGTGGTGCATGCTTATTATCTCTGTATTTGGGAGGCTGAGACAGGAGGATCATGGTTCGTGGCCACCTTTGGTCAGCCTCAGCTACCTAGTGAGGCTCTCTGCAACTTAGTGAGGACCTCTGCAACTTAATGAGACCCTGTTTCAAAATAGAGAATAAAAAACCAGGCTGGGGGTAAGCTGGTCATGGTGGTACATGCTTGTAAATCCCAGCATTAAGAAGGCTGAACAGGAGAATTGTTGTTTGTGGACAACCTCTGCAACTTAGTGAGGCCCTGTTTCAAAATAAAGAATAAAAAATAGGGCAGGGGGTAAAGCTTGGAGGTAGAATGCCACCGAGTACAATCCCCAGTAACACACACACACACACACACACACACACACACACACACACACACGAATACATTATGCACTAAAATAATAAATCTTAAAATCAAAACTACAAATAGTTATTTTTTAGTCTTTTTGATAGTAGAAATTGAACTCAGGTATTCTACCTCTGAGCTATGGTTTCAGCCAAATTTTATTTTATTTACTTGCTGTAGTTAGGATTTAACCCAACTACAAGCTATACCCCTAGGCTTTTTTATGTTTCAGTTTGAAACAGAGTCTTGCTAGGTTACTGAGAGTTGCACTATGTTGCTGAGGCTGGTCTCAAATCTGCAATTCTCCTGTCTTGCACCCCCACCCAAGTACTGGGATAACAGGTGTGTGTCACCATGCCTGTCTTCACTTTTTATTTTGAAATAAGGTCTAAATTGTGGAGGCCTCAGTAAATTTCTGAGGCTGGATGTGAACCTGTGATCCTCCTGTCTCTGCCTCTCAAGTATTGTGATTATAAGCACGTTGCCACTACAGCTGGCTAGCCCTTTTTAATTTTGAAACAGGGCCTAAGTTGTTGAGGGTCTCATTAAATTACTGAACCTGGCGTCAAATCTGGGGATCCTTCTCTTTTAGCCTCTCGTTTACTGGGATTATAGGCATGTGTCACCACATCGGGCTTAATGTCTACTCTGAATGCTCCCCACCCCCAGTACTGGGGGTTGAGCCCAGGAAATTCTACCTCTAAGCTATACCCCCAGCCCTAGTTTTTATTTATTCTTCATTTTGAAACAGGCTCTCACTAAGTAGTTGAGGCAGGCTAAGAACCTTTGATCCTCCTGTCTCAGCCTCCCAAGTACTGGGATTACAACCATTTACTGCCACACCCAGTTCCCTAAATATTGTTAAAAGCACTAGCTTTTATAATTTCAAAGATGTGTTCAGGGATGGACTACACCAATCCCCTGTCCCACTTTTTTTTTTTTTGCGGGTCTGGGGATGGCCACTCGACCTCTGAGCTACACCCCCACCCTATTTTTTATTCTTTATTTTGAAACAGGGTCTTACTAATTTGTAGAGTGCCTAAGTAGCTGAGGCTGTCTGCGAACAGTGATCCTCTGGTTTCAGCCACCCTAATGCCGGGATTACAAGCATGCACCACCATGCCCAGCCCCTTTTCTTTAATAAATGAGACATCATTACTTTGTAATAAAGATTTTAAATCCTGGGCTTTTAATCCCAGCATTTGGGAGGCTGAGAGAAAAGGACTCGGGTTTCTAGCCAATCTCAGCTACTTAGTGAAGCCCTCCACAACTCAGTGAGACCCTGTTTCAAAAATGCCCCTGGGTTCTATCCCTAGTACCGCAAAAAAAAGATTAAATTACACTTCAATTAATCTCAACATTTGGAATGATCTTTCTAGACTGATGGACAATGCAAGGTCCTCATGTATGAAATGTGGGAATTAATGTTTTAGTAAAATGACTAGCTATAATTTTATAAACTCATTTAAGAAAGTGCTACTCTTCTAACACTTATTTGTTAATGAACTGAAATCCCTACACCTTTATATTTTAAGGCAAAAGTTTACTTAAGTATCATTTTCATGAAAATCTCCAATAGGATGTTAAAGGCAAGAAATAACAGGCAACATTAGCATTCTGTATTTTTTGTTGTTACTTGGGATTGAACCTCTAAATAGATTCTCAACCCTATTTTATTTTGAAACAGGGTCTCACTAAATTGCTGAGGCTGGCCTTGAACCTTTAATTCTCCTGTTTCAGCCTCCCAACTACTGGAATTCCAGATGTGTGCCACACCTGGCTAAGGCTAACTAACTCAGCTAGTAATTAATACAGGTATATTTAACCTTGGGCATCATATTTAGTAAATATTATTTATGTGAATGACAACAGACAAATCCACTGAAACGTAAAACCTGTCATGACCCCTTATTTATTTATTTATTTATTTATTTATTTATTTGTGGTGCTAGGGATCGAACCCAGAGGCATTCTACTTCTGCGCTATTTTTTATTCTTTATTTTGCGGGTATAGGGATGGAACCCAAGGGCATTTGACCTCTGAGCTTCACCCCCTGCCCTATTTTTTATTCTTTATATTGAAACCGGTCTCACTGAGTTGCAGAGGGCCTCACTAAGTAAGTAAGTAAGTAAGTAAGTAAGTAAGTAAGTAAGTAAGTAAGTAAGGCTGTCCGCGAACCGCAATCCTCTAGGTCTCAGCCTCCCAAATGCTGGGATTACAAGCGTGTGTCACCAAGCCTGGCTTATTTCTTATTTTGAAACAGGGCTTCACTAAGTTGTGGCTGAGGCTGGCCTCAAACCTGTGATCCTTCTGGCACAGCCTCCCAAGTACTGGGGTTACAAGTGTACATCACTACAGCCAGCCTGTCATAACCCCTGTAAAGTCAGAAATTCTAAAACACAAACACACACACACACACACACACACATCTGGGAGTATAGCCCAGAGGTAGAAGGGTTCCATCCCCAGTACTACCAAAAAATTCTAATTTTTTTCCTTTTGTCTTCATAGAACCTTGGCTTTGGAATTTTGGGTACCAAATACACTCACTCTCTTTCCCACATTATAGGCATTCTAATTTTCTCAAGAACAATCTTAATATATAAAGGACAGTTTGGAACAGGGAGTAAGAAGCAACAGTGAAAACTAACACCCAGGAATAGTAGTCTTAGAAAAGGGAAAAAATTTTAACATGAAACTTACAAATATTCTGCAGAAAAAAAGGGATTAAATTTAGATTGTACATACTTGTATACTGATAGATCTCTCAATTGGTTCATTAATTTAGGCTTAAACTTGATAAACAACACAAGACCATATTGTCTATCTGAGCTTAGCACAGCATCTAATTTTGATAATTCAAGAATCTAATTTTTAAATAGTACTTACTTCCTTAAAGATGTACCACAAAGTTAACTTTTTCAGTAGGCATATAAGAAAAGATACATTTATAAAAGTAGAAATTAAAAAAGATAAGCTCGCCAGGCGTGGTGAGGCACACTTGTAATCCCAGTGTTTGGGAGGCAGAGACAGGAGGATTGAGCTGGTTCGAAGCCAGTCCCGCTGGCTTAAGAGACCTTGTTTCCAAATTAAAAAAAAAATATAAAAATAGGTCTGGGAGTGTAGCACGGAGGTAGAAGGGCTTCCAGGAACCCCAGTACCACCAAAAAAAATAAATAAATAAAAATAATAAATAAAAAAGATAAGCTCATGATTGGTGTGGTGGCGCATACCTATAATCTCAATACTTGAGAGCCTGAAACAGAGGAATCAAGGTTAGAGGACAACCCAACTGCAGCAAATAATAAGTACAGTCTCAGCAAATACTGAAACTGTCATCAACCTACTGAGACCCTGTTTCAAAATAAAAATATAGCCGGGCGTGGGGGCACACACTTGTAATCCCAGTATTTGGGAGGCTGAGACCGGAGGATTGTGGTTTGTGGACAGCCTCAGCTACTCAGTGAGGCGCTCTGCAACTTAGTGAGACCCTGTTTCAAAGTAAAGAATAAAAAATAGGGCACGGGGTGTAGCTCGGAAGTCAAATGCCCCTGGGTTTCATCCCCAGACCCGCAAAAAAAAAAAAAAAAAAAAAAAAAAAAAAAAAAATCAGGCTGGGAGTATAGCTTGGAGGTAGAATGTCCTTGGGTTCCATCTCCAGTAACAAAAAGCTCTACTACAGAAAAACTCAACAATATATCAATTTTATACCAATATGACATACATAGGTATTTGAGAAAACAAATGTTACTTAAGAAGAAATGGTTAGACTATTCTGTAATTCGTCATGATTTCTCACAAAGGGAAAAACAGATACTACTCATTAAGTTGAGGGTAAAGAAATAAGAGTATTAATTTTACTTACACCAGGGTATTGGCTGGCATGTGGTGTAAGATTCTTAAAGGCCCACTGGATATTCTGATGAGAAGCCAGTTGTCGCGTGAATGCAGGAGACTGCTCACAGCAGAGCCTCAGAATGCCGTAGTAGGCAGGCAGCATCCCACGGTTAAAAAGCACCACATCCTGATCATCATGGTCAGCAAGGATGTAATTGAAGGCAATGTTCTTGGTTACCACTGGGTTCTGAACAATAAGGCGGATATTCTCTGGACAGTCAGCACACACATTGTACCAAAATGAAAGCAAAGCCTGTTTATTGTGATTTGTAGCTATTGCTGGCTCAGAAAGTTTAGGCTGGAAAAGGTTCCACAAATCCATGAAATATGTGGAAAACATCAGCTTCTCAGTTTTGGATATTAAACAGTAAGTCATAAAGCTAAAATAAGGCACTAGCTTTGTAGTGCCATGAACAGCAGCATCAACATAAAGTTTGGCTCTTGAGAGCAAACCAAGGAGCACGTTGTAGACCTGGTGTAGGACTACTGTTGTGTCTGGACTGAGTGGAAGGTCACGGGTTGGGATGTGCAAAGACCTTGTTGACCGGAACATCTGGCGGAATGAATTGCTTGGTATAAGGGACACCAGAAGATAAGCTGCAGCTACAAAATGTAAAACAAAACTGTCAGATCCTTATACGATATAAAATAGACTGAAAAGCAGTCATTAAACACAAAGCTACTGTGCCCTTTAATAATAAAAATTAAGGGAAATGACATCTTTAATATCTACTTTACCCTTGGCCCTGCAGAAAGATTCTCAAGGGGTATAGAAACAAAAAGTGTCATTCTGCAACAGTTGTATTTTAAGTAACAATACCATCAAGCCGGGCATGGTGGCGCACACTTGTAATCCCAGCATTTGGAAGGCAGAGGATCGTGGTTTGTGGATAGTCTCAGCTACTTAGTGAGGCCCTTTACAACTTAGTGAGCCCCTGTTTCAAAATAAAGAATTTAAAAAGGGCTAAGGGTGTAGCTCTGAGGTAGAATACCCCTGGGTTCCATCCCAAGTACCAAAAAGGGGGGGGGGGCAGGAGTGGGGATATAGTTCAGAGGTAGAATGGCCCTGGGTTCAAACCCTGATACTGCCAAAAAAAAAGTATATATATGATTATATATGCTAGTTATAGAACATTAGCTTTAGAAAATCTTTTAAGTTTGCTAAAACTAACTTCAAACCCCAAGTATTCCTCTTTAACATGCCTGAAAACTGTCATTAATAAGTTATCTACTGAAAGGTTAATAACTTATTAGCAGTTACTATGCACTGAGCTAGGTGCTATATAAATATTTCATTTAATCCACACAATCATCCTAGAGTTAGTTGATGTTACCTTGGGAAAATGTTGGAGAAGCAAAGACCAAGGTCACATAGAGGCCTTGATTAGATAATAAAGACAATTATGATAATTGTAAAACAGTAACAATAGTAACAAAAATTGCTAACATTTACCAGCCTTATACTATTTGACAATGTAAGTTTATGTGATAGGCACTTCTTTTATTTATTTTTTAATTTTATTTATTTTTGGTGCTACTGGGGGTGGAACCCAGGGGCTTTCTACCTCCAGGCTATACTCCTAGACCTATTATATATATATATATATATATATATATATATATATATATATATATATTATATTTATATTTGTTTTTGGTGGTACTGGGGGTGGAACCCAGAAGCTTTCTACCTCTGGGCTATACTCCCAGACCTATTTTTTAAAAATATATTTTATTTGGAAACAGGGTCTCACTAAGTTGCTGAGAGCCTCACTAAGTAGCTGAGGCTGGCTTCGAACCTGTGCGATCCTCCTGTCTCAGCCTCCCAAGCGCAGTGATTACAAGCTGCGCCACCATGCCTGGCTATTTTATATTTTATTTGGAAACAGGGTGTCACTAAGTTGCTGAGAGTCTCACTAAGTAGCTGAGGCTGGCTTTGAATCCGTGCGATCTTCCTGTCTCAGCCTCCCAAGCGCTGGGATTACAAGCATGCGCCACCACGCCCAGCGGCACTTCTTTTATTATCCCCATTTTCACTCCAGGTTAAAAGGGTAAAACTACTAGCTGTTTGTGGTGGTATACACCTGTAATCCCACTACTTAGGAGACTGAGACAGTGGAATCACTGGTTTGAAGCCAACCTAGTAACTTAGTGAGACTCTGTTTCAAAATAATAAAATACGGCTTGCGTCTAGTTCAGAAGCAGTAGAATGCCCCTAGGTTGTTCGCCAGAACAACAACAACAATAACAAAAGCCTCTGAGTAAAAAAGAGGCAAGATCACTTCAGATTATAAAGCAAGTGGGAGAAAGGGGTTTGAAACTCAGGCTCAGGCTAATGCTTCTAACATTTGCTACAGACAACTACCTGAGGACACTCATTTCAACACACCCCCTAGTTCTCTCTTCTGCTATTCAATTTATAATTAGATAATTTCTACTGTATTGTCAAAGCAAACAAAATCAAGGTTTTAAAAAAGTAATTGTAAATAAACTATTTGTGAACAATATTCTATCTCCCACATACTTTTTCTTTTACTTAGAGATGACTTTGGTTAATCTAATTTTTTTCTTTTATTAATGTGCTACTTAGGATCAAACCCAGGGGCAATCTACTTCTGAGCTATACCCCCAGCTCTCTTTTATGTTTTATTCATTTCTTTATTTTTATAGTACTGGGGATTGAACCCAGAGCCATTCTACCTCTGAGGAACACCCGCAGCCCTATTTTTTATCTTTATTTTGAAACAGCATTGTAGAGGGCCTCACTATGTAGCTGAGGCTGGCTATGAGCCTGCAATTCTCCTGTCTCAGCTTACCAAGTACTGGGATTACAAACATGCATCACCATACACAGTTTATGTTTTATTTTGAAACAGGGTCTTGCTAAATTGCCGAGGGTGGCCTTGAACCTGTAATTCTCCCATCTCAGCCTATCATATACTGGGATTACAGGTGTGTACCACTACACCTTGCTCTGGTTAGTCTAATTTTTGAAGCCTCAGTTTAGTCTGTGTTCTGAATATAAAAATTTGGCATGTAGTATCATCTGATAAATTTTTCTACAAAGCTGCAAATGGGAAAAGTAGTTTGTGATTTTAGATAGGCAATCATTTTAAGTTCTATGCTTTCACTAAAACACACACACACACACACACACACACACACACACACACACACACACATTTTTTTGTGGTACTGGGGATGAAGCCAAGGGGCATTCTACCTCTGAGTCATCCCTATTTTTTATTCTATATTTGAAAAAGTGTCTCACTGACTTGCAAAGGGTCTCAGTAAGTAGCTGAAGCTGTCTGCGCACCATGATCCTCCTATCTCAGCCTCCCAAATACTGGGATTACAAGTATATGCCACTACGCCCGGCTTCACTCAAAAAATTAAGAAAAATTTTGTAATCTTTATCTCACATGTTTCTTTATTTCATTGAAAATCTTTGCTTTTAAATAAAGAGTGAGTTCTGCTACAGAGAAAAACACAACTTTCAACTTTGAGATCTGTTAGGAAAATTAGTGTGTGTGTGCACGCGCACTTGCGAACGCACGCATGCGCTACCTTTACCGATACCCCAAGTCCTATTTTATTTTGAAACAGGGTCTTGCTAAATTGCTGAGGTTGATCTCAAACCTCCAATTCTCTTGTCTCAGTCTCCCAAGTTATAGGATTACAGGTGTGTGGCACCACTCCTGGGTAAGAAAGTTAATTTGGAAGAGCAGGCCACCTGACTAAAACCCATTTAAACAGAATGCGTATAACTTAAAATAATAAAGTAACATGTATAAAAGTGAAATTACAAACCCCTTGCTCTAACCTGGTCTAGCCAAATGATAGCACACATATGTTAATTCTAGGGGTGGGGTGTATCTCAGAAACAGAATGCCCTGGGATCAATCTCTAGTACTAGAAAAAAGGAAAAATAAGCAAGAAACGGAGAGAAAAAAAAAGTTTCTGGGTCTCTTTTTCTACTATAGAGCTTAGAACAAATCTACTACTAATTGTACGTGACAACTTTCGAACTTTAAGACAACTGCTGTCTCTATTTTTCTTTTCTCAAAACACCAAGTCATCTCTTAAAACTCTTTTGTAGTATTTAGAAGTGTAACTTCTGGCTGGATGTGGTGACGCCGAGCATTTGGGAGGCAGAGACAGGAGGATCGCAGGTTTGAGGACAACCTTAGCTACTTAGTGAGGCCCTATGCAAGTTAGTGAAACCCTGTTTCAAAATAAATAATAAAAAATAGGAATGGCGATGCAGCTTGGAGGTAAGACTGCTCCTGGGTTTCATCCTCAGTACTTAAAAAAAAGTGTAGCTTACTTTTTATTTTTTTTTTTATTTATTTTTTGTGGTGCTAGGGATTAAACCCTGGGGCATTTTACCTCCAAGCTACATCCCCTAATTTGTAGAAGGTTTCACTAGTAGCTGAGGCTAGCTGAAAACCTGCAACCCTCCTGTATCAGCCTCCAAAGTACTGGGATTACAAACATGTGCCACCACACCTGTCCTATTTTATTTTTTAAACTTTGAAATGAGTCTTATGAGATTGTCGAGGGCTTTGCCCACTTACTGAGGCTGGCCTCAAACCTATAATTCTCCTATCTCAGCCTCCCAAGTACTGGAATCACAAGCGTGTACCAACATTATACTGTATTAATAGGCTACAATTTATTTTATCCATGTTATCACTACTATTTTGGGGGGGCTTCACTAAGTAGAGGCTGGCTGTGAACCTGAGATCCTCCTGTCTCAGCCTCACAAGTACTGGGATTACAAGTATGTGTCACCATGCCCAACTTTAAGAGTTACTTTTAAGACAAAAAAAAAAACAAAACAACAACAACAAAACTCTTTTTTTTTTTTTTTTTTTTTTTTTTGCAGTACTAGGGATGAAACTCAGGGGCATTATACCTCTGAGCTACACCCCCAGCCCTAATTTTTATTGTTCTGTTTTTGTGGTACTAGGGATTAAAACCAGGGGCATTCTACCTCTGAGCTATACCCTCAGCCCTATTTTTTATTCTTCTTCTTCTTCTTCTTTTTTTTTTTTTTTTTGGTGGTACTGAGGTTCCTGGAAGCCCTTCTACCTCTGGGCTACACTCCCAGACCTATTTTTACATTTTTATTTGGAAACAGGGTCTCCTAAGCCAGCGCGCATGGCTGGCATCAAACCTGCGCGATCCTCCTGTCTCTGCCTCCCAAGTGCGGGGATTACAAGCATGTGCCACCACGCCCTGCCTTTATTCTTTATTTTGAAACTGGGTTTCACTGAGTTGCAAAGGGCCTCACTAAGTAGCTGAGGCTGTACTCAAAACACGATCCTCCCGTTCTCAGTCTCCCGAATGCTGGGAGTACAAGCATGCACCACCACACCTGGCTTATTCTTTGCTTTGAAACAGGGTCTCACTGTGTTGCAAAGGGCCTCACTAAGCAACTAAGGCTGTCTGCGAACTGTGATTCTCTAAATTACAAGCATGTGCCATCACACCTGGTTTAAACCAAAATTTTCTTATCTTTCATTATTTTCTTCACTAAAGTTGATGACACATCAAGACTCTATCAAGCAAGGAATCAAAAACTGTAATAGTGATGTCATCCAAGAAAGAACAAGGTTTCCTAATCTTAAAAAAAATCCAAAACAAAAGAGATATTTCAAAATACTGTTACGAGTTTCCAAATACTAATATAACTTCAACCTTTAAGAACATCTCTAAGAGCTTTATATTATGCAACAGGCATATAGAGAGGTACCTTAAAAAACAAAACCCCCAAATGAAGAACAATACATGGTTTGCTAAATTCTAAATATTTGACTTACAAGTCCTGACTCTAGGATAATTGTGAGCCAAAAGAAACCGTTCCACCCAGTTTTCCATATTCTGTAGCACCCAGCTATGTGCCAGTTTATTACGGGGTGTCTGTACTGCCAACCAATCCAGACATTGAGAAGGATTATATTCAATCACCTACAAATAAAATGACAAAAACAGAATACAAGGTCAATTAAATGTACAGTTAAATTTTTTTTCTGATGGCACTAATGAATTGAACTCATGGTAATTCTATCTCAAGATACACAATTCCAGCCCCACTCCCCACACCACTTTTTTTGTGGTACTGAGGATTGAACCACCCAAGGGCATTCCACCTGTGAGCTACACCCCTAGCTCTGTTTTATTCTTTTTTTGTGTATGTGGTGCTGAAGATTGAGCCAGTGGGCATTCTACCTCTGAGCTATACCTCCAGCCTAATTTTTTTTTTGGTAGTACTGGGGTTACTGGAAACCCTTCTACTTTCCACTACACTCCCAGACCCATTTTTATACTTTTCTTAAAATTTGGAAACAGGGTCTCCTAAGCCAGTGTGGCTGGCTTCAAACCAGCACAATTCTCATGTCTCCGTCTCCCAAGCATGGGGATTACAAGTGTGCCACCACGCCTGGCTCCAACCTGATTTTTTTATTTTTGTTATATCTGGTTAAATAAAACACATTATTAAGCTGGGTGTGGTGGCACATGCTTGTAATCCCTGTGCTTTGGAGGTAGGACAGGAGGATCGCACAGGTTCAAAGCCAGCCCTGCTGGCTAAAGAGACCCTGTTTCCAAATAAAATATAAAATAGGTCTGGGAGTGTAGCCCAGAGGTAGAAGGGTTCCATCCCCAGTACCACAAAAAATAAATAAATAAAACATGTTATTAAAATTATTTTCTGCTTTTGTTTTTTTGTGGTACTGGGGGTGGAACCCAGGGACATTCTACCTCTGAGCTACACCTCCAGCCCGATTTTTTATTTTGAAACAGGGTCTTTTTAAATTGCAAGGACCTCACTAAGTAGCTACTTAGTGATCCTCCTGCCTCAGCCTTCCAGGTACTTGGATTACAAGCGTGCACCACCATGCCTGGCTGCAGTTACTTTCTTACCTACTTTTGAAATATGCCATCATTAAACATTTCAAGTTTTCCAGGTTGCTTTTTTTTTTTTTTTGGTGGTACTGGAATGGAACCCTTCTACTTTCAGGTTACACTCCCAGACCTATTTTATATTTTTTATTTGGAAACAGGGTCTCTTAAGCTAGCGAGGCTGGCTTCGAACCTGCGCAATCCTCCCGTCTCTGCCTCCCAAGTGCAGGGATTACAAGTGCGCGTCACCATGTCTGGCAGGATTTTTTTTTTTTTTTTTTTTTTTGGTGGTACTGGGGTTCCTGGAAGCCCTTCTACCTCTGGGCTACATTCCCAGACCTATTTTATATTTTTATTTAGAAACAGGGTCTCCTAAGCCAGCGTGCGCGGCTGGCTTCGAACCTGCACGATCCTTCTGTGTCCGCCTCCCAAGCATGGGGATTACAAGCGTGCGCCACCACGCCCGGCCTTTGGGGTTCCTGGAAGCCCTTCTACCTCTGGGCTACACTCCCAGACCTATTTTATATTTTTGAAACAGTGTCTCTTACGCCAGCGCGGCTGGCTTCGAACCTGCGAGATCCTCCTGTCTCCGCCTCCCAAGGGCGGGGATTACAAGCGTGAGCCACCACGCCCAGCTAAACATTTATTCTTATTGTCAGTGTTTTAAATTACTATTATTTAGTGAACTAAAGACTAGTTTTATTTTTTTCCCTATACATAAAACTACTTACTTGTTTTTGTGCATGTGGCACTGGGGATCACATCTGGGGCACTGTACACCTCTAAGCTACACCCACAGCCCTATTTCATTTTTAATTTTTTTTGAAGATTTAAAGAAGTTTTAGAAAGATAGAAATACAGAAAATAGAAATACTCGAAATGAATACACCCTATTTCATTTTTAATTTTGAAACAGGGTCCCACTAAGATGCTGAGGCTGGCCTTGAACCTATGATCCTCCTGTGTCAGTCCCCCACCATGGGAAAAAGGAATCTTAGGTGTCCAGTATAAAGGCAAACTTTTGGCCTCTGATCCAAAATCTATGGCTGCCTATTCTGTCGTTTTCTTGGAACACATCCACATCCAGGCCCACTCATTTACTAACTGTCTATGGCTGCTTTTAGGCAGAAATGATTAGTACTAAGAGAAACTGTACGGTTACAAAGCCTTTTAGAGGGAAGCGTAATGATCCATGGGCAAGAGCTTTTCTGTATTCACTAAGGAGAAATTTTGTGACCATGGCAGTAATTCTAGAAGAAAAGTAGTTGGACTTTCTGTTAACTGCTGCAAACACTTACTTGGGAGGCTGAGACAGGAGGATAACAGGTTTGTGGCCAGGCTCAGCAATTTAACAAGGTGTTCAGCAACTTAGCAACCTGGTTTCAAGGTAAAAAATAAAAGCTGGGTGTGGTGGCACATGCTTATAATCCCAGTACTTGGGAGGCTGGGATAGGAGGATCACTGGTTTGCAGCCAGCCTTGGCATTTAATGAGGCCCTCAGCAACTCAGCAAGACTTTGTTTCCAAATAAAGAGTAAAACTGGCTGGGTATGGTGGCGCATGCTTGTAATCCCAGCATTTGGGAGGCTGAGACAAGAGGATCGCAGGATGGCAGACAGCCTCAGCTACTTAGTGAAGCCCTTTGCAACTCAGTGAGACTCTATTTCAAAATAAAGAATAAAAAATAGGGCTGGGTGTATAGATTGGAGGTAGAAGGCACTTGGATTCCATCCCCAGTAAAGAAGAAGAAGAAGAAGAAGAAGAAGAAGAAGAAGAAGGAGGAGGAGGAGGAGGAGGAGGAGGAGGAGGAGGAGGAGGAGGAGGAGGAGGAGGAGAATAATAAGGAGAAGAAGAGGAAAGAAAGGAAGAAAGAAGGAGGAAAAGGAGGAGGAGAAGGAGAAGGAGAAGGAGGAAGAGGAGGAGGAGGAGGAGGAAAAACTGGGTTGGGAGTGCAGCTCAGATTGAACCTGGGGGTTCAATCCCCAGTACCACATACACATTCGGAAAAAGAAAAACAGAAAAGTGGTAGTGATTATAGCTTGTACTATTTAAAAAAAAAAAAATCCTGAAAAACTCGGAATGGTGGCGCATACTTAAAATCTCAGTACTTAGGAAGCTGAGACAGAAGGATTGCAGGTTTAAGACCAGTCTCTGCTACTTAGTGAGGCCCTCCACAACTTAGTGAGACTCTGTTTCAAAACTGAAGAATAAAATATTGGGCTGGGGCTGTAGCTCGGAGGTAAAATGCCCCTAGGTTCAATCCCTAGTATTGCAAAAACAAACAAACAAACAAAAAACAAAAAGAAATCCCCGGAAAAAAATATTGAAAACACCTGCTGCAAAACTTACCTCCCATATCCTCTGTAGAATGTAAGATGCAAAGGGAGGCATTCCTGGAGGTCCACCAGCAAACTCCATTAGCATAGTCAACAATTTAAAGAACGGATTTGCTGCCTGTAAAAAATATACACATCTGCATTTAGATCAATTTGAAATAATGTTTTTCAGCTAAAAAGATATAATGCTTTCTACCTATCATATTGAAATCTGATTTGTTAGGTTAGAAGAAGCCAGTCAATAATCCAGCATTTGGGAGGCTGAAACAGGAAGATCACAGGTTTGAAGACAGTTTCAGAAATATAACAAGACTCTCAGCAACCTAGGAAGACCCTATTAGTTTCTTTAAAATAAATAGCTCGGAGGTAGAATGCTCCTGGGTTCAGTACTACCTACCTCAACAAAGCAAAACAAGACAAAACGAACTCCTGCATGCATATAAACTTCATTTTATTCTATTTTTTATTTTTTGCGGTACCAGGGATGAAACCCAAGGGCACTGTACCTCCGAGCTAGACCACGAGCACTATTTTTTAGTCTTTTTTTATTTTTGAAACAGGGTCTCACTGAGTTGTGAAGGGCCTCGCTGAGTAGCTGAGGCTGTCCGCAAATCATGAACCTCCTGTCTCCACCTAACGAACGCTGAGATTACAATGGGTGCCACCATGCCTTTATTTTTGTGGTACTGGGGACTGAAACTAGGGTCATTCTACTTCCGAATAAAACCTCAGCCTGATTTTAATTTTTGTTTTGAAACAGGGTCTCGCTAAGTTGCTGAGAGTCTTGTTATATGGCTGAGGCTGTCTTTGAACCTGGGATCCTCCTGTCTTGACAAGTCTACCAAGTACTGAGATTACAGGTGCATGACAGCACAACTGGCTTCTGCATATTTTTTTTTCCCCCATTACTCAAGGATGGGGGATGGAACTCAAGGGTATTCTGTTCGAGCTACACCTCCAGCTCTATTTTTTTTTTGTTGTTGTTGTTCTTTATTTTGAAACAGGGTCTCACTGAGTTGCAAAGTGCCTCAATTAAGTAGCTGAGGCTGTCCGCGAACCCGGATCCTCCTGTCTCAGCCTCCCAAATGCAACCGTGTACCACAACACCCGGCTGCATATAAATTTTAACTACTAAGCTGGGTGTGGTAACACATGCTTGGGAGGCCGAGACAGGAGGATCCAGGTTCACAGACAGCCTCAGCTACTTGATGAGGTCCTCTGCCACTTAGTGAGACCCTGTTTCAAAAATAAAAAGAATAAAAAAAAATCGGGCCAGGTATGGTGGCCCACACTTGTAATCCCAGCATTTCAGAGGCTGAGAAAGAAGGATCACAGTTTGCAGACAGCCTCAGCTACTTAGTGAGGCCCTTTGCAACTCCGTAAAACCCTGATTCAAAATAAAGAATAAGCCGGGCATGGTGGCGCAGCTTGTAATCCCCACACTTGGGAGGCAGAGACAGGAGGATCGTGCAGGTTCGAAGCCAGCCGCGCGCACTGGCTTAGGAGACCCTGTTTCCAAATAAAAATGTAAAAATAGGTCTGGGAGTGTAGCCCGGAGGTAGAAGGGCTTCCAGGAACCCCGGTACCACCAAAAAAATAAAAAATAAAAATAAATTAATAATAATAATAATAATAATAATAATAATAAAGAAAGGAAGAAAGGAAGAATAAAACTTATAGCCAGGTGTGGTGGTGCAGGCTTGTAATCCCAGTATTCAGGAGGCTGAGACTGGAGGACTGCAGTGTGTGGCCAGCCTCAGCTACTTAGTGAGGCCTCTGCAACTTAGTGAGACCCTGTTTCAAAATAAAAAATAAAAAACAGGGCAGGGGGTGTAGCTCGGAGGTCAAATGGCCTTGGGTTCCATCCTTGGTACAACAACAACAACAACAACAACAACAACAACAACAACAACAACAACAAAAATTAGGCCAGGAGTTGTGGTGAACACTTGTATAATTCCAGCATTTGGGAGGCTGAGACAGGAGGATAATGGTTCATGGACAGCCTCAACTACTCAGTGAGCCCTTTGCAACTCCATGAAACCTTGTCTCAAAATAAAGATAAAAAATAGGGCTGGGGCTGTAGCTTGGGGGTAGAATGCCCCTGGGTTCTATCCCCAGTACTGAAAAGAAAAAAAGAAAAAAAAAATTTGGCTGGGGGGTTCAATCCCTAGTATCAGAATTTTAAAAAAATTCCAAGTAATTAATCTATACATTAACTCACATAGTTATCTTTTTTTGGTAGTAAGAGACTTAAACGTCACTCTCTTCAGTTTTCAAATATACAGTACTTTAAGCTAGGCATTGTGGCATACACTTGTAATCTCATTACTTGGGAGGCTGAGTCATGAAGATCACAGGTTTTAGACCACCCTTAGTAAGAAACTATTTCAACATAAAAAATAAGAAATCTGGGGATGCAGCCCAGCGGTAGAAACTCCTAGGTTCAATCCACAGCAAAAGACTTTCTAATCTGGTATTATATTCTGTACTTCATATATAACTTCGCATATGCAGAGCTCTAACCAGTCTACTTTTTCTGTGGATATAGTTATTTATTTATTTTTCGGTACTGGAGATGGAATCAGGGATTTTCTACCTCTGAGCTACACCCCCAGCCCTATTTTTCATTCATTCATTCACTCATTCCTTCCTTCCTTCATTTGTTCGTTGTAGAACTGGGGATTTAACCCAGGGATATTGTACCTTCTAACTAAACCCCCAGCTCTATATTTTAGTCTTTTTATTTTAGGATCTCACTGAGTTGTGAATGGCCTCGCTTTGTAGCTGAGGCTGTCCGTGAACTGCGATCCTCCAGTCTTAGCCTCCTGAATGCTGGGATTACAAGTTTGAGCCAACACGCCCGGCTCTGTGGATATAATTATAATATAAGCTTTAAACCAAACAATTTTAAAGTTTAGCATCTAGGCTGCACTCTTTTTCTCCTGTGGTGCTGGGGATCGAACCCAGGGGTCATTTTACTTTTGAGCTATACTCCCTGTCCTATTTTTAGTTGGAAACAGAGTTTCACTAAATTACGAGGGCCTAAATTGGGAAACTTTAATCCTGTTTTAGCCTCCCAAAAATTGAGATTACAGGCATGTACGACCACACCCAAACAGGCTGCACTCTTGACATACTGAATTTACTTGTATATTTATATTTAGTTGAAAAACTTGTATTCATGATAGTAAAACATGAAGGAGTAATTCAGCTTATGAAAATTATATACCAGCAAAAGAAAAAAAAAAGGTTATTAAACCAATCTTTGTTTTCCCCCCAGTACTGGGAATTGAATGCAGAGTCATTTTACTTCAAAACTACACACCAGTCCTATTTTTCTTTAATTATTCTTTATTTTGAAACAGGGCTTAAGTTACAGAGGGCCTCATGAACTGAGCCTCTGAGTAGCTGAGACTGGCTACAAACCTGTGATCCTCCTGTTTCAGCTTCCCAAGTACTGCGATTACAAGTGTGTGCCACCAGGCTCAGCTAAGACCTGAACAATTATAAAAGCTTATCTGAAAGCAGTATCAGTGCTGATAGTTTTAAAAACAGGAACAAATGTTCACATACCTCAGGAGTCAACTTTGCTATTGATGTAAAAAGCATAGATACAATCTAAAACAAAAAAAGAGGATTTCAGAATATTCTTTTTTAGGCACAAAAAAAATTTAAGACTGCTTTTCAGCACTTACATGTTCTGCAAGTCGATTATTGTACCGACACAGGCTGAAAATCAGATTACAAGTTTGTCTTATATTGATGCCATCACGAATATGTTGGAACAAGAAGGGAAATCCCTGTTAAAAGCAAAAGTTGCTCATTTAAGAATTGCTATCACTTTTGTGATGACCAAATTGTCTAATATTAGAGAAGGTATTACCTTTCCTCCTGTTAAAGCTGCCATGTCAGTCTGAGATAAGGTCAAATGCCTAAAAGAAAATATTAGTGGAAATAAATTTTTTCCCTGTGTATTTATTACTTTAGAGCTATTTATATTATGACATGCATCAAAATTGTTGGTTCTAGTATGAATGTACCAATCACCATCATAAATGATTTTTGTATTTTTGATAGCTAAACTTGCTAAATATCACTTAGGGAATTTCCCAAGATTTCAGGATTGGTACATGAAGATCGAATCTACTTTATTTTCACTTAATTAATTCAATATTTAAAAATGTGTATTAAAATGCTATGATGGGTTTAATTTTACTTCGCTGATGTTCTGACATCAAAATGAACTTAGAGTTTCCCCTTTCAATTTAAAATTACTGCATTATCTCATAGAGAAAATTTCAGACATATAAAATAATAGAAGAGTACAAGTATCTCATCATTCACCTTCAAGTTTATCAAAATCAAAGCCAATCTTATTTCATTTTAATTATCATGCACTCAATATGCATTATTCTGAGGCAAATTCCAGGTATTTTATCATCTAATACACAAACTTTAGTACATATCTCTAGCAGACGTCAAAAACATAACCAGAGCACCATTATTTGTGCCTTAAATAACTCAACAATTCCTATCTTGGAATATTCAGTCTATGAATTTCCTTAGGTGTCTAAATTTTCTAGTTTGTTTCAATGAGGATCTGTAGAGTCCTTTGTTGCAACTGGTTGAAGTGTCTCTTAAAACTTTAATGTATTGTTTTTCCCTCTGTATCTTGCAGTTTATTGGTTTAAGAACACAAGTTGTTTGGCAGAGTTCCCCACATTTATGTATTGTATCCTGGTGATGGTGTTTTAACATTCCCTCTGCCCCTGTATTTCCTGTAAACTGGTAGGTATCTAGAGACTTGAACAGATCTAGGTTGGCCTTTTAAATTAAAGACATTTTGTATGTGGTGGTGTGGATTTTCACTAGAAGGCAGACAAGGAAGGGTTGTCTTTTTGTAACATTTCCCACCAATGAAGATTATCTAGATCCATTATTTCGTTCAGGATCAATAGTGTATTTTAAGTCCAATTGTCCTTGCTCATTTAGCAGCTCTATGATGACAAACTTTCCCTCATCCACCACTTGGTTGCCATGAGGTTTACTTCTTGCAAGTAGGACAAGAAATCTTTTATACTGCATCCGTTATCAGTGTTCAAATAATATGATTTTCTAGTATGTTCCAAATGTTGCCAACAAGATTTTTGAAATTTTCTAGGTATCATTATGAATATATAGAGTTAAACACTTCTGATGTGTTTCACAGTCCACTGCAGTTATTCTTATTTTTGATGCTCAAGTTGTCCAATACAAGACCAGTAGAAACCTTCTAAGTCAGCTGTGAGTCCTTTTAATATGACCTCAGTAGTATTGGATAACCTCCATGTTTTCCACAACAAAAAAACACCACTTCTAGATTTTCATTCATTTTTTTTGCCCAAACCCAGGACACAATAGCTTCAAAATAATAATTTCAACTGCATTACTACATTAACAATACAATTACTAGAACAGCTGAGGACAATTATGTAGTCTTTTTGTCCTTCACATACATCCCACTAGAAATTTACAGTTAATGTGTTCTAAAATCACATAAATTCCTCTCCAATGGCTATATAACCTCCTTAATATAGTAACATTCACTTATTTCATCACTTTTTTCAGAGATTGTTTCTTATTTATTTATAATTATACAAAACATTTACATAATTCCAAAGTTAAATCTACAAAGCAATTTTATGTCAACCTTCCATTTCTGTCCCCTCCACCTTTACTTTTCCTCCCACCTCCATTAGAAACCATATTTTCAATGTTTTTGATTTATAGTTAATTATTGTTATCTGTGGTAGTTATGGTCTATGAAGTGCTACAAATATTGAATTAACAAACACCAAACCATTCTCTTCCGGAAAATACAAAATTAGGTTCCTCTGATCTTCTAGTTACAATGTTTTCATTATTACTCAATACATTACCTTGCTTTATGAGCGTTTCTGTATAAAAACACCTTATTTAATATATACTGTTGATTTATTAACATTGAACTTATAGCCAACAGCATTACAACTAATACCTGAATTAAACTTTTCTAACACATGTTATTTTTACCTTAAGGCACATCACAGCCTTCCTTGAACTTAGCAACACTAGACAGCACTTTAGCACTACACTTGGGGACCATTTTAAACAGTGAAATCACAAATGGAAAGCATAAACATTTGAAAAATGTGGCATACATCATGAAAAGCACGTTTGTTTACAACATGAACATTGAAACAAGACGGCAGAGCATCGCCTTGTTTGATCTTGACTGGAAAAGTATGTATCAGGCAAGCCAAAATTTTCAAGTCTCTGCATTTATGTGTCTGAGAATTAATGTGAAATCTTCTGAAATACTGATTTTGGCATTACAAATAAATTTTAGCAAGTAGGTGAATACATGAGGAATATGAAATACATGAATAATGAGTATAGCTATATACATACACATTCTTTCTTAGCTTCCTTTCCTTTTTTTCAGTATTAAGAATTAAACCCAGGGGCATTCTACCTCTGAGCCACACCTCTAGTCCTATTTTATTTTTTATTTTGAAACAGAGTCGAGCTAAGTTGCTAAGATTGGCCTTAGAAGTGTAATAATCATGTCTCAGCCTCCCAAACACTTTGATTATAGGTATGGACAACCATGCCTGGCTAATAGCATGTTTTTACTGGTATTGAGGATTGACCGCAGAGCCTTGGGAATGCTAAGCAAGTGCTTTACAATTGAGCAGCTCTTATCCTTCCTTAAGAAGTAGAATAAAAAATACACTTTTCTCCACCTTGTTTCTTTGGTATATATAGCATGTTATTTTTTTAAGAAAAGGAAGGCTGAGAGAGGTGGAAGAAGAGGATGTGTGTCTATCATAAAGATTTCTCCATCGTAGAACAAATAAATTCTGTATTTCCTTTGACAAAAAGAACTGTAATAAGTGCAAACCTCGATGTTTTCAACTGTTAGTCCACTTTTGATGGACATTTGGCTGTTTCTAGTCTTTTAATACTAAAAGTATTGCTTTAATAAATAGTTTTACACATGTATTTTTGGGTATTTTGAGACCAATCATGAAAAGTAGAGTAGCTAAGTAAGAGAATGAATGCCTGTATAATTTTGCTGGGTATGTAACTGTTATTTCTTTTTTTCTTTTGGTATTGGGGATTGAACCTAGGTGCATTCTACCCCCAAGCTATACCCCAGGCTCCATTTAATTTTTTATTTTGAAACGGGGTCTCACTATGTTGCTAAAGATATTGCTAAATTATTGAGGCTGGCCAAGAACCTACAATCCTCTTGTCTCAGCCTCCCAAGCACTGGGAATATAGAACTGTGCCACCATGCCCAGCTTTTTCTATTGTTGGTTTTTCTTGTGGTACTGGAGATGGAACCCAGGGGAAGTCTACCTCTGAACTATACCCCCAGACCTATTTTATTATGAAAGAGTGCCTCACTAAGTTGTGAAAGGCCTCATTAAATTACTAAGACTGGCCACCAACCTATGATGGTACTGTCTCAGCCTCCCAAGTACTGGGATTACAAGCATGCACCACCACGCCCGGCTTTTTTTTACCTGTTATTTGTATCATGACTCAGAGACAAAAAGTTTGGTAGAAAGGAATAAAATTCTTAAGCCACAAGAGTTGATGAATAGTGGTGTTATTATTTAAAAGAAATTATGTAATAAAAACTGAATTAATAGTGATAAACAATTACAAAAAAAAAAAAAAACAAATACACTTTAAGCATTTTGAATGTTGAAACATTTCACCTTTCTGAGCGAGACTGTTCAACCAAAAGAGCAACTAAAGCTATCATCTTTTCAAGGGCAGCTGGCCTGTATTTTTCTTCTGCCAGGGAGAGGATATCTTCTTCTTCTTCCTCCTCTTCTCCTTCTTCCTCTGACAACACTTCAACTTGGGGCTAAATGAAATAAAAATCAATTTTAATGTAGTGTTAATTTTAACACCATCTTGAGAATTGACTTTTTTTGTGGTTCTAGGATTGAATCCAGTGGCCATACCACCTCCAAGTTATACCTCTAGTCCTTAGTGAGATCCTGTTTCAAAATAAAAGAGTAAAATAGGGCTCGAGATATAGCTGGAAGGGAGAAGGCCCCTGGGTTTCATCCTCAGCCCCACACTCACACACACACACACACACACACACACACACACACACACACAATTGAGAGAGAAAAGCAGTCAAGAGATGCTAGGTATGGCAGCACGAGCGCGTGTGCGCGCTCTCTCTCATTCTCTCTCAATTGAGATAGCCATTTAAGGCTAGAATTAGATAATACCAGTCCTTGTTTTGAGATACCTTACAGGTTAAGAGAGGATTAGCTCAGAAATCTGATCAAGAAGCAAACTCATTTATGACCTAAAAAGTAAAGTGCTCTAAACCTAAATTACCTCATCTTTTACTTACCTTCTTGGATTAAGAAAGGATTAAAATAATAGAGTGTAAATAGATCATGTAATCCTGTGTGATTATCACAGATAATACAAAATTTAACAACTAAAATTGGAAGATCCTGATATACTTTATATTAATAAAGAAAGCAGAGTGTAATGGCACACATTTGTAATCCCAGTAGTTGGGAGGCTGAGGAGGATCCAGGTTTGAGGCCAGCCTCAGCTACTTAGCGAGGCCCTCTGCAACTTAGTGAGACCCTATTTCAAAATAAAGAATTAGAGCTGGGGTATAGCTCAGAGGTAGAATATCCCTGTGTTCAATCCACTGAACCACAAAATAAATAAATAATGAATAAATATAAAATAATAAAGAGCTTTAAGCTAGGTGGGGAGATGCACATCCTCAGCAATGTAGTTGAGACTCTCAGCAACCTAGCAAGACCCTATTTCAAAAAAAAAAAAAGACAAAGAGAACAGCTTTTCAAAATATGTAGTAAAGTACTCCAACTCAGTGAGATCCTGTTTCAAAATAAAGAATAAAAAATATGGCTGGGAGTTTGGCTCGAAGGTAGAATGCCTCTGAGTCCCCCAGTACCCCCACCACACACACAAAGGCCACAGGCGGGTGTGGTGGTACACACTTGTAATCCCAGTATTTGGAAGAGGCTAAGTCAGGAAGATCACAGGTTTGAGAACAGCCTCAGTAAATAGAGACTCTCATTAACCTTTCAAGACTCTGTTATCAAAAAAAAAAAAAAAAAGGGCTGTGGGTATAGCCTTGAGACAGAATGCTCCTAGTGTTCAATCCCCAATGCCACAACAACAGCAACAATAAAAACAAAAACCAAAATAAAGAATAAAAATGGGGTTGAGGGTAAAGCTCAGAGGGAGAATGTCCCTGGGTTCAATCCCCAGCACCCAAAATAATAAAAAATAAATAAATAAATGGCCAGCAGAATGCATACCAATGCAATATACTGGTTATAAATACTCTTTTTTTTTTTTTTGCAGGTATGGAGATGGAACCCAGGGGCATTTGACCTCCGAGCTACACCCCCTGCCCTATTTTTTATTCTTTATTTTGAAACTGGGTCTCACTGAGTTGCAGAGGGCCTCACTAAGTAGCTGAGGTTGTCCGTGAACTGCGATCCTTTGGTATCAGCCTCCTGAATGCTGGGATTACAAGCATGCGCCACCAAACTCGGCTATAAAACTCTAAAGTAGGTTGTGGCTATTTAACAAAAAAACTTTTTTTTGAGGTACTAGGGATCTGTCTACCTCTGAGCTACACCTACAGACCTATTTTATATTTTATATGAAAACATGGTCTCACTAATTGCTGAGGCTGGCTTCCAACTTGTGATGCTCCTGTCTCAGCCTCCCAGGTATACCAGGATTCCAAGCTTTCACCACCACGCCTGAATGGCTGTGGCTATGTTTTTTTTTTTTTTTTTAAGGTACTGCGGATAGAACCCAGGGTCATTCTACCTTCAAGCTACACCCTAGCCCTATATTTTTATTCTTTATTTTGAAACAGGGTCTCAATAAGTTGCAAAGGGCTTCACTAAGTAGGTGAGGCTGGCTTTAAACCCAGATCTCCAGTCTAAGCCTCCCAAATACTGGGATAACAAACGTCACCATGGCTGGCTTGGTCGTGGCTACTTTAAGTTTATTTGCCTTGTTCCAGGGCCTTACCAGTGAAAATTATAATTGTTTCATGGCAAGCTATATCTATCATAATTTCATAAACATAAGCCAATATTAGACCCTTAACATTAGCTAGTAAAAGGGACATAAAAGGGTTCTAATATCTCAAGACTTTGCATTCCATAAATTAATGGTAAAGTGGATTATAAATTGTACTTACATTTTCAGGTCCTTTGGTTCCCATGTAAAAATGTACCATTGTAGATATGGCTTGCAATGAAAGCAAAAACTGGCTCTAAAAAAATTAATTAAAAATAGTTAAATTCTAAGTACTAAAACTAAGTATATAGTCCAAGAAATTAACGAGATTGAACCTCACCTCTTCTTCACCCATTTTAGCAAATTCGTAAAGGAAGGCAAAATACTCTGTAAGATGTTTACTGTGAGGTTTTACACCATGTTCCATAATTAATAACAGAGTTCTCACAAATCGAGTGACACATGAACGCCCACCAATATCTTCTACTGAGGCATCCATATCATCTGACCTAAAAAGTAAATTAAATACATTTTAGAAACAATATTAAGTCTAAGGACAGATATATCTGGGAGAAAAAAAAGACTTTTGATAACCTGAATTCATCTCATTATTTTTATGATAATGAAAACTAACTACAATAATGATAGTTATACAGATAGGCCTGGTGGTGCCCACCTGTAATCTCAGTACTTGAGAGACTAAGATAGAAAGATCACATCTAGATAGGGGGAAAAAAAAAAAAAAAAAAACCAGCTGGTGGTGGTGGCACATACTTGTAATCCCCAAGCTTGGGAGGCTGAGACAGAAGGACTGTGCAGGATTGAAGCCAGCCTCAGCTGCTTAGTGAAGCTCTCAGCAACTTAGTGAGACCCTATTTAAATAAAATATAAAAATATAGGGCTGAGAGTATAGCCTGGAGGTAGAAAGGTAGAAAGCCTCTGGGTTCCACCCGTAGTATTAAAAAAAAAAAACAACCCACAACAAAAAAACAACCTAGCAGGGCGTGGTGCCACACTCCTGTAATCTCAGTGCTTGGGAGGCTGAGACAGGAGGATCGCATAGGTTCGAAGCCAGCCTCCAATGGCTTAAGAGACCCTGTTTCCAAATAAAAATATAATATAGGTCTGGGAGTGTAGCCCAGAGGTAGAATGCCCCTGGGTTCCATCCCAGTACCACCAAAAAAAAAAAAAAAAAGTAAATAAAAAATAAAAAAAATAAATAAATAAAATAAAATCACAGGTTCAAAGTCAAACTCAAAAACGTAGCAAGTCCCTCAAGCATCTTAATGAGACCCTGTTTCAAACTAAAAAATAAAATAGAGCCGGGTGTGGTGGCGCACGCCTGTAATCTCTGCACTTGGGAGGCTGAGACAGGAGGATTGCACAGGTTCAAAGCCAGCCTCAGCTACTTAGTGAGCTCTCAGCAACTTAGTGAGACCCTGTTTCCAAATAAAGTATAAAATAGGTTTGGGAGTATAGCCTGGAGGTAGAAAGCCTCTGGGTTCCACCCTCAGTACCACCAAAAATAAAAAATAAATAAATAAAAGAAAAAGAAAATAAAATAGATCTGTTGGTATAGCTCAAAGGTACAATGACCTTGGGTTAAATCTCCAGTACCACACACACACACACACACACACACACACACACACACACACACACACGTACTACTCCAATTATTGTGACTAAATAAATCTAAGCCAGGCTTTGTAGCACATGCCTGTAATGCTAGTACTTGGAAGACTAAGACAAGAGGACCACATATTTGTGGCCAGCCTCAGCAAGTTAGTGAGATACGGTTTCAAATACAAGTGTAAAACATTGCCAGGTATGGTGGCACATGCTTGTAATCCCTGAGCTTGGGAAGCGGAAACAGGAACATCACGCAGGTTCAAAGCCAGCAGTGCTGGCTTAAGAGACCCTGTTTCCAAATAAAAATATAAAAAAATAGGTCTGGGAGTGTAGCCAGGAAGTAGAAGGGTTTCCAGGATCCCCAGTACCACCAAAAAAAAAAAAAAAAAAAAAAAAAAAAAAATATATATATATATATATATATAAAACAGGGCTGGGGTATAGCTCGGAGGTAGAATGCACTTGGGTTCCATCACAAGTACCCCCCCCCAAAAAAAAATCAATCAATTCAAACAAAAGACTAAGCCATTATGTTATTTGTAGATTTTGTAAATGCATTAAAAAAAAAAAAAGGAATCAATAGTCTTTTTTTTCTTTTTTCAAGTACTGGGAATGGAACCCATTCTACCTCTGTGCTATACTCCCAGGTCTATTTTTTATTCTTTATTTTGAAATAGGGTCTCACTGAGTTGCAAAGGGCCTCATTAAGAAGCTGAGAATGGCCACAAATCTGGATCTTCCTTCGCAGCCTCCCAAATGCTGAGATTAGAAGAATAAAACACTATGCCCAGTTCACAACATTTGTTGACTTGTATTACTACAGATTTTTCTTTTTTTTCCAGTTTTGGAAACAGGGTCTCACAGAGTTGTGAAGGGCTTGCTAAGTAGCTGAGGCTGTCTGCGAACTGCAATCCTCCAGTCTCTGCCTCCTGAGTGCTGGGATTAGAAGCATGCCCTATCACACCTGGCTTTGGTACCGATTATTTTAAAACAAAAAACTTAACTATTTCCCAGCAGATATTTAAAAAAATATTTTGAGCAGGGCGTGTGGCATATGCCTGGAACCCCATTATTTGGGAGGCTAAGACAGGAGGATTGCAGGTTCCCAAATAGCCCCAGCTACTTTGTTAGGATCTCTGCAATTTAGTGAGACAGTTTCAAAATAAAGAATAAAAAACAATTCTGGGGCTGGGCATGGTGGTGTACACTTGTATTCCTAGCATCTGGGGAGCTGAGACATGCAGATTACAGTTCGTAGATAGCCTCAGCTACTTTGAGGCCCTCTGCAACTCAGTGAGACCCTGTTTCAAAATAAAAAATAGGGCTACGGGTATAGCTTGGAGGTAGAATGCCCCTGTACCACCAAAAAAAAAAAAAAACAAAAAAACAAAAAAACAAAAAAACAGGGGGTGTGGAACACGGGCATTGAATGCACCTGCATTCAATCCCCAGTACCGTAAAAAAAAAAAAGATGAATAAATGAATAAATTAAAACAAAAAAACATGAGTGTGGTGGTGCATGCTTGCAATCCCAAGTACTTGGGAAGCTGAGATAGGAGGATCACAAGTTCAAGGCTAGTCTCAGGTACTTAGTGAGGTCCTCCACAATTTATTGAAACCCTTTTCAAAATAAAGAGTAAAGCCTGGTAGTGCATGCTTGTAACCTCAGCATTCGGGAGGCTGAGACCGGAGGATAGTGGTTTGTGGACAGCCTCAGCTACTTAGTTACTTAATGAGGCCCTCTAACACAGTGAGACTCTGCTTCAAAATTAAAAATTAAAAATAGGGCAGGGGGTATATTTTGGGGGCAGAATGCTACTGGGTTCCACCCCCAGTACCACACCCACCCACACACATACACAGAATAAAAATTAAGACTGGGGGGTTTAGCTTGGGTAGAATACCTCCTGGGTTCTATTCCCAGTACTGATGATGATAATAATAATAATAATAATAATAACAACAACAACAACAACAACAACAACAACAACAATAATAAATAAAAATAGGTAACTTGGGTATAGTGGTGCATGCCTGTAATTGCAATACTTGGGATGTTTATGCAGGAGGATTGCAAGCTCAAAGACAGTCTCAACAATTAGTGAGACACCATCAACTGAATGAGACCCTATTTCAAATAAAAATAAAATAGGGCTGGCGGTGTAGCTCAAAGGTAGAATGCCTTTAGGTTCTATTCCCAATACTACAGACACACAAAAACCACAGGGTTATTATGAATGTGGCTCAGAGGTAGAATCGCCCTGGGTTCAATCTGAAGTACCACAAAACCAAAAACAAACAAACAAATAAAACCAAAACACTTTATATCTTAAAATTAAGTGTTCAAAAACTACTTCTTACCCATCTTCCATTCCTGGTTGTAGATAAAGATGAGCGTGGACAGGTCTCAGTCTCTGAATTACATGTATACACAAACGCTGAAACATCTAAAAAGGAAAAGATATAATTAAGAACCAACTCCTAGCCGGGCGTGGTGGCGCACGCTTGTAATCCCTGCATTTGGGAGGCTGAGACCAGAGGATCATGGTTCGTGGACAGCCTCAGCTACTCAGTGAGGCCCATTGCAACTCAGTGAGACCCGGTTTCAAAATAAAGAATAAAAAATAGGGCTGGGTGTAGCATGGAGGTAGAATGCCACTGGGTTCCATCCCCAGACCCACCAAAAAAAAAAAAAAAAAGAACCAATTCCTATAGGTAACAAAAACCCAAACATAACATATTCAACATTCTCTGCAACCTATTATATCTTACCCACAGATAACACTTGGACCTAAAGTTTTCTTGGATCCCAACCACAAATAGGAGATAATGGACAAAGTTAGCATTAAAAACAAGATCTAGCTGGGCATGGTGGCACATGCATGTAATCTCAGCACTTGAGGAGGCTGAGACAGGAGGATCGCACAGGTTTGAAGCCAGTCTCAGCTACTTAGTGAGGCTCTCAGCAACTTAGTGAGATCCTGTTTCCAAATAAAATATAAAATAGGGCTGGGGTGTAGTACGCAGGTAGAGGCCCCTGCCCTGGGTTCCATCCCCAGGACCAAAGAACAAAAGAAAACAATAAAACACACACACACACACACACACACACACACACACACACACACACCCCACAACCCCACAATCTAGGGCTTGGGTTTGTAGCTCAGTGGAGAATGTATGCTTCCTACTCAAGGCCCTAGGTCCACTGTACCTACCCCTTTCCAAATATCAATTTTAGGATAAGAGGGAAAAAACAATTAACTATAGATGACCAAAACCAAAACTTCACAAAAACATCTGATAGAGAGAAAAGAAAATTTAACATTCATCTTTACCAGAAGAGTGAGTGAATATGGCAGGGCAGCTGCTTATCAGGTCAATAGCTCAAAGAAGGAAATAAATAGGGATAGGAGTGTCCCTGGATTCAATACCTAGTACTGAAAAGGGGGGGGGGGCGCTGAGGATTCATTAAAAAAATAAATAAAAGCAGGGCATGGTGGCGCACGCTTCTAATCTCAGCAATTGGGAGACTGAGACAGGAGGATTGCAGCAGTTACTTAGTAGTAAGGCCCTGTGCATCTCAGTGAGATTCTGTTTCAAAATAGGGCTGGGGTGTAACTCAGAGGTAGAATACCCCTGGGTTTTATCCCCAGTATTGGGGAAAAAAAAGAATAGTCAGGCATAGTGGTGTACACCTGGAAAAATTAAGGCTGGGTGTTAACAGGTAAATATACCTGGGTTTAATTCCTAGTGCCCAAAACAAAACAGCCAAAACCAAATGTACACAAGTGTTCATAGCAGTATTAAAAATGGCCAAAAAGCAAAAACACCTTAGGATATATGCTATAACATTGGTAAATCTTATGACTGGCCAGGCATGGTGGCTCAGACTCGTAATCCCAGTACTTGGGAGGCTGAGACAGAAGGATTGCGGTTTGTGGGCAGCCTCAGCTACTTAGTTAGGTCCTTTGTAACTCAGTGAGACTATTTCAAAATAAAGAATAAAAAATTGGGCTGGTGTGTAGCTCATGGGGTGGGGTAGAATGCTCCAGGGTTCAATCCTCAGTACTACAACAAATAAACAAATAAATAAATAAATAACAAAAGATATATAAAAAGTAAAAAAGGGAACCAAACTGAATATGGTCTTTTGGAAAAAAAATACAAATTGGCGGAGCGTGGTGGTACACATGCTTGTAATCCCAGTTTTTGGTAGGCGGACCAAGGATCGCTGCTCACTGACACTGTCAGCTACCTAGTAAAGACCTTTGCAACTCAGTGAGACCCTGTTTCAAAATAAAGAATAAAAAGTAAGGTTGGAGGTTTATCTTGGAGGTAGAATGCCACTGGGTTCCACCCCCAGTACTATAAAATAAATAAATAAATAAATAAATACATACATATATACAAACAAATGCCCAAAAATCATAAAAATCATAAAAAATGCTTAAAAAATTTTTTTTGCAGTACTGGGGATGGAACCTAGGGGCATTCTACCTTCAAGCTACACCCTGAGCCCTATTTTGTGTGTGTGTGTGTGTGTGTGTGTGTGTGTGTGTGTGTGTTACTGGGAGTAGAACCCAGGGGCTTTTTCTACTCCCAGACCTATTTCATATTTTATTTGGAAACAGGTTCTAAGTAGACTAGCATGGCTTGAACCTGTGTGATTCTCCTTTTTTAGCCTCCCAAGTGCTAAGATTACAAGTATGCCATGCCTGGCCCCCAATTTTTTTTTAAATCTTTTTTTTTTTGTGGTATTGGGGTTCCTGGAAACTCTTCTATCTCCGGGCTACACTCCCAGACCTATTTTATATATTATTTGGAAACAGGGTCTCTTAAGCCAACGCGGCTGGCTTCAAGCCAGCACGATCCTCCTGTCTCTGCCTCCCAAGCGCGGGGATTACAAACGTGCGCCACCACGCCCGGCTTTATTCTTTATTTTGAAACAGGGTCTCACTGAGTTGCAGAGGGACTCACTAGGTAGCTGAGGCTGGCCTCAAACCATTATCCTCCTGTCTCGGTCTCCCAAATGCTGGGATTACAAATGTGTGCCACCATGATGACCAACAATGCTGAACATCTTCATCAACAGGGAAATGGAAATTACATACCAAAATTCCATCTAACTCCAGTAGAAATAGCAATCATCAAGAACACAAATAAATGATGGCTAGGATGTGGGGAAATAGAAACCCTACTACACTGTTGGTCTGAGTGGGTTTCTCACAAGATTGGGAAAGGACCCTCTATATGACCAAACGACACCACTACTGGGCATCTTCCCAAAGGAAAGAAGAATATTATAACAATATTTGCATATCCATGTTCAGAGCAGAACAATTTACAAGAGCCAAATTATAGAACCAGCCTAGGTTGCCGACAACAGATGAAAGGGTCAAAAAACTTTGGTATATAGACACAATGTGATTTTACTCAGACATATAGATAAAAATCATGCCATTTGGAGGAAAATGGATGAAAGTCAAGAATATTATAATAACCAAGTACAGCCAGTCTCAAGAGACAAGTAGATATGTTTCCTCTTACATGTCAAAGCCAGAAAGACATTCGGAAATAAGGGCAACATCAGATAGATAGGCAGGCAGAGACTCTAGAAGAGTAACTGAGGGAGATGAAGTCATAAAGAATGAAACAGCTAAAATAATGCTATGAATGTGTGCAAAACTACCAAGTCCAGTATCAAAGATATGCATGGGGAGGTGGAGAGAAGGGAGAAGAGTCCCGGTGGGGAAGGCACCAGGAGCTGTGTCCATGCATTTGTCTGACACTCTCTATCCTAATATGATGTAAATACAATGCACTAAACGAAAAAAAATTCTGTTTTAAGAACAAATGGAAAGTGGTATCATTCAGATTAAGTTTTTGAGTTTTTGTCATGAGTGACTATAAAGTGATAATCAAATTTTCATTGTGAGGGCAGGCGTGGTGGTGCATGCTTGTAATCCCAGTGCTTAGGAAGCTGAGACAGGAGGATCGCACAGGTTCGAAACCAGCCTTAGCTACTGAGTAAGGCTCTCAGCAACTTAGCAAGACAAAAAAAAAAAAAAAAAAAAAAAAAGAAAGAAAAGAAAAAAAGAAAAAAGAAAAAGTGAAGCCCAAATAAAGTATAAAATAGGTCTGGGAGTTAGCCCAGAGGTAGAAAAGCACCTGGGTTCCACCCCTAGGACCCCCCCTCCCCCGCCACATACACAAATCTTTGTGTAGCTTTTCCAGTGCTATAAGGAAAACAAATGAATACATCTGAGAATTCACAGAAATGAATTACATTCCTTTTATGTAACGCTCTAGCTCGTAAGGCTTCCAGAGTAAAATATAAAAGAAAGTTATACTTTATCTATCTTGCTCTAATAAATAATCATAAACATAATCACTTGATTAGAATAATTAAAGAGAGCCAGGCATTGTGGCACACACTCATAATACCAGTACTTGGGAGGCTTAAATAGGAGGATCGTGGGTTCTTGGCCAGCCTCAGCTATGTAATGAGGCCCTCTGTAACATAGGAGAGCCTGTTTTAAAAATAAAGAATAAATATCAAAACCAAGAGAGATGATCAAAGTTTATAATACCAGCATTTGGGAGGCTGAGACAGGAGGATCACAGTTCGCAGCCAGCCTCAGCTATTTAGTGAGGCCCTCTGCAACTCAATGAGACTCTGCTTCAAAATAAAGAATAAAAAATAGAGCTGGGGGTGTAGCTTGGGGGTAGAATTCCCTTGGGTTCCACCCCCAGCACCACAAAAAAAAGGATAATTTAAGGAGGCTGGTGAAGCTGGGTGTGGTGGCGCACGCTTGTAATCCTAGATTTGGGGAGTTGAGAGAGAATTGAGGAATTGAGGTTTGCAGACAGCCTCAGGTACTTAGTGTGCCCCTTTGCAACTCAGTGAGACCTTGTTTTTGATTTTTTTTTTTAAAAGGTTGGGGTATAGCTTCGAGGTACAGAGAGAGGTGGGGGGGGAGAGGGAGAGGGAGAGGGAGAGGGCGAGAGCGAGCGAGCCCCGGGCATGGTGCGCACTCTTGTAATCCCAGTGGTTAGGAGGCTGAGACAAGAGGATCACACATGTTCAAAACTGGCCTCAGCTACTCAGTGAGGCTCTCAAAAACTTAGTGAGACCCCGTTTCAAAAAAAAAAAAAAAAAAAAAAAAAGGGCCTGGGAGTATAGCCCGGAGGTAGAAAAGCCCCTGGGTTCCACCCTGAGTACAACACACACAGACAGACACACACACACAAAATAAAAGGCTGGTGAAAACCAAAGCAAAATTGCTTTTATGAGAGGTCTTTTCAAATTACCTTCAAAATACATACAGGCAAATTTAGATTAAATCTGAGAGCCTCTTCTGTTTCAAATACATTTTTACTTACCTGTCTCACAATCTGATTAGGACACTTTATCAGTATCTGCATTGGCCACCAGTCATCATCAGCCATGCGATCTAAAAACCACTGTAAGAATATAAAGCATGATTTCAATGTTCAACCAATACTTGTCATATAAAAACAGTAAGGATTTTACTTCTAGTTGATGCTTCTTTTGGAAATGACTTCGCTAATTTTAGAAAGTCTAAAATCTAAAATAATAAAGATCACCTTATTACACAACTGCATGAATGCCAGTACTTAACATACATGATGCTAAATTACGATGCTTAAAATGGAATACCATCTTCCTTTTAGTCCTGATAAATGTCACACTGTTAAATTATTATGATGATGATGATATGTGTTGATGGTACTGGGAACTGAACCCAGAGGCATTCTACTTCTGAGCCACACCCCAGCCCTATTCTTAATTTATTTATTTATTTTTCTGGTACTGGGGATGGAACCCAGAGGCATTCTATCTTCAAGCTACTCTCAGCCCTATTTTTTATTCTTTATTTGGAAACAGGGTCTCACTAAGTTGCAAGGGCCTCAGTAAATAGCTGAGGCTGTCCCTGAACCGCAAACCTCCTGTCTCAGCCTCCCAAATGCTAGGATTTCAAGTGTGTGCCACCAAGCTCAGATCGATCGATCGATCGATCGATCTATTTTTCTTTCTTTCTTCCCCCTCTCTCTCCCTCTCCCCCACTCCACTATCTATCCCCCCCCCCTCTCGGTGGTACTGGGGTTCCTGAAACGCTTCTACATCAGGGCTACGCTCCCAGATCTATTTTATATTTTTATTTGGAAACAGGGTCTCTTAAGCCAGCGCGGCTGGCTTCTAACCAGCGCGATCCTCCTGTCTCTGCCTCCCAAGTGTGGGGATTACAAGCATGCGTCACCATGCCAAGGTATTCTTTATTTTTGAAGGGGAAAATAAAACTGGGACATAAACAGATCTGGATAGACAGATGGGGAGCTTACAGAGGGTGAGAGAGACGTGTTGTTTTCCATTAACACTCAAAAGTAGTGATAAAAAGGGGTAGGAGAAATGGGAAGATGTAGAAAAAGGGCTACGAAGTGTTAAATTAAAAAATAAAAGACTGGGTGTATGGCGTAAACTTGTAATCCCAGCTTTCAGGCGGAGGAGACTGGAGGATCGCGGTTTGTGGACACCCTCAGCTATTTAGTAAGGCCCTTTGCAACTCAGTGAGACCCTGTTTTAAAAAAAAAAATAAAGAATAAAAAATTTAGCTGGGCGTGGTGGTGCACGCTTGTAATCCCCGCGCTTGGGAAACTGACACAGGAGGATTGCACGAGTTCAAAGCCAGCCTCAGCTACTTAGTGAGGCTTTCAACAACTTAGTGAGACCCTATTTCCAAATAAAATATTAAAAAGGTCTGGGAGTATAGCCCAGAGGGAGAAAGCCTCTGGGTTCCACCCCCAGTACCACAAAAAAAAAAAAAAAAAAAATTAGGGCTGGGGGTGTCACTCAGAGGTAGAATGCTCCTAGGTTTCATCTTCAGTATTGGAAAAAAAAAAAGATAAAGAGCCAGGCGTGGTGGCACACTCTTGTAATCCCAGCATTCAGGGGTGCTGAGACCAGAGGAGCACGGTTTGTGGACAGCCTCAAATACTTAGCGAGGCCCTTCACAACTCAGCAAGACCCTGTTTTTTTTTTTGTTTTTGTTTTGTTTTTTTAAAAAAGGACTAAAAAACTAAAGCTGGGAGTATACTTCGAAGGTACAATATCCTGAGGTATTGCAAAAACATAAAAAATAAATAAATTCTGAGCATATTGTTTACTTGAAATTACTAAGAGAGTAGATCTTATGAGTCTTTTTTTTTTTTTTTTTTTCATGGTACCAGGGCTTGAACTCAGGGGCATTCTAATTCTGAGCTAAACCCCAGCCCTATTTTATTTTTATTTTTATTTTTTTTTTCCCAGGGGCATTCTACCTCAAAGCTATACCCCAGCCATATTTTTTGTTCATTATTTGGAATCACAGCTTCAAAAGTTGTGGAGGGCCTAAGTAGATGAAGCTGGCTGCAAGCCTTCGATCCTCCTGTGTCAGCCTCCCAAGTACTGAGATTACAGGCAGATACCTCCATGCCTAGGGGATCTTAAGAGTTGTTACCAGTGATACTTATACTCATGGCATCTAAGTGGTGGCAGATATACAAACATATCAAAACATTATACTTTATACCTTAAACGCATACATTTTTTTTGGTGGTACTGGGGAGGAAACGCTGGGGCATTCTACCTCCAAGCTATAAACTCAGTCCTATTTTTTATTTTGAAACAGGGTCTCATAAGTTGCAAGGAGCCTCACTAAGTAGCTGAGCCTATCCAAGGAATGGGGATCCTCCTGTCTCAGCTTCCCAAATGCTGGGTTTACAAGTGTGTTGCACCACGCTTAGCTTATATACAACTTTTAATTGTCAATTATACCTCAATAAAATGAAACAAAATAAAACAAAAATGTTAAGAAACACCTGAGCTCAGTAGCAAAGCACCTGTGTAGCATGTCTGAGGCCCTGGGTTAAATCCCTAATACCACCAAAATAGTTTTTTTTTTTTTTTTTTTTTTTTTTTGGTGGTACTGGGGTTCCTGGAAGCCCTTCTACCTCTGGGCTACACTCCCAGACCTATTTTTTATATTTTTATTTGGAAACAGGGTCTCTTAAGCCAGCGCGGTTGACTTCGAACCTGCGCGATCCTCCTGTCTCCGCCTCCCAAGCGCGGGGATTACAGGCGTGCGCCACCACGCCCAGCATACCACCAAAATAGTTTAAAAAACAAACAAACAAAACCTTCCAAAAGTCTTTAATTTTTTTCATTTTTTCCCTTTTATAACACAAGGGAGAAACCTGAGTGTTTTAAAGTAATTATTTAATCAATGAATTGAGTAATGGATTTGATACATAAATTATAAATTTTCCAGCGACCATATATAGAAAAAACTACACTGAACTCCTTATGATTTATAAAGAGAAAAAACAATTTTGCTCTAGTAAAACAAAAAGGAAATCTTAAGATACTATATGTATTATTTGTTGAATTATTCACCTCACCTCACATGCTGCTTGACTATTATTGAACTGTTTAGTCAGTAGTTCAATCCACTGGAGCATTGTTGGCTAAAAAAGGCACAAGGGCATTATGAGCCAATCATTAAAACAATAAGAGACAACTGATAAATAAGAGAAAGGACATAAAAATCCACTAAATAAAACACATACCTTTTCTTTTGAATGAATAAATGTCTCTAGGACAAAGGAAGTGCTTAACTGTAAGAAAAAATACAATTAAGCAAAAACAAGGGAAGATGATGATTTAAATATTTTAAAGTAATATATTTGACAAAGTTATCTAATATTTATATATTACCTTTGCTGTCATTAGAGATACAGCTTTAGGATCTGGTAATGTACTTGGAATACAACTACATAACTGCCACATAAACCTGGAATTTAAAGAAAATAACTTAAAATTTGTATAAAGGATTTAAAAAAAATAAGTGAAACATATACTACAATAAATTACACAACTTACCCAAAATATGTGTGTTCAAAAATGTTTTTATCTTGAAGAAACTGCATATTGTCATGCCAAATCCACTGAGGAAAAATAAGTAAACATTATACATAAGAAATCAGTTTACTTCATTATATTTTATTACTATTTTTACTAGATAAAAAAAAATTCTCTAAAAAACAAAAATATGGCCGGGCGTGGTGGCGCACGCTTGTAATCCCCACTCTTGGGAGGCAGATACAGGAGGATCGTGCAGGTTCGAAGCCGCTGGCTTAAGAGACCCTGATTCCAAAAATAAAAATATCAAAATAGGTCTGGGAGTGTAGCCCGTAGGTGGAAGGGTTCCATCCCCAGTACCACCTATATACATACATACACACACACATATGTAATGATAATAAAATAAAAACAAAAATATGCACATAAACTCATTTTGAACCTATCTCGACTGTTTCAAAATAAAAAAAATAAATGAAAAGAGCTGATGGTGGAACTTGGAAGCAGAGTACCCCTGAGTTCAATCCCCAGTACCACACACAAAAAAATTCATTTTGAGTGGTGGCACACGCTTGTAATCCCAGAATTCGGGAGGCTAAGACTGGAGGATCGTGGTTTGAGGACAGCCTCATCTACTTAGTGTGGCCCTCCGCAACTCAGTGAGACCCTGTCTCAAAATAAAGAATAAAAAATAGGGCAGGGGTGTAGCTTGGAGGTCGAATGCCCCTGGTTCCATCCCCAGACCCGCAAAAAAAAAAAAAAAAAAAAAAAAAAAAAGTTTTGAGCCAGGTCTGGTTGCACGTGTGTGTAATCCTAGTACTAGGAAAGAGAAGACAGGAGGATCAATGGTCGAAGCCAGCTTTGGCAATTTAATAAGGTTATCAGCAACTTAGTGAAAACCCTGTTTCCAAATTAAAAAAAAATATATGGCTGGAGGGTAGAGCTCAGAGGTTAAAATGCTCCTGGATCAATTCCCAGTAAAAACACACACACACACACACACACACACACACACACACACACACACATACTCTCTCTCTCTCTCTCTCTCTCTCTCTCTCTCTCTCTCACGTTAAATTTTTTCAAGGCACTTGAAGCTTCCATGACAAACAGAAACTGAAGGAATTTATGTCTTCAAAACCAGCACTAGAGAAAATACTCAAAGAGATTAACTACAAAGAAGAAATAGGTAACACACACCAGAACCAGAGAAACAAGAGTTTCCATCCAACAGACAACTAAGATTGGTTATCTGTGGAGATTCATTATTTATGCTAGTCTTTTACCTATCTCTAAATGGTATTGTTTGCCTTTATTGTTGTTAATTTTTAGGATTTCTAGTTGGAATATTAATATACCTTCAGATATAGCATTTGGAAATATTTTCTCCCATTCTATTAGTAACTGTTAACTCTGTTTACATTGTCTTTGGATATACAATATTTTTTTTTTTTTTAGGGAGTTTGTATACTCTTTTGTTGCCTGTGCCATTGAAATCATATCCAAGAAATCACTGCCAATTTCAATGTTGTGAGGTTTTATGACCCAGATTTTCTCCTAAAAGTTTATAGTCTTAAGATTTATATTTAGGTCTTTTATCTATTTTGAGTTAATATTTGTATATGGGATTAGGTAAGGGTCCAACTTTATTCTCTTCCATGTAATTATTATGTTTCAACAATATTTAGTTAAAAGATTATTATTTCCACCACCAAATGTTCGTGGAAACCTTGTCAAAAATAACTTGACAATATAGGGAAGAATTTAGCTCTAGGCTTTTATTTAACTCCAATGGTTTATATATCAGCCTTTAGAATAGTACTACACTGTTTCAATTATTGTAGCTTTATATGGTTTGAAATCAGAAATATATATCTTCTAGCTTTGTTCTTTTTCAAGATCATTTTGGGTATCTAGAGTCCATTTTCCATATAAGGATAGATTTTTTTCTGAAAAATAAATATATAAATATATGACAGTTTCACCTAGAAAAAATAGAAAAAAAATATTCTCTGGTAAGAAAGAAAGTAAAAAGAAATATTGAAATGTTATTTTTAAGTCATCAAAAGCTTGGTATCAGACAAATGAAACTGTTATGTGAGATTATCATTTTTAAGTTTGGATAAATTGCTATAATACTAGATGTCAACCACTAAGCCAAGCATGGGAGGGAGGGATGGGGAGAGAATGGGGTGGGGTTCGGGTGGGGGCTGACTGGGCGATGTGTGCAAGTATGTCTACAAAAGTTTGTATCTCACTATGATGTATGAATACAGTGCACCAATAAAAAAAATTAAAAAATTAAAAAAATAAAAAAATTTTTCAAGGTAAAAGAAATATAGAAATAGTTACTAAGCCTACTCTCTTTTGATCATTATTTGATTGCTTCAAATAGTTGTGGGGTTTTAATGAACTTTATAAAAGATTTAAAAAGTATTACTCTGAAATCCTCTTTGAAGAGTTAATATATAAGTGAAGAAACCCTAAGTCATGTTACATTTTGACAAGACCAGGTTGCAAGAGAAGGCTTCTGTTTAAATACTGGCAAAAAGCCAATCATGGCGCATGCTTGTAATCCCAGTTCTTGGGAGTCTGAGACAGGAGTGTCACAGGGCCATGGCCAGCCTCGGCTACTTATTGAGGCCTTCCACGACTTAGTGAAACTCTGTTTAAAAAAAGGGGGGGGGGACTGGGGGTATAGTTCAGGAGTACAATGGCCCTGGGTTCAATCCTCAATACTGTACATACACACACACACACACACACACACACACACACACACACACACACACGGGCTGGGGATGTAGCTTAGTGTTTAAGAGTGCCTAGCATGCATGAGCCTAGCCAAGCTTATTTTCATATAGAACAAATTTGTGCTGTGATTATTAACGGCTCTCCTTCAATTAACAGCCTGCTTCAGAGATAATAAGCAGCATTAGGCCTTGACTTTCTGTAGACCTTCAGACCTGAGTATTACAGGAATCTTTCAATGCAGTTTGATATCTTTTCTCTGCAAAGGAATCCACTTCAAACTTATTTCTAGCCATGAGATAATTTCTAGATCCAGCGCAGTAACTTTTGTCCCTTTTACCTCATGTGAGCTTCATTCTTGGCTCTAATTATCTAGCTCCAGGACTTAAAACCCGATAGTTTCTTTGTTCTCACCACATTCTGTACTTTTAGTCTTGCTCACTACTGTTGTGCAAAAACATTCACCTGGTTTTTACAAATGATCCTTTTTATATTTTATCAATACAATGTGCTTATAGCAAACTGATTTCTAAGTGTAAAACCATTGCAGTGAATTATCGAGATTTCCCTTTTTCCTATATGACTGTCTAATCTCACCTTAGATCACTTGCTCTTTCAAATAACTAAATATCAGAGTAACACAGATAATATTTTATCTCCTAACATGACAACAAACAACAAACCTATGTCTTTCTTAGAAAATTTAAATATAATACTACTTTTTTTTTTTAGGTGGAGTCTCGTGATATTGCTAAGGTTGGTCTGAGCTCCTGGGCTCAATGTGATTATCTTGACTGAGACTCCCAAGTGCTAAGGTTACAAGAATACAGCACTGTGTCCAGCTTCTCTATGATAATTCTATTCATCTGACAACTCTTCACATAATTTTTTCTTTCTTTCAAGACTCAGTTTAACATCCTGAACCTGATCCTTCACCAACAATCCCTATCAATTTATCAATTACTTTTTTTTTTTTTTTTTGCGAGTTTGGGGATAGAACTCAGGGGCATTTGACCTCCAAGCTACACCCCCTGCCCTATTTTTTTTATTCTTTATTTTGAAACAGGGTCTCACTAAGTTGCAGAGGGCCTCACTAAGTAGCTGAGGCTGTCCACAAACCGTGATCCTCCGGTCTCAGCCTCCCAAATGCTGGGAGATTATAAGCGTGTGCCACCAGGCCTGGCTCAACTACTCTTTTTATTTTTTTGTACTTAGAATGAAACCCAGTAGCTTTCTACTTCTAGGCTATAGGGGCTAAGTTGCAGAGGGCCTCACTAAGTAGCTGAGGCTAGCTTCGAACCTGAGTAATCCTCCTGTCTCAGCTTCCCAAGTACTGGGATTACAAGAATGTGCCATCATGCCTGGTTCTATCAACTACCCTTTCTAAGAACTTTATTTTTATTTTCTTTAAGTCACTATGACATAATTAGTTCATCTACTTATTAAATCTCTTGTATTTTCTGAAATTTTTATATTATCTTTTGAAAAAGTTTTATATAGCTATGCTTTTACTATACTATCAGGCTAGATTCCAGTTTATATCTAAAACCTGTAGCTGGGGCCAGGCGTGGTGGCGCAGGCTTGTAATCCCTGTGTTTGGGAGGCGGAAACAGGAGGATCGCGCAGGTTCGAAGCCAACCGCGCTGGCTTAAGAGACCCTGTTTCCACATAAAAAAAAGTATAAAATAGGTCTGGGAGTGTAGCCCATGGGAGTGTAGCCTGGAGGTAGAAGGGCTTCCAGGAACCCCAGCACCACCAACATAAATAAATAAATAAATAAATAAATAAATAAACAAACAAACAAACAAACAAACAAACCCGTAGCTGGGTGGTGGCACATGCTTGTAATCCCAGTACTTAGGAGGCTGAGACAGGAAAATCTCAGGTTCATCTCAGGAAAATCTCAGCCTCAGCTACTTAGTGAAACTCTCCCAAATTTAGTAAGATCCTGTTTCAAACTAAAGAATAAGCTGGGCATGGTGGTGCATGACTGTAATCCCAGCATTTGGGAGGCTGGGACAGAAGAATAGTGGCTGGAGGCCAGCTTCAGCTACTTAGTAAGGTCCTTTGCAACTCAGTGAGACCTTGTTTCAAAATAAAGAATAAAAAATAGAACTGAGAGTATAGCTCAGAGATAGAATGCCCCTAAGTTCCAATCCCAGGACGACGCACACGAAAGAAAGAGAAAGAAAGAAAGAAAGAAAGAAAGAAAGAAAGAAAGAAAGAAAGAAAGAAAGAAAGAAAGAGGGAGGGGGCTAAGGGAGTAGCTAGGAGGTAGAATGCTCTGGGGTCAATCCCAAATACCACATACATGCAAAAACAAAAAACAAACAAAAAAACCCACAAAAAACCAAAACCCAAACCGGTGTTAATATTAATTTACACATGATATTGTTTTTGTTTAGTTTTTAGTAAAATACATATGCAAAGAAACTCTTTTTTTTTGGGGGGGGGGGTACTGGGGTTCCTGGAAGCCCTTCTACCTCCGGGCTACACTCCCAGACCTATATATATATATATATATATATATATATATATATATATATATATATATATATATATTTTTTTTTTTTTTTTTTTTTTTGGTGGTACTGGGGTTCCTGGAAGCCCTTCTACCTCCGGGCTACACTCCCAGACCTCTTTTTACATTTTTTTTATATTTGGAAACAGGGTCTCCTAAGCCAGCGCGCGCGGCTGGCTTCGAACCTGCGCGATCCTCCTGTCTCTGCCTCCCAAGCGCGGGGATTACAAGCGTGCGCCACCACGCCCGGCTTCTATTTTATATTTTTGAAACAGGGTCTCTTACGCCAGCGCGGCTGGCTTCGAACCTGCGCGATCCTCCTGTCTCCGCCTCCCAAGCGCGGGGATTACAAGCGTGCGCCACCATGCCCGGCAAGAAACTCATTTTAAATTAATAGCCGGGTGTGGTGGCACATGCTTGTAATCCCAGCATTTGGGAGACTGAGACAAGAAGATTGCGGTTCACAGACAGCCTCAGCTACTTAGTGAGGCTCTCTACAATTTAGTGAGACCCTGTTTCAAAAGAAAGAATAAAAAATAGGGCAGGGGGCATAGCTCGGAGGTTGAATGCCCCTGAGTTCCATTCCCAAACCCCCAAAACAAAATTAAAGAATAAAAAAATCGCGCCGGGCATGGTGGCACGCGCTTGTAATCCCTGCACTTGGGAGACAGAGACAGGAGGATCGCGCTGATTCGAAGCCAGCCTGCTGGCTTAAGAGACCCTGTTTCCAAAAGTAAAAAAAAAAAAAAAAAAGTATAAAATAGGTCTGGGAGTGTAGCCCGGAGGTAGAAGGGCTTCCGGGAACCGCAGTACCACCAAAAAAATAAAAAATAAAAAATCGAGCTCGGGGTATAGCTCTGAGATAGAATGCCCCTGGGTTCCATCCCCAGTATTACAATAAACAAACAAACAATTATAAAAATGTGTGATTTAAACCTGCAATTAGGAATATATATATTTTCTTTTTGGCAAGAATTGGGGATTGAACCCAGAAACTTTCTACCTCTGAGCCCCACTCCCAGCCCTATTTTTCATTTATTTTGAAACAGGGTCTCACTAAGTTGTGGAGAGTCACGTTAAGTAGCTGAGGCTGGCCACGAACCTGCAATACTCCTGTTTCAGCCTCCCAAGTACAAGTCTGCGCCACCACGCTTGGCACAGTAACCAGGACTGTTCTCATGTATTTAGTACAGCCTGCTTCTTTTCTTAGAGTAAAGGTTTGGTGATTCCCTCTTGTCACAAAGCAAATCTGTATTTTTGGTTTGTTTGTTGATTGGTACTGAGGACAGAACTCAGGGGCATACTACCTCTGAGCTACATGTCCACCCCTATTTTATTTTTCTGTCTTAAAACAAGGTCTTACTAGGTAGCTGAGAGTCTCATTACTTTTAAAGGCTGTCTTCAACCCTTTAATCCTTCTGGCTCAGGCTCCCAAATACTAGGATTACATACAGGTGCCACTATGCATGTTCAAAAATATAATTTTTAAAGTTTTTACTTTATTATTTATTTTATTATTATTATTATTATTTTTTTTTTTTGGTGGTACTGGGGTTCCTGGAAACCCTTCTACCTCCAGGCTACACTCCTAGACCTATTTTATATTTTTATTTGGAAACAGGGTCTCTTAAGCCAGCCACAGGCTTCGAACCTGCGCAATCCTCCTGTCTACGCCTTCCAAACACGGGGATTACAAGTGTGCGCCACCACACCCGGCCCCAAAAATATAATTTTAAAGAATGGTTTGGAAAGCTCTGGAGTTTCCTGTAGCCATTATAAGGAGTCTGTTAAGTAAAAACCATTTTCTTTAATAATACGATAGTAATTCTCATTTTCTTGTAAGGGAACAATGAACTTTTCCACAGGCTACATGATGAGTGAAGTAGTAACAGATCAAATGTAGAAGCTGTCACAAGAATCCAGTTGTCTTCTCTTTCTCTCTCTCTCTCTCCCCCTCCCTCCCTCCCTCTTTTTTTTTTGTGGTGGTACTAGGGGCAGAACCCAGAGGCTTTCTACCTCCAGGCTGTACTCCCAGACCTATTTTTATATTCTATTTGCAAAGAGGGTCTCACTAAGTTGCTGAGTCTGGCTTTGAACCTGTGCCATCTGATCCTTCTGTCTCAGCCTCCCAAGCGTGGGGATTACAAGCATGCACCACCATACCCAGCCAGTTTTCTTCTCTTAAACTAGAAATTAAAGAGATCTGCAAAAATGTAAAACAGGGAAACTTTTCTTACTGAACCCTGGGGTTCAATCCCTAGTACCCCCTCTATCTCATACAAGTTTTACTTAGAATTATAAATACTAATATTATACAGCCCGTTCTTAAATATTTTATTAGAAAAACATTTACAAAACATATGTTAGTATATAATAGCCTTACTTTTGATACTGATAAATTAATGAGTTTAGTTGCTAACATGGGAAAGATACATATAACCACACTTAGCCAGGGCCAGTGACATACAACTGAAATCCCAGTTCTTGGGAGGATTACAGATTTGAGCCCAGCCTCACCAACTTAGTGAGGCCCTGTTTCAAAATGAACAATAAAAAGGGGTGGCAGTTAGCTTGGAGGTAGAATGCCCAAATACAATCCCTAGTACTAAAAGAGGAAAACAAACAAACAAACAAACAAAGATACAACAACTCCTTTTTCCTTTTTTTTGTGTGTGTGGTACTGGAGATTGAACCCAGGGGCATTCTACCCCCGAATTATACTACCAGCCCGACATTATTTTGAAACAGGGTCTCGCTAGGTCAGTAAGTGTCTCAGTATTTGGTAAGGCTATTGCTGAACCTACAATTCGATCTCAGCTTCCCAGTACTGAGATTAAAAGAATTTACCACCAACTCCAGATTATAAACACTCCTCCCTCCTTCCTTTTTTTTTTTTTTTTTTTTTTGGTTGTGCTGAAAATTGAACCCAGGGGCATTCTACCTCCAAGGTACAGTCCCATGCATGATTTTCACTTTTATTTGGAAAAAATCTCACTAGTTTTATAAAAAGCCTCACTACTTGCTGAGGTTGTCTTCAAACCTGAGATTCTCTAGTCTCAGCCTCCCAAGTACTGGGATTACAGGCATAGTGACACTATGCCTGGCTTATAACCTTTTTTTTTTTTTTTTTTGCAGTACTGTGGATTGATCTCTGAGCTACACCCCCAGGCTTATTTTTTATTTTTTATTGCTTATTTTGAAACAGCATCTATGTTGCACAGGGCCTAAGTAGCTGAGACTGTCCGTGAACCTGCAAACATCCTGTCTCAGCCTCCCAAATACTAAAATTACAAGCATGTGCCACCACGCCCGGCATAACCTTTTATTTATTTTTTTTGTGGTAGTGGGAATGAAGCATTTTACCTCCGAGCTACACCCCCAGCCCTATTTTCTAATTCTATATTCTGAAACAGGGTCTGAGTTGCAAAGAGCCTCACTAAGCAGCTGAAACTGGCTGAGAATTGTAAGCCTCCTGTCTCAGCCCTCCAAATGCTGGGATTACAAGTATGTGTACCATGTCCGGCCAGCATAACCATCCTTAAAACCAAAACATTTTGAGCTGGGTATGGTGGTGCATGCTTTTTTAAGACCCTTGATAATTTTTAGATTATAAAAGAATCCTGAGCCAGGCGTGGTGGCGCACACTTGTAATCCCTACACTTGGGAGACTGAGACAGGAGTATCCCACAGGTTCGAAGCCAGCATCCACTGGCTTAAGAGACTCTGTTTCTAAATAAAATATAGGTCTGGGAGTGTACACACACAAAGGCCCCTACACACACAAAGGCCCCTGGGTTCTACCCCTAGTACCCCCCCACACACACGCAAAAAAAAAAAAAAAAAAAAAAAAAAAAAGCTATAAAGGAATCCTGAGGCCAGAAAAAAATTTAGGAAACACTGATGTTACAAACAATATACATCATTATTAAAGCTTTATTTAAAATTTCATTTTATTTGACATATGGACTAAATATCATTAAATATTCTTGGATCGACATATTGAGTAAGGTCTCAATTTAACTGAATACTTTGACAGAAAAGAGCCTTGTACATAAGACTGATTCAATTTTTTTTTTTTTTTTTTGTGGTACTGGGGTTCCTGGAAGCCCTTCTAACTCCGGGCTACACTCCCAGACCTATTTTTACATTTTTATTTGGAAACAGGGTCTCCTAACCCAGCGTGCGCGGCTGGCTTCGAACCTGCGCGATCCTCCTGTCTCTGCCTCCCAAGCGCGGGGATTACAAGCGTGCGCCACCACGCCCGGCCTAAGGCTGATTCAATTTTCACTGTAGTTTTGAGGTAATCACAGTCCTTGGGAGGCTGAAACAGGAGGATCTCAGGTTTATGGCCAGCCTTAGTAACTTACTGAAATCCTGTTTCAAAATAAACAATAAAATAGGACTGGGGTATAAATTGGGTAGAATGCACCTGGATTAAACTGCCAGTACCATAAATGAAAAAAATTATGGTTATGATGCTGATTAAAATAAACTTTTGTACAAATAGGGAAGTTTAGTAACATCACATCTGAGGAGGCCAGCTATAATTAATATATTATTATAAATAATATACTACTGGTAAATCTGATTAAGCAGTTGAAAGAAGAGTATTTTTGGCTTTTACCATTCACATATGTGACAGGGAGGTTGCTAGTTAGAAATATTTGGGGAAAGCCGGGCATGGTGGCACATGCTTATAATCCCAGCACGGAAGGCTGAGACAATAGGATCAAGATTCCTGGCCTGGTGGGTCTCAGCTACTTAGTGAAAAATAAAAAATAGGGCTGAGGTGGAGCTCAGAGGTAGAATGCCCCTAGGTTCCATACCCAGTACCAAAAGAAAAAAATAGTTGGGGGAAGAAAACCCATTCAATTTTTTTTTTTTTTTTTTTTTAGCCAGGCATGGTGGTGCAAGCTTGTAATCCCTGCACTTGGGAGGCAGAGACAGAAGGATCACGCAGGTTCCAAGCAAGGCTTGCTGGCTTAAGAGACCTGTTTTCAAAAAAAAAAAGAAAAAAGGTCTGGGAGTGTAGCCCGAAGGTAGAAGGGTTTCTAGGAACGCCAGTACCAACAAGACAAAACAAACAAAATATATATATTTTTTGCCATGCTGGGAATCAAAGTCAGGGTGTTGAATATGCTTAGGCAAACACTCTACCACAGAGCTACCCAATCTATTCAGTGTTAAGAAATAATGATCCCAACAATGGGGGAAAAAGTTATTTTCCTCCCTAATACCTGATACTAAAAGCTGAATTGTTTAGATATAAGAATACATTTTTATCAGGTATTCCTGTCTGGAAAAGATCTACTTTCTCTATTTTTTGGCTAGAAATGTTTAATATCAATAGGATACACAAAGTTATATGATCAATAACATATTATTACCATTACCACCTCCTACAGTGAAACAAAAAAGCCTCATTATTATTATAAATGAGACACTCATTTTTCAATATACAAAATGAAATTTAAATTCATTTCAAATGCATTGTATGCTTGAGTATGTGTTTTATTGTTAAACATAGCAGAAGAAACATTAATACATCTATCACTGTAATCCAAGATACAGAAAACTAATAACTACAATTACTTGTAAGCTCATCCTCATTCCACTAATCCTTTCAACTTTCTAATTTTTTCACTTTCATTATAATTTTTCATTATTCTGTCTTATGACAGTAACAACAACACTACCGGTAAATACCCTTAAGATCTACATGGAGGCAGATGTGATTCATGCCTATAATTCTAGCTTCTCAGGAGGTTGAGGCAGAGCAATCACAAGTTCAAGGCCAGTCTCAGCAACTTAACAAAACCTTGTCTAAAAATAAAAAGAAAAAAGAGGCTAGGGATGTAGCTCGATGGTAGAGTGCCCTGGGTCCAATCCCTGGTAACAAACTAATCCTAGCCACATACAATGTCTACATGAAATTCAATTTCATTAATGTTGTAGAGCCTGTGTTTATACTGTGGTTTCCTGGTATAAACACCCAATATATTTTTAACTGTTAATAAAGTCAAGTTAACATACCTCAAGTAACTCTGATGAAACATCAAATTTGTATTCTCTGCCATTTTCTTCTTCTGGTTCCATGCGTTTGTAAAACAGCATATATGCACTGTGTGTCTTTAAGAGGCAAGAATAAAAAAGCGTATTTTCATTTTGACAAGAAATATTTTCTTTTTTTTTTTTTTTATAGTACTGGGGATTGAACCCAGAGGCATTCTACCTTAAAGCTATACTTCCAGCAGCCTGATTTCTTTCTTTCTTTTTGGTGTGGTGCTAGGGATTGAACCGAGGGGCATTTTACCTCTGTGCTATACCCCCAGCCCAATTTTTTATTCTTTATTTTGAAACAGGGTCTCACTACGTTGCGGCAAGCCTTGCTAAGTAGCTGAGACTGGTGCAAACGTGGATCCTCCTATCTCACCCTCACAAGTACTGGGATTTCAAGTGTATACCACCATGCCCAGCTTCTGATTTTATTTCTTATTTGAAAACAGAGTCTTGTTGTTTGCTGAGAGTCTATTTGCTGAGGCTGTCCTCAAACATGCAACTCTCCTGTCTCAGTCTCCCGAGTACTGAAATTAAAGGCATGCACCACCACACCCAACTCTGAAAAGAAGTGATTCTAAAATTAGATATGAGGTAAAAAGAAAATACTATAGAAATTTTATGAGAAATGATTACCTTTTCAAAGGAGAAATCCATAAATTTATCCGTGACAGAATCATAGGTCTTCGTCTGTTAAAAATAAAATAATAATTTACTCAGCTACATTTACATTTGTTTCATAATCAGCCATCTAATACTTCAAGTAACTTTGTAAGTAAGTAACACTGCATTCATAAAAATCTTATTTCATGAATTTGGCTAGTGTATCATAGCACAACAGTTGATACAATGTTTTAGATAGAGAACTTAATACTAACAAATTGAGACAGAAAAGTTTTTGTAACAGAAGAAAGCAAATAAAGAAAGTATGTCAAGGAAAGATTAGTGTGGACCTCTTTTTCTTTTTTGTCAGTACTGGAGGTAGCTTATTTTTAAAATATTTATTTATTTATTTATTTATTGGGGGGGGGCAGTAATAGGGATGAAATCCAGAGGCATTCTATCTCCCAGCTACATTCTCTAGCCCTATTTTTTAATTCCTTTTTATTTTTTGAAACAGTATCTCACTGAGTTGTGGAGGGCCTAAGTATCTGAGGCTGGCCAAGAACCAGATCCTCCTGTCTCAGCCTCCCAAATGCTGGTATTACAAGCATGTCCCACCACACTTGGTTTATATGATTTATTTTGAAACAGGGTCTCATTAAGTTGTGGAGGGCCTCGCTAATTAGGTAAAGTTAGCCTTGAACTATGATCAGATCCTTCTGTCTTTGCCTTCCAAGTACTGGGATTACAAGTGTGTACCACCAGGCCCAGCTTGGTACTAGGGATGGAACCCAGGGGCATGTATCTCTGAGATACACCCCAGCCCTATTTTTTAGTATTTTATTTTTGAAACAGGGTCTTACTGAGTTGCAAAGGGTTTTGCTAAGTAGCTGAGGCTGTCTAGGGAACTGTGATCCTCCAGTCTCCGCCTTCCAAATGCTGGGATTAAAAACATGCGCTATCTCGCTTGGCTTGGACCTTATTCAGCTATTTTAAGTAGAAGTAAACACTGAACTTACTGCACACTCAGCAACATCATAAACATAATCAACAGGTTTTTGGTATGAATTGGTAGAAAGCTGTATCTCCTTATGTACTTCCACCAGGCATTCAAACAAAAAACAACCACAGTGCTGCCAGTGACTTATGGCAGACAAAACAAAATGGTCTGCTTCTTTCTTTCTTTCTTCTTTTTTTTTTCTTTGGCGGGTTTTGGGGATGGAACCCAGGGGCATTCAACCTCTGAAATACAACCCCTGCCCTATTTTTTATTCTTTATTTCGAAACCGGGTCTCACTGAGTTGCAGAGGGCCTCACTAAGTAGCTGAGGCTGTCCGCGAACCGTGATCATCTGGTCTCAGCCTCCCGAATGTTGGGATTACAAGCGTGCACCACCTCGCCTGGCTTTTCTATCTTTCTTTATTTAATTTTTTTGTGGTACTGGGGGCGGAACCCAGGGTATTCTACCTCTGAGCTATGCATCCAGCACTATTTTCTATTCTTCACTTTGAAACAGTGTCCCAACTGAGTTGCAAAGGGCTTTACTAAGTGGCTGAGGCTGTCTACCAACCTGTGATCCCCCTTTCTCAGCCTCCCTAATGATGGGATTACAAGCCTGCACCACCATGCCCAGTTTTGTCCACATATAAAAACAGGATGTGTGCCGGGCGTGGTGGCGCACGCTTGTAATCCCTGCGCTTGGGAGGCAGAGACAGGAGGATCACGCGAGTTCGAAGCCAGCAGCGCTGGCATAAGAGACCCTGTTTCAAAAATATAAAATAGGTCTGGGAGTGTAGCCCGGAGGTAGAAGGGCTTCCAGGAACCCCAGTACCACCCAAAAAATAAATAAATAAATAAATAAATAAATAAATAAATAAATACAGGATGTAAATGACAGGCGAGAGAAAGAAGAGACACAAAAAAGCATTAGTCAACCAAGACACAACAAAAGAAATGAAGGATAAGAAAAAAGAAAATCAGTGGGAAAGAGGGAAAGTGAAGAGAGACACTAAAGGCACGGAAAACACTCAACAAAGACATTATAAAATGATGCTCTATGCCAGACATGGGGGTGAACGCTTGTACCTCCCAAGGATTGAAAGGCTGAGACAGTTCATGACCAGCCTCAGCTACTTAGAGAGGCCCTCTGAAACTTAGTGAGATCCTGTTTCAAAATAAAGAATAAAGGAAGAGAGGGAGTAGAGTGTGAATTGGGGAAAGGCTAAATGAGTGATGTGTGCATGTATATAATATCTAGCACCCCATTAACATGCATGACAACAATGCACAAAATAAAAATTTAAAGAGAACCAGGCGAGGTGGCACACACCTGTAATCTCAGTACTGGGGAAGCTGAAACAGGAGGATCACGGTTCAAGGCCAGCCTCAGCTACCTAGTGAGGCCCTTTGCAACTCAGTGAGGCCCTGTTTCAAAAAAAACCAAACCAAACTAGAATGCTTATATAAAGAAAGGTTATTTCAAGCCAGGAGTGGGGGGACATGCTTGTAATACCAGTATGTGGGAGGCTGAGACAGGAAGATTACAGATTTGAAGCCAGCTTCAGCTACTTAGTGAAACCCTGTTTCAAAATAAGAATAAAAGCAGGGCATGGTAGCACACGCCTGTAATCCCAGGTTTTGGGAGGCTGAGACAGAAGAATTGCAGTTTGCTGACAGCCTCAGCTACTACTTAGGCCCTGTGCAACTCAGTGAGATGCTGTTTCAAAATAAAGAATAAAAAACAGGGTTGGGGTTTAGCTCAGAGGTAGAATGCCCCTGGATTCCATCCCCAGTAGTGAGAAGAAAAAAGAAGAAAGAAAATGAAAAAGAAAGGGTTGGAGGTATAGCTTGGACATAGAAGGTCCCTGGATTCCATCCTCAGTACCACAAAAAGGAAAAAAAAAAAAAAAAAAAAAAAAAAGGAAAAGGTTATTTTGCAATGACTAAATTCTATTTATGGAACAGAAATTACTACTGCTTGACTTGTGAGAATCTGTCAGGTTCTGATGGTTTGTGTGTTTGTTCTCCTACCCTTTGGCTGGTCCTAGAGATCAAATTCAGGGTTTCACACACCATCCAAAACTAAATACAACTCCATTGCAATATGATAGGGGTGTGTGTGTGTGTGTGTGTGTGTGTGTGTGTGTGTGTTTTACTAGGGATTAAACCCAGGGACATTCTACCTCTTCTACCTCTAAACTGCACTCCAGCCTCCGAAGAACTAAGATTACAGGTGTGTGCCACAGTGCCTGGCCCAGTAGGACTAAGGAAACTGGTACTATACCAGGATAAACTACCTTATAAAGAAGTGAAATGTCTTTTTAATGTCCCATTACAAATTATAAAAAACAGGAGCTTGGCATGGTGGAACAGGCCTGTAATTCTAGTGCTTGGGAGGCTGAGATAAGAGGATGAGGCCAGCAAAGACCTGCAGAAATTTAGCAAGCCGCCCCCCCCCCCCGGTACTGGGGATGGAACCTACGGGCGAGCTACACCCCCAGACCTATTTTTTATTCTTTGTTTTGAAATAGGGTCTGAGTTGCAAAGGGCCCCACTAAGTAGTAGCTGAGGCTGTCCGTGAACCGTGATCCTCCTGTCTTGGCCTCCCAAATGCTGGGATTACAAACATGGACCACCACGCCCGCTAGCAAGACTCGTTAAAAGCTGGAGGTGAGCCAGGCGTGGTGGCGCATGCTTGTAATCCCCACGCTTTGGAGGCAGAGACAGGAGGATCGTGCAGGTTCGAAGCCAGCCTCCCTGGCTTAAGAGACCCCGTTTCCAAATAAAAATATATAAAAGAAAAGAAAAAAAAAAGCTGAAAGTGGTATCCAGGTTAGGTGGCACATGATAATCTCAGTACTGGGGAGGCTGAGAAAGGAAGATAAGGTTCAAAGCCAGTCTTAGCTACCTAGTGAGGTCCTTTGCAACTCAGACCCTTTTGCAAAAAGAAAAAGAAATCAGGCTAGGGATACAGCTTGAAGGTAGAATGTCCCTGGGTTCAATCCCCAGCACCACAAAAACAAAAAGAATAAAAATAGGGCTCAGGGTATAGCTCAGAAGTAGAATGCTCCAAGGCTCAATGCCCAAGATCACAAGGCAAACAAAGAAACAACAAAAAATAACAACAGGAAAACCAAATCAAATCAAACTAGAATGTTTATATAAAGAAAGGTTATTTCAAGCCAGGAGTGGCGGACATGCTTGTAATCCCAGCATTTGGGAGGCTGAGACAGGAGGATGGAGGTTCGCAGACAGCCTCGCCTACTGAGTTGAGGCCCTCTGTAACTCACTGAGATCCTGTTTCAAAATAAAGAATAAGAAATAGAGCTGGGGGCTATAGCTCAGAGGTAGAATACCCCTCAGTTCCATCCTCAGTACCAGAAAAAAAAAAAAAAAAAAAAAAAAAAAGGCTGGGCATGGTGGCATGTGCTTGTAATCCCAGTACTTGGGAGGCTGAGACAGGAGGATTGCAGGTTCACGGCCAACTTCAGCTATTTCATGAGGCCCTCTGCAATTTAGTGAGACCCTGTTTCAAAATAAAGAATAAAAAAGGGGCTTGGAGCCAGGTGTGGTGGTACAAACTTCTAATCCTAGTATTTGGGAGGCTGAGACAAGAGGATTGTAGTTTATGGCCAGCCTTAGCTGCTTAGGGAGGTGTGAGGCCCTCTGCAATTTAGTGAGACCAATAAAATATAGGGCTGGGGGGTGCAACTAGAAGGTAGAATTCCCCTGAGTCCCAGTCCCATTTCCAGTATTGGGGGAAAAAAAGCACGCTTGGAGTGTAGACAATAGGATTGAGGTTTGCAGACAGCCTCAGCTACTGAGTGTAGCACAGAGGTATAATGCCCCTGGGTTCCATCCCAAGTACGCCCCCCCCAATCCCATTCTTCGAAACCCAGGACCACAGACACAGAGTCTTATTGTATTCCATAACTAGTGTTAACTGTTAAATGCTGTTATTTTATGAAAAGCATTAAAGAAACCGTGTGGGGGTTGGGGGATTGAACCCAGAGGCATTCTACCTCTGAGCTATGCTCTATTTTTTTTATTTTGAAACAGGGTCAAAGTTGCAGAGAACCTCACTAAGTAGCTAAGGCTGTCTGTGAACCGGTGATCCTGTCTTAGCCTCCCAAGTTCTGGGATTACAAGAATGTGCCACCACACATGGCTAAGAAACAATTCTTTAAAGCCACCTTCCTGTATAAATTTTTTTGAAGGGCACTGAACCCAGGGGCATTTTATCACTGTACTACCCCTTTTAACCCACTTTAATACCCCCCCACCCCGTACTGGGAATTGAACCCAGGGGAATCTACCTCGGAGATATACTCCTAGACCCCATTTTTTTTGTGTGGTACTGGAGATTGAACCCAGGGGCACTCTTCCTCTGAGCTATACCCCCAGCTCTATTTTTTGTTCTTTATTTTGAAACAGGGACTCACTGAGTTGTAGAGGGCCTCACTAAGTAGCTAAGGCTGGTAACTAACCCACAGATCATCTTGCCTTGATCTCCCAAGTACTAAGATAACAAGTGTGTACCATCATACCTGGCTCCCAGCCCCATTTTTTTCCTTCCCTCCCTCCCTCGAGGAACTGGGGCTCGAACCCAGGGCATTCTAGCTTCCAGTCCCATTTTTCCCTCCCTCCCTCTCACCCTTTCTTCCTTCCAGAACCGAGGCTTGAAACCAGGGGCATTTTACCTCTGAACTACACTCCCAGCCCTATTTTTTATTTTGAGACAGGGTTTCACTAAGTTGTAGAGGGCCTCACAAGTTGCTGAGGCTGGCCATGAACCTGCAAACCTCCTGTCTCAGCTTCCCAAGTACTGAAGCCGTGTACCACCACACCCGGCTTTTCTTCATTTTTGAAACAGGGCCTCATTAAGTTGAGGAGGACCTTACTAAGTAGCTGAAGCTGGCAGTGAACCTGCCATCCTCCTGTCTCAGCTTCCCAAGTACTGATATTACAAGCCTGTAACACGACACCCAGCTTACCACGTTTAGTTTTCAAACAGTGTCTTGCTAAGATCCTGAGGCTGGCCTTGGACCTGTGACCCTCTTGTCTCAGCCTCCCAAAGTAAGCGGATTATAGGCATGTGCCTTCCACACTTGGCTTTTGTCCAAGATTTTTAATATTATGTCAGTAAAGAGTAATTTTTGGGGGGGCTGCAATGCACTGAGTAAATAGGTTTAATCATGATTCTCATAGCAGTGTCACAAAACTTTTGTACTCTTTATTTTTATTTTATTTTAACTCTGTCATCAAATTGTGCTTGAAGGAAAAAATAGAAATTTTAAGATTTCTTAAGCTGAATGTGGTGGCTCATGCCTGTAATCCTGGTAGTATTTGGGAAGCTGAGAACAGGAGGATCACAAGTTTGCGGACAATCTCAGCAAGTTATGAGACTCTCATCAACCTAGTGAGAAACTATTTCAAAATAAAAATAAAATAGGGTTGTGGGGGTGTGGCTTGGAGATAGAATGTCCCTGGGTTCAATCCCCTGCAGCGCACGCACGCACGCACGCACGCGCGCGCACACACACACACACACACACACACACACACACAGAGAGAGAGAGAGAGAGAGAGAGAGAGAGAGAGAGAGAGAGAGAGAAAGATTTCCTAGAGTCTAATTATCTGCCAACATATTAAACTTCCAAAGCATAAAAATAAACTAGGTTTAATAATAGCAACTAGTCAAGTGTGGTGGCATGCCCTTGAATCCAAGTACTTGGGAAGCTGAGACAAAAGGATCACATGTTCGAGTCCAGCCTCAGCAACTTAGTAAGACCATTAGCAACTTAGGGAGACACTTCCTTTTTCCCCTTAAAGGTCTGCAGTGCAGCTTAGAGTCAGAATGCCCCTGAGTTCAATACTCAGTATCCCATACCCCCCAAAAAGCACAAGTATAAATAACATTATACAAACTTTATAATACTTGGAAAGATAAGCCATTTTAAATTTTTGAATTAAGCTTACCGTCATCTCTCCACCAAAACATTCAGAAGCAAGCTGAGCAGAATCAAAAGGTTTTACCTCAGCATCATTAAAAAGATACCTAAAATAGAGTACATAGTACTCAGTCAAGGTTATAGGGATTTAATAAATATCTTTTTATTAAACTTACTACTTAAATAATACTTAGGTTATATATCACAAAATGCAAATATTGACCAAATTATGATTTCATGAAATAAGTTCTAACAGGTTCTTCTTTTTAACACAGAAATCTCACAGAAATTGGGGATATACTTCTACAACAGTCATAATCACCTTTAATTCTGATAGATCAGGACTGGGGATGTAGCTCAGTGGTAGAGAGCTTGCCTTGCCTGTGAAAGGCTCTGCATTCAATCCCCAGCTCCAGAGAAAAGAAAAAAAAAAATTCTGACATATTTAATTGCAACAAGAAATAGAAACTTTGCATAATTGGGAACTGTCAAAGTTATAGACACTATTTCAAAATTTGTGATCAGCTGGACCCCGGATTTCATCTCCAGTACAACACAGAAAAAGGATCCAAAATATACTTATGGAAACATATTCAAATAGATAGGTAAAAGACATCATGGACACAATATCTGGGAGGAGTGAGAAATAACAGCTGAATAAAAAAGTACAGATACTGCCAGGTGTGGTGGCGCATGCTTGTAATCCCAGCATTTGGGAGGCTGAGACCGAAGGATTGCGGTTTGCAGACAGCTTCAGCTACTTAGTGAAGCCCTCTGCAACTCAGTGAGACCTAGTTTCAAAACAAAGAATTAAAAAAAAAAAAAAATAGGGCAGAGGGTGTAGCTCAAAGGTCGAATGCCCCTGGGTTCCATCCCCAGGCCTACAAAAAAGAACAGATGCTGGGCGTAGTGGCACATGCTTGTAATCCCAATACTAGGGAAGCTAAGACAGGAAAATCACAGGTTCACAGCCAGCCTCAGCTAGTTATGAATCCTTCTGGAAATTAGTGAGACCTTTTTTCAAAACAAAGAATAAAAAATAGGGCTGGAGGTATAGCTCAAATGTATACTGCCCCTGGTTTCAATCCCTAGTACCTCAAAAAAACATCCCTGACACTTATAATGTGCCTAGGTACATATATGCTTCCTTAACACAAGACATTTTCTAATGATATTTGACTAAAACACAGCTATAAGAGACTGGTTTAATAACTGTTGTTAATTTGAGAGTAGATGATAAAAAATTAAAAGCTAATAAAAATAAAATTATGTAGAAAGGAGATGACAAGGTAAACTGAGTGGAGCATAGAAATAACTTCCTGCTGGCACGTATAACTACTTTGTGATCACGATGTAGAAAACATTTAATGAAAGTTCCTTAATGAATAGATAGAAAGCACTCCTCAAATGCTCAAGAGATAGCCAGGCATGGGGGTACATGCTTGTAATCACAGCATTTGGGAGACTGAGATTGGAAGAACATGGTTCGCAGACAGCCTCAGCTACTTAGTGAGACCCTGTTTCAAAATAAAGAATAAAAAATAGGGCAGGGGGTATAGCTCAAAGGCCGAATGGCCCAGGGTTCCATTCCAGAACCTCTTCCCCCCAAAAAAAAGGTCTAGGGGTGTAGCCTGGAGTAGAAAGACCCTAGGTTTTACCCCTAGTACTACCAAAAGGAAAAAAAAGAAAAAAAGAAGCTCAAGAGATCGCTACCTTTAACAACTGATTCATATGATTTTTAGTGTGTGGTATCAGAGATGGAACCCAGGGTCATTCTATCTTCAAGGTACATCCCCAGCCCTATTTTTATTTATTTATTTTTTATTCTTTATTTTGAGACAAGGTTCCACTAAGTTGCAGACAGCCTCATTAAGTAGCTAAGGCTTTCTGCTTTCATATGCCTTTGAAAGTCACCCTCATTTAAAAATTCTCTTTTCCTAGTTGTAAAGGAAGTTTTCAGGAAACTAAAATCTGAAGATGTATCTGAAAACGAACATAAATTTATACCTTAAAAATAGGGGAAAAAAGTTTTTTAAAGCCAAAGAATATTTAAAACTCACCATTTATTGTTTTTATAAGCATGTGGATTGACTATATCTCGGATGAAGCTATAATAGTGACCGCCATCTGCAGTTCCTGTGTGAACAGTCACTCCTATCAAGTCATACTCATAGCTCTCTGTGTCTTTTGAATCACTGACTTCCTTAAAACCTGAAATGATTTACATAAAACAGTGGCATAATTTTGAAGACTACATACCAATGACATCTTAAGATTATTTTTATAACATACTTTATGTATAGAAAAATGCAAAAATTATTTTTATATTAAATAGGTTTATATCACTTCCCACTTTTTGCCTAAGATCAAATGTAAATAGGTATAAAGCAATTATTTGCTAGTTACTCACAATCCATAGCTAACTAAGGAACATATTATACAAATAACTGAAAAGATAACCAAATGCTAGTGCATAATTACAGCAAACAATATGGAATATGTTTATTTACTAGGACTAGCCTTAGCCAGGCATGGTGGCACCATCTATAATCCCAGTACTTGGGAAGCTGAGAATAGATGATCACAGGAAAGACTGATCTTGGCAATTTAGTGAGGTTCTCCACAAATTATTGAGACCGTTTCAAAATAAAACATAAAATAGGGTTATGGGTATAGCTCAGAGGTAGAATGCTTCTGAGCTGATCTTCAGTCTCTGTCTGTCTGTCTGTCTGTCTGTCTGTCACACACACACACACACACACACACTTACTTTTTGAAATAGTACCAAATGCTGCATTCAAATTTATCTGTATTAGAAATAGGCAAAGACCTGAAAAGGCACTGGAGACTGAACCCAGGGATACTCTACTTCTGACTTACACCCCCAGTCCAATTTTAGTTTGAAACAAGGATTCCCTAAGTTAAATTAAGCGGGCCTTGAATCTGTGATTCTTCTCTCTTAGCTTCACAAGTACTGGGATTACAGGTGTGAAATATCACAATCCACTACGCATAACATATACTTGTCAAAAGCCTGTTCCAATCTCCCAAAAATTAAAATTTAAAGCTATTAAAAGACACTAAGGAAAAAAATGTAATAAATTATACATATGCCCACCATGATACAGAAACAAAAAAATAGCTTCAGAAGCAAGGTAGTGAGAACATATTTGGTTACCTTGAGTGCAAAGCCTAAATGCTAAAATGAATTTACAATTAGATAGAGAAGAAAATGTCTGACAGTGTGAAAGTGTGTTAGGAGTATGTGTGTGCATACATAGGTACCACTAGACTCTGAGTCCCCCACTTTAGGACTAACAAATTCCTGTATCTTGGCATAAATTTCTGTTTCCTCCATGCATAGAACCATCATGAAAAATACAATGAAGTTTGGCTATTAGGAAGTCCTACTATAATTTTCTAAATGATATGATAAAAAAAAGTCAAAAAAGCAGAATGTATATGCACAAAGCCTACTTCTAAACTTTACCTGTATTTTCAAACTTATCTGTACCGAGTCATTAACCACAATTTATAAACATGTGAATCCCCCCCACCACCACTTTTGTGGTACTGACAATTAGAACCCAGGGGCATTCCACCTCTGGGCTATACTCCCAAATCTATTATATGTTTTTTTGGTTGAGAAACAGGGTTTCATTAAATTACTAAGAGCCTCATTAAGTAGCTGAGGCTGGCTTCAAACCTGCAGGATCCTCCTATCTCAGCTTCCCAAGTACTGGGATTATAAGCATGTACCACCATTGTCAGCTAGCATATGCAAATTCTGACTACAAAAATTCCCTTTCTTAAACTCCATATTCCCTCATAGCTTAGTTGCCATCTTCGCTTTTCGAATAAACAGCATGTTCTTCTCTTGACAGAATAGCCTACACTCGTTTACATCTCTCAGTTCTCACTTAGTAGGGTAAAGAATTTACTGAATAGTCATTACATGCTAGGCACTAGCGTTAAACATAAACTCAGTTATTTTTCCTTAAGCTAGTATAACAAAGACATCTTCAAATCTTTAAAACACTGCCAGGACCATTGTTAAGTAAAAAGAAACTTCTGGCTAAAGAAAAATGGACCAGGCATGGTGGCACACACTTGCAGAAGCTGAGACGGGAGTACCACAGGCTTGAAGGCAGCCTCAGGAACATATCAAGACCCTCACAACTTAGTGAGATCCTGTTTCAAAAAATAAAAAATAGCTGGACATGATGGCGTTCGCTTGTAATTCCAGCATTTGGGAGGCTGACATAGGAGGATCGCGGTTTGTGGACAGCCTCAGCTACTTAGTGAGGCTCTTTGCAACTCAGTGAGACCAGTTTCAAGATAAAGAATAAAAAATAGTGGTGAGAGTGCAGCTCGAAGGTAGAATAACCCTGGGTTCTATCCCTAGTATCACAAAAAAAGGGGGGGGAGGGAACTGAGGGGGTTACTCTAGGGTAGAATACTCTTGGGTTCAATCTGCAGCACCACACAAAAAACACACACACATACACATACACACACGCGCGCAGAAGAAAATAGACTATTTTCTCCCCTCACTGATTTCCTCCCCTTACCCATGTGGTCCGTGAGGCATGCCTCTACAAGTGTAAAAACCACTGGTCTATGGAAGAAACAATTTGGTTTTTCACTAAAATCTCTTCTTACTGTAACACTGAAATAAAATTGGTCTGATAATTGTGATACTAACCAATGACTTGTTAGTTCTAGTCCTATTCTTATTGGAACTGTTCTAACATTTAGTGTTTATGAACACACTCCCTCTTTTTTAGGTCTTCTTAAATTAGTGATCCCACTATTCTTTAACTCAGCTGCTTAAGTAAGAAACCAGTATTTTGAGACTTTTCCATCCTGTAATAATACATCAACTGAAATGTAAGCTTCATGGAAGTAGAGGTCCTGATTTTTGTAATTCTTGTATCCCCACTCCTATAAAAAGAACACAAGTAACATAGCTGATAGATGCTAACATTTTATTTATTTTGCGGTACTGGGGATGGAACCCAATGGCATTGTATCTCTGAGCTACAGCCCCAGACCTATTTTATATTTTATTTGGAAACAGGGTTTCTAAGGCAGTGAGGTTGGCTTCAAACGTGTGCAATTCTCCTGTCTCCGCTTCCCAAGCTCGGGGATTACAAGCGTGCGCCACCACGCCTGGCTATTTCTTTTCCTTCCTCCCTCCCTCCCTCCCTTCCTTCCTTCCTCCCTCCTTTCTTTCTTTTTTAATACTTTAATTGTGGAGAACCTCGCTAAGTAGCTGAGGCTGTCCATAAACTGCGATCCACCTGTCTCAGCCTCCTGAATGCTAGGATTACAAGTGTGCGCCACCACGCTTGGCTTGCTCACTAACTTTTTATTGGATATATTTATTGATTCAATCATGAAGTCTTCAGTCTCCTTAATTCCTATTATCTAATTTCTACTCATACTTGCTCATTTAACTCATTACCTTTGTTATAGTTTCCAAGAATAGAATCCGTATAAGCTTTCAACATCTGCTAATCCCTTTCTTTCTTTTCTTTTCTTTTTTTTTTTTTTTTTTTTGGCAGTACTAGGGATGGAACCAGGGGCATTCTACTTCTGAGCTATATCCCCAGCCCTATTTTTTTATTCTTTATTTTAAAACAGGGTCTTACTGAGTTACAAAGGGCCTAAGTAGCTGAGGCTGTTCTCGAACCGTGATCCTCCTGTTTCAGCCTCCCAAATGCTGGGATTACAAGCATGTGCCATGATGCCTGGCTTGCTAATCCATTTCTGAATGTCCAACTATTATTTAAGTCCAACCCTGTTTTAAGATTCTCAAATAGAGACTGGCGTAGTGATCCCAGTAATTTGGAGGCTGTGACAGGAGGATCACAGGTTCATCCTTAGTGAGCTACTTAGTGAGGCTCTCTGTAACTTAGTGAGACCCTGTTTCAAAATAAATAAAAAATAGGGCTTGAGTACAGCTCACAGGAAGAATGCCACTGGATTAAATTCCCAGTTTCAAAAGAAAAAAAATCCTCAAGTCACTGTAAAATGAATAAAGATTGTTAATATGTCCTTAAAACAGAAAATATTGTGGCTGCTGCCTTTTGCCTGTCACATTAATCAACATTTTCCCACCCAAGAGCGCATCTAACTTAACCTTTTATGAACTTCCTATTTAAATGCTAGTCTTATTATAACCATTAGAATTCTCCTAGGCCCATATACCCATGTCATATTCACTGTCACATTTGGCAACATATACTTCAGTAGTGTGTTCAATACAAGATATACTCACCTAGACCTAAGCTCAAGGGCAGCAACCATGTTTATCTTGTTCATATCAGCCATCAAGACCTAGAAGACAGTCTACTAGCTACTAAATATTTATAGGCTAACTAAATTAATGCATTGCATTGTCTTTAAAAACATTTCCTTCTTAAGATTCAATTTAATTTTGTTAACTCTGTAGCTGATGAAAACTGTGACTTGGAGACATGAAATAAACAGATATGAGAAAGGATAGATATATTACCTTCTTTCCTATCACTCTTTCCCATAAGGAAATCTTCTGTATAGGGTGTCATATCCAAACGTAATGGGAAGGAAAAGTGTGTGTTCACTTTTTCTTTCATCATTGTAACCATATTAAACGTATACCTCATAGTATTGAAACTCAAAATACGAGGTAATTTCTTAAAACAAGCCCTGAAAGGTAAAAAAACAATACTTGTTAAATATCATCTTTAGAAAATATTTAATTTATATTTATGCTATATCTATCTTAATAATCACAATGGAGTAAATAAAGGTTCCTAAATTACATTATTTTGGGGTGCTAAGGATTGAACCCAGGAGCACTGTACCTCGAAGATACAACCCTAGCCATTTAAAAATATATTAATGTGCTTTTATTGGTATATTATATTCTCATATCATAATGTAAATAATGTTGGTTTTTTTTTTTTTTGGTGGTACTGGGTTCCTGGAAGCCCTTCTACCTCCAGGCTACACTCCCAGACCTATTTTTTACATTTTTATTTGGAAACAGGGTCTCCTAAGCCAGCACGCGGGGCTGGCTTCGAACCTGCACAATCCTCCTGTCTCTGCCTCCCAAGCGCGGGGATTACAAGCGTGCGCCACCACGCCCGGCTGTAAATAATGTTTGACAATAAAATACATGCATAGAACACTTGGTATTCTCCCCCATGCCACCATCTCTGGATTTCCCTCTCTCCCAATACAGAGTACTGAGAATGACCTGGGTATATATTCACATGTGTAAACATAGTTGGTGTTAGTATTTCCATTAATGAACCTCAAATCTTCCTCCTCTCCAACCCTTAGATCTCCTCCATGACTACCCTTAGGTTTCTCCTCCCTTACCTGGACTCCTCTTGTATCCCAATTACTCCTAATCCTACACATTTTAGAGAAAACATATGACCTTTCACTTTCTGTGACTAGATAATCTCACTTAACACAATGTTCTCCAGGTCCTTCCATCTACATGCAAATGACATAATTTTGTTCTTCTTTATTGCTGAGTAGAATTCCATTGCTTGTATTTCCCATAATTTTGTTACCCATTCATCTGTTGGTGGACACCTGGGTTGGTCCCATAATTTGGCTATTGTGAATTGTGCTGCTACGAATATGGGTATGTATAAGTTACTATAGTTCTCTATTTTCAACCTCTTTGGAGAGATATCCAGTAGTGATATATCCAATCCTAACCTTTTTTGTTTTGAAACAGGATCTTGCTAAGTTGCTGAAGCTGGCCTTTCACTACCTGCAATCCTGTCACAGCCTCTCAATTACTGGGATTACAGATGCACACCATCATCCCCAGCTCTCATTAACTCTCTTACTAAAACTATATATATTCTCCTTTTTATTTTTGTGGTACTGGGGATTGAACCTAGGGGCATTCTACTTCCAAGCTACAACCCCAGTCCTACTTTTTATTCTTTATTTTGAAACAGGGTTTAAATTGCAGAGGGCATTACTAAGTAGTTGAGGCTGGCTGTGAACCTGCCATCCTCCTCTCCTGGGATTTCAGGAATGCGCCACGACACCTGGCTGTCTTGAGTATTTTCATTCTGAAAGGAATATTCTGTGTCTAGATTAAAAAAAAAAAAAAAAGGCAGCAAATTACAGTAGACTGGCCAGATGTGGTGGCACACACTTGTAATCCCAGGACTTGGGATATAGAAAAAGGAGGAACCCAGCTTTGCAGCCAGCCTCAGCTACTTAGTTAAGCCCTCTGCCTTAGTGATACCTTATTTCAAAACAAAAGAATAAACAAGGACTAAAGGTATAGTTTGGAAGTAGAATGCCCCTGGATTCCATCCCCAGTACCTAAAAAAAAAAAAAAAAAGCCAGGTGTGGTGGCGCATGCTTATAATCCCCACACTTAGGAGGCTGAGACAGGAAGATTTCACAGGTTCGAAGCCAGCCTCGGCTACTTAGTGAGGCTCTTAGCAACTTAGTGAGACCCTGTTTCCAAATAAAATAGAAAATAGGTCTGGGAGTATAGTCCAGAGGTAGAAAGCCTCTGGGTTCCACCCCCAGTACCCCGAGGGGAAAAAAAAAACACGACTATAGAAACATGAAAAAGAAGTACATCATACTTCAGAGGCATGGAGGTCTATAGCTTTCTTTCCTACCTTAAGTACCAGAAATCAAAAAATTTCTTTTGTAAACTTGGAATGCAAAGTCCAGATATTTCACTCACTGCATGTATCACATTAAACAACTCAGTTTCTGTGAGTTTAATTCCTGGTTTGTTTGTTTTTTTTTTTTTTCTTATTGTGGTACCAGGGATAGAACCCAGAGGCATTCATCAACCTCTGAGCTAAACCCCATCCTTATTTTTTATGTTTTGAAACAGGATTTTACTACATTGCAAAGAGCCTCACTAAACTGTTGAGGCAGGCCATGAACCTGTGATCTCACACTCCTGTCTCAGCCTCCCAAGTACCAGGATTACAGGAATTAGCCACCAGGTCTAGCTAATTCCAAATTTTTAAAATAAAGACTAAAGTGCCGACTCTATTTTACCTTTGTGACACTGCCTGACAGATAGCATTCAACAAGTGTTGCCTTTTTATTAAATAAAAATAGTAAATTAAATTAAATAGTAAATTAAAATAGTAGCAGCAGCACCAAATCAACCGGTCACCTAAATTTTATGCTATCACATATAACTAATTCAGCCTAAGAATACAAAAAAAATGCAGTTGAAGTAAAATATATACACACAAACTTGGACTTACAAAAAATTAATTTCCAGACAAAGAGGATTTGTTTAAAAAAAGGGCACAATACAAAAGTAAGTAAATAAATAGAATGGGAATTTAGGAAAAAAAAGGAATGAGGGGAAGGTTACAAGCAGAGGGAATAGTAAGTTTAACAATTCAAAATTTTGGATTCCTTGGAAGATTGGTAAACAATGTAATTTAAAAAGTGTAAGAATTGGTTGGGCATGGTGGCGCACTCTTGTAATCCCCACGCTTGGGAGGCGGAGACAGCAGGATCACGCAGGTTCAAAGCCAGCTGCGCTGGCTTAAGAGACTCTGTTTCCAAATAAAAAAGAATAAAAATAGGTACTGGGAGTGTAGCCCAGAGGTAGAAGGGCTTCCAGGAACCCCAGTACCACCAAAAAAAAAAAAAAAAAAAAAAAGTATAAGAATCAAGCAGAACGTGGTGATACATGCTTTTAATCCCACTACTTGAGAGGCTGAGAAAGGAGAATCACAGGTTTGGGGAAAGCCTCAGCAATGCGAGGCTCTTCACAATTTAGTGAGACTCTGTTTAAGGAAAAAAAATATGATTCTATTGAAAATAATATATATTTTTTAACTTCTTCAACCCATTTCTGGTGAACATTTAGGGTGTTTTTGCAGGCTTGTGAAAAAGCACAAAGGACTGAGTAACCACTATGAATGAGATAGACATTACATGAAAAACAACAAAATCTAATTACACAAAAGGAGATATTTTAGCTTGGTTCAGGGTATACCCTTCAGCCCTAGTTTTTAGATTGAAACAGGGTCTTACTAAGTTGGCAGGCACCTCAGAAAGTTGCTGAGGCTGGCAGCAAACCTGTGATCCTCCTGTCTCCGCCTCCCAGGTACAGAGATTATAGGCATGCATCACCATGCTCTGCTCATTTTTTATTTTGACAAAAGAGTCTAAGTGCTGAGGGTCTTGCCAAGTTCCTAAGGCTGGCATGGAACCTGTGATACTCTTGTCTAAGACTCCCAAGTACTAGAAATTACAAACATGCATCAAAATCCTCATCTGTTAAAACAGGCCCCCCCCGCCCCCAAGTACTGGGGATGGAATCCAGCCCAGACCTTTTTTTTTTTTTTTTTTTTTTTGGTGGTACTGGGGTTCCTGGAAGCCCTTCTAACTCTGGGCTACACTCCCAGACCTATTTTTACATTTTTATTTGGAAACAGGGTCTCCTAAGCCAGCGCGCGCGGCTGGCTTCAAACCTGCGCGATCCTCCTGTCTCTGCCTCCCAAGCGCGGGGATTACAAGCGTGCGCCACCACGCCCGGCCCTATTTTTTTTTTATATATATTTTTTTATTTGGAAACAGGGTGTCTTAAGCCAGTGAGGCTGGCTTTGAACCTGCACGATCCTCCTGTCTCCGCCTCCCAAGCGTGGGGATTACAAGCTTGCACCACCACGCCTGGCCTTATTCTTTATTTTTGCAGCAGGGTCTCACTGAGTTGGAAAGGACTTACTAAGTAGCCGAGTAAGTCTGCAAACCGTGATCCTCCTGTCACAGCCTCCCAAATGCTGGAATTACAAGTGTGCACCATCGTGCCTGGCTTGTTAAACAATTTAAACATCTTATTACATGATGATTTTTCATTCTCTGCCTTTAGTAATGCTCTGATCTCTCCTTAAAAATCACTTTACCCAGCCGAGCATGGTGCAACATGCTTGTAACCCTAGTACTTGTTGGGAGGCTGAAACATGAAAAGCAGTTTTGCATCCAGCCTCGGCTACTTAGAAAGGTACTCTGCATCTTAGTGAGACCTTGTTTCAAAATAAAAGAATAAAATAGGGCTAGAGGTGTAGCTCAGATGTAGAATGCCACTAAGTCCAATCCCCAGTACTGTTTAAAAAAAAAAAAATTCATTTACCCTAACGTTTTTCTAACTTCTATCTTTACTGTTTTTTAGTGCTAAATATCTATAATTGGTTCTAATACCCTAGCAATCCTGCCTCTACAACAATTTGAAGGAAAAAAATGGTATATTAAACTACTTTGTTCAAAAAGTATAATTCTGCTTGCTTGTTTTTGCAGTACTGGGGATTGAAATCCAGGGGTGCTCTGCCACTGATCTATATTACTAGCCCCCTTTTAGATTTCATTTTAAGACAGGGTTTTGCTAAACTGCCCAGGCTGGCCTTAAATTTATAACCCTTATCTTATTTTACATTATTGTGGTGAATCATCAATTCCACAGAGGTTGGCCTAACCCTGGATTTCTTGTACATAATAAGGTCAATTCTATTGCTCTGTATTAAATTGGTCTTTAAATCCAATTTCTAAACTGGGTATGGTGGTGCACACACATAACCCCAGTACTTGGGAGGCTCTGAAATAGGAGGATTCTTGCTAAACTTATCTGTCAAGTAAAAATACAATGAACAACGAAGAAAAAGTTGCTGCATAAAACTGAGCTCCACACAGTTGAATTTATATTAGTCAAATAAGATTCATAAAGTTTAATCTTAGTTTGAGTTTGTATTTTGCTTCCATTGGATGATAATGAAAGTTATATTTAAATAAACATACCTTTTTTCAGCTCGTACTTTCTTCCCACAATGAGAACAAGTATACATGTTGTCACCTTCTAAGGTGTCTTTAATAGTAACTTCATCAAGAGATTCCTGTGTATTAAAATCACATTTAAAAGTTCACAATATTGTTTACAGAATATTGCTTACAGAATATAGACACACACATACACAAGTAATTATAAGAACAATGCACAAAGAAAAACCAATTTGTTTTGTAATTTAAAATGAATGCTTAATTTTAGTAAAAGAAAGCTTTTCTTCATATGAATCTTACTACAGCTCTCAAAGGGCTACCCATTTACATTTGATGTGGTCTATTTTTAATTCTTTTGTGTGTGCTGGTAATAGTATATGGTGTTGGTAATGGGGAGTGAATTCAGGGTCTTGCATATGAGCAAGCTCTCTATCACTGAGTTACATTCCTCAATACCAAATTCTTATTTAAATAGAGTAAGAATATATGTGAAAACCTAAGTAAATATAATTTAATTTCAAGGTGACAAAGAGTTTCTATACAAAAACATTTAAAATAATTTTTTTCTTTGCAGGTCAGGGGATGGAACCCAAAGGCATTCGACCTCTGAGCGATACCCCCTGCCCTATTATTTATTCTTTATTGTGAAACAAGGTCTCCGTAAGTTGTGGATAACTTCACTAAGTAGGTGAGGCTATTGCAAATCACGATCCTCTGGTCTCAGCCTTCCGAACGCTAGGATTACAAGCATGTGCCACCACACCTGGGTTAATAGCATTTTTAATAAGTCTAAACAGTATATACAATATTACTTACATAAATGTTCTTCATATCAGCCACCTGGCACCTCACAGTATAAAATTCTTCAGCAGTTTGACTAACATGTTCACAGTCCTGATTAATAAGAAACAATTAGTAATTTACTAAAATAAGCTAAAATATATTAAAATCCTAAAAAAAGCAAATATAATACTTACCAAGGACACAACATTGTTGGTAATTACACCTCCAAATAAACTTTTGACCGTATTTTTCTTTAAGGTAAAACAAACATATATCAGTAATGAAAAACTATTCACTGAAGCTTAAGTCTGTAATGCAAATTTGCATATAAAATGAAACTTTTTAGTATTCTAATACAAACCAGCTCAGGAGACATTTCTTCAATTTTAGTAATCAGATCAGTAAAAAACTCTGTCATATCTTTCTGCTCTCCAGTATTCAGAGGCTGCTTATCCATGGTGTATGTTTTACAGAAAGGTCTAGGATTATATGCTTTGCATTCACTCTCCTGTAATGCAAAAAGGAAAAAAAAGATTCAAATAAAAATAAGAAAACAGCCATAACCAGGTATTCTTAAATGAACAAAAAAAGAAAACCGATATCAAATGTACAAAGTTTTATTTATTTATTTTGTTGGTGCTGGTGATCGAACCCAAGAGCATTTTTCTTAGCTACACCTCTAGTACTAGTTTGAAACAGGATCTTGCTAGTTGGATGAGAGTCTCACTACTTGTGGAGGTTGTCCTCCCAACGTGCAATCCTCCTGTCTCAGTCTCCCAAGTATCGAGATTGTAGACCTGTGCCACAAGCTCAATATTTTAAATTGTTATATTTAGCCAGGCATGGTGGCCCATGCTTGTAATCCCAGTATTTGGGAGGCTGATACAGAAGGACTGTGGTTCACAGAAAGCCTCAGCTACTACTTATTAAGGCCCTTTGCAACTTAGTGAGATACAATTTCAAAATAAAGAATAAAAAATAGGGATGGGGGAGTAGCTCAGGGGTAAAAAGCCCCTGAGTTTCACCCCCAGTACCAAAAAAAATTTTTTTTTCTATTTCTCTTTTATCTCTCTCTCTCTCTCTCTCTTTTTTTTTTTTTTTTTTTTTTTTTGCGGGTCTGGAACCCAGATGCATTTGACCTCTGAGCTACATGCCCTGCCCAAATTTTTATTCTTTATTTTTGAAACAGGGTCTCACTGAGTTGCGGAGGGCCTCACTAGTACCTGAGGCTGTTTGTGAACCACAATCCTCTGGTCTCAGTCTCCCAAATGCTGGGATTACAAGCATGCGCCATCATGCCTGGCTTTCTATTTCTCTTTTGTTTGGTATTTATGTAATTGTCAATTTAATAATCTTGGTGGCAAAAGATATCCAATCTTAGAAAATTACTATTTTAGGTATACATATTTCTAGGAAGAAATGTGGAATTGTATTGTGAAGTATAAAATACAAAACAGTTGCATGCAAAATTAATAAGTCTTCTACAAAATAAACTTTTAGCAGATTGAAAATAAAAAAAAAAAAGTAGTTTTAGCCAGGCAAGGTGGTGCTGACTTGTATTCCCAGTACTTGGGACACTGAGATAGGAAAACTGCAGGCTGGAGGCCAGCCTCAGCAACTCAGGAAGATACTGTTTCAAAATATAAAATAAAATAGGATTGGGAGTCTAGCTCAGAGGCAGAATGCTCCTGGGTTCAATCCCAAGTACCACCACCATCATTGCCACACTAAAATAATATTATAAGCAGAATAAAAGAATTATAGCTGGGTGTGGTGGTGTAACTTGCAATGGCAGCATTTGAGAGGCTAAGACAGGAGGATGTTTGAAGACAGCCTCGGCTATTACATAGTGAGGCCCTTTGCAAATCAGTGAGACTCTGTTTCAAAATAAAAAATAGGGCTGGGGGTACAGCTCACAGGTAGAACGCTCCTCGGTTCGAGCTCCAGCACCATACACACAAAAAAAGAAGGGATGCAAGTTTAGCTAAGAGCTAGATAGACACACACACACACACACACACACACACACACACACAATCAGAAAGCTTAGGCACAAAAAGGTGACCATTTGATAGAAAAACAATTACAGGGATTCTTCATAGGAAAAACTAAAAGAATGTACACAACTGACTGTTAAAGTTAGTAAGATGAAGATAGTTAACAACAATCTTTCAGTTTGAAAAATAAAAAACATGTTAAGTCATGACAAAGCCAGCCAAACTCCATGTGACGTTTTTAGTTTTGTAAAGGGTATTTCTAATTACTTTTCTCTGAATCATTATCAAACATACCATTAAGTATGTAAACATTTTCTGAAGCTCCAGAAGAGTAGTTTTGTGCTTCATATCTTCTGAATACTGGAAATCAAAAGAAAACTTTCAGTCAAAACATACTGATGCCAGTTAATTGGACATTCTAACAATACTGCAACATGCTTAGTTCTACATCTATTTTGTGCTTAACTCTGCTTCTGTTTCATCCTTTTACCTATGTGTAGGAAAAAAATATACTTTCTTTAGCTATAAAAGCATTTAAAAATTAAGACTATATTATTCATTGCAATAACTATAGCTAGTACCATGATGTCAAGAAACTGAATTGAAGCCGGGTATGGTGGCTCTCACATGTAATGCCAAGTTCAACCCCTAACACCAAAACAAAATAAAACAAAAAATATATGTTTACACTAATTAGAATGGCTATTATTTTTTTAAATGACAAATGTTAGTAACAATGTGAAAAAAGCTGAAGTTCCTGTATAGAGATTACTCAAAAAGTTAAACACACAATACCACATGTGGCTATATATATTCAAAAGGAGTAGTGCCAGGCCTGGTAGCACATGCCCCGCGCATGGGAGGCGGAGACAGGAGGATCGGCGCAGGTTTGAAGCCGGCCTTGCTGGCTTAAGAGACCCTGTTTCCAAATAAAAATATAAAATAGGTCTGGGAGTGTAGCGAGGAGGAGGAGGGGGAGGAGGAGGAAGCAGGAACTTAAAATTTTTTTGGTGGTACTAGGGATGGAAGACAGGGGTCTTCTAGCTCTGGTCTACACTCCCAGATTTATTTTATATTTTATTTGGAAACAAGAGTCTCACTAAATTGCTGAGAGCCTCATTAAGTAGCAGAGGCTGGCTTCGAACCTGTGCAATCCTCCTATCTCAGCCTCCCAAGTACTGAGGATTACAAGCGTGCACCACCATGCTCGGCTAAGGAGCTTAGATACTTATAAAACCATGATCCTAACAGCATTATTCAAATAACAAAAAGATGCAAGCAATTCAAGTGTCTTTCATGAAATGACTCAACAAAATGTAGTGTTTATGTGATGGGATATTATTAAGCCTTAAGTTAAGAACAAAACTATGACATGCACTGCAACATGGGTGAACCAAGAAGAAAATGTATTTTTTTATTACAGTACTGAAGATTGAACCCAGAAGCATTCTATTTCTAAGCTATGCCCCCAGTCCTATTTTTTATTCTTTATTTTGAAACAGAAAAAAGATATAAGATACAGCCAGTTAAAAAGAATTAATATGATTCTACTTATATGTGGTACTTCAAGATAGAAAGCAGAATGGTAGAAAGGTCTGTGGCAAGGAAGAATGGGAAGTTAAATGTTTACAGGTAAAGAACTTCAATTGGAGAAGGTGAAAACCTGCCAAACATATACGGTGATAACATTTATAAAACAATGTGAATGTAGTAAGTGGCAAGGAACTGAACATTTAGAAATGGTCGCAACTGTATATTTTATGTCTTACATGTTATCATAATTGGAATACATGTGGCTTTGTTTAATGTTCTCTGAATGTTAAAAAAGAGAATAATAAAAAATAAGTGAAGTTCTCATCCAAAGCATCAACTTTCCAAAGTCATGTCAGATTTTTTAAGAACTTTCTGTGTAGATATAAGCCTATAATTTTTTTTCCCTATTCTTTTTAGTACTGGGGATGAAAACTAGGGGCATTCTACTTCCAAGCTACATCCCCAGTCCTATTTTTTTATTCTTTATTTTGAAACAGGGTCTCGCTGAGTTGCAAAGAGCCTCACTAAGTAGCAGCTGAAGCTGTCCACAAACTGCAATCCTCCTGTCTCAGCCTCCCAAATGCTGGGATTTACAAGCATGTGCCACAATGCCAGGCTTCTAAAGTTTAGTTTTCAACAAAAATATCACTTGGGAGCCCTACTCAAAATTGGTACATCTGAGCCGGGCTTGGTGGTGCACACTTGTAATCCCAGTACTCGGGAGGCTGAGACAGGAGGATTATAGTTTCCCTGCCAGGCCAGCCTCAGCTACTTAGGCCCTGTGCAACTCAGTGAGACACTGTTTCAAAATAAAGAATAAAAAAAGAGGGCTGGGGGTAGCTTGGAGGTAGAATGCCCCTGGGTTCAATCTCTAGTAATGTTAAAAAAAAAAAAAATATATATATATATATATATGGTGTTCTATCTGTTGCTATTAATTCCTGATACTATTGGTAGCTTAAGCATGGTTACTAATATGAAGAGACAATAAAAGAATGGTCATCAGCAAGAAAAAACCAAAATGAAAAAAAAAATATTGAAATGTTATCTTTAAGTCATCAAAAGCTTGGTATCAGACAAATGAAACTGTTATGTGAGATTATCATTTTTAATTTTGGATAAATTGCTATAATACTAGATGTCAACCACTAAGCCAAGCATGGGAGGGAGGGATGGGGAGAGAATGGGGTGGGGATCGGGTGGGGGCTGACTGGGCGATGTGTACATGTATGTCTACAAAAGTTTGTATCCCACTATGATGTATGAATACAGTGCACCAATAAAATAAAATTAAAAAAAAAATAAAATATTTAGCCAGAACTTAAGGTCCTCTTAACCTAGTAAGCACAGCAATAAAATCTTTAAGTAAAAATATAAAAGTATAGCTGGGCGTGGTGGCACAGGCTTGTAATCCTAGCATTTGGGAGGCTGAGACAGGAGGATCACAGGTTTGCAGCCAGCCTCAGCTACTTAGTGAAATCCCTCTGCAACTTTGTAAGACCCTGTTTCAAAAATAAAGAATATAGCCAGGTGTGGTGGCGCACGCTTGTAATCCCAGCATTCGGGAGGCTGAGACCAGAGGATCATGGTTCGCGGACAGCCTCAGCTACTTAGTGAGGCCCCCTGCAACTCAATGAGACCAAGTTTCAAAATAAAGAATAAAAATAAATAGGGCAGAAAAAAGAAAAAAAAAAAAAAAAAAAAAAAAAAAAGAAAAAACCAAAATGTAAAAATACACTTCCATTGTAATTATTGGGCTTAAAAACTTTATAGTTTTATAGAAGGGTGTACCACATTTGGTCACAAAAATTTCAGTATGCCAAATTAACCCATTGCTGAAGTACTTTTAGTTATAATCAGTCTACAGTTAATAAAAATGCCAACATAGTTATAAACTTTATAAATATAAGCCGGGCATGGTGGCACACACTTGTAATCCCAGCATTCAACAGGCTGAGACAGGAGGATCACAGTTTGCAGTTCACGGACAGCCTCAGCTACTTAGTGAGGCACTCCGCAACTCCTGTTTCAAAATAAAGAATTAAAAAATTGGACTGGGGATATAGCTCAGAGATCTAATGCCCCTGGGTTCAATCCCCACGAAAAAAAAAAGAAAAAGAAGAAAGAAAAAAGCAGATTGCTAATGGGTTCAATCCCCACTACAACACACATATAAAAGAGCCACATAGCCGAGCCCTCAAATCCACTTGAGTATCTATAAACTGGAGACCTTGAACACATTAAATGATTCACTGAAGGTATAGAAAACATCCCAATACTTTAACAGAACAAAAACAGCCAGAACATAAAGATGACATAACGGAGGAAAACAAAAGTCCAAGCACTATACATAAAGGACATTTTGCCAGAAAATAATGAATGAAAGTAGAATAGAAGGCAACTAAAAGGCAAAGAAGGAAGGAAGGAAGGAAGGAAGGAAGGAAGGAAGGAAGGAAGGAAGGAAGGGAGGGAAGGAAGTTAGGAAGGGAGGGAAAAGAAAACCAGAAAGGACAGGAGAACAAAAATAACATGAAACAGAGCTTGTCCTAAACCCTAAACTAGACCCACAAAACTCCCTTACTTTGGGATAAACACAAAAGAAAAAAACTTGGTTAATCTGGTATATTTCATTTCTTGGTTTTAGCTGTTATTTATTTTCTACGTAATAATTTTTATTACAGAAAATAAAATATTTACTATATGTATTGAATGTGTAATAAACCACATGGTGTATCCTGTGAGAAGTAAATTAGAATTTTTTTTTAATTGTGATGCAATGGATTGAACCCCAGGGGTATTTTACCTCTGAGCTACACCCCCAGCTCTATTTTTTATTCTTTATCTGAAACAAGGTCACACTAAGTTGCTGAGAATCTCACTAAGTAGCTGAGGGTAACTTGTGAAGCCACAATCCTCCTGTTTAGCCTTCCAAGTACTGGGATTACAAGAGTGCCACCAGTCAGGCTTACTACAATGTTTTGAGTTATCTGAAGTGTAAAAGCAATGCAAATATAAGTTAGCTAGTTTTTTATTCATAAATATTTTACAATATCAAGTTAATTAAGATTAAAAAATAAGTGTCAAATTTGTTTTAATGTTTTAACATTTAAAGCAGTAAAACTCTACCTTGGCAGTGAAGACAGCCTGTCTTGCTTCAGGGATCATATAAAGTTGCTGAATAGTAGAAGCCAAGTAACAAGTTGCTCCAAGGTTAGTCAGGCCAACAAATCTACATTCTGCACGGACATCTTCATGAGGCCAATAGTCCCACTTATAAGGTGCATGAGCTGCTGAATAAAAAGGGAGGAAAAGATGCCCCAAACAAAGTATTAAACTTATTTTGCTTGTAAGTAGCCACTATATCTTGGCATGGTGGCATATATGTGTAATTATAGCAGTTGAGAGGCTGAGACAGGAGGAACATAGGTTCAAGACAGTATAAGTTGACGCTCATCAACTCACTGAGACCACAGTTCAAAAAAGTAGAATGCCTCAGCAGGGCATGGTGGCACATGCTTCTAAACCCAGCATTTGGGGGTGGTGAACTGGCTCGGACCACCCCCCCCATGCCATTCTGGCATGGGGCTATAACTATCTTCTGTATTTCTATCTTTTTAATAAACTTCTTTAAATCTTCAAAATAAATAAATAAATAAATAAATAAACCCAGCATTTGGGAGGCAGAGACAGGAGGATCACGGTTTGTGGACAGCCTCAGCTACTTAATGAGGCCCTTTGCAACTCAGTGCAACCGTTTCAAAATAAAGAATAAAAATAGGGTTGGGGATGTGGCTAAGAGGTAGAATGACTCTGGGTTCCATTCCCAGTACCACAAAAAGAAAAGAAAAAGAAAAAGAAAGAGAAAAAGAAAAGTAGATTGACAATGGGTTCAATCCTCACTAGAAGACACATAAAAAAGCCACGTAGCTGAGCGTGGTGGCGCATGCTTGTAATTCCCACACTTGGGAGGCTGAGACAGGTTCAAAGAACTGCTCAGCAACTCAGGAAGACCCGGTTTTAAAAATGTATATAAAATAGAGCTAGTACCACAAAAAAAAAAAAAAGCCAAATTACCTCTAATAACTGTCAAGCTAATATATATGTTAAATGAAACTAGAAAGCATATATATATATACATATATATATACACACACGCACACATACATATATACATACATAGAGACAATTATGTGCGCAAATTGTGTGTGTGTGTGTGTGTGTGTGTGTGTGTGTGTGTGTGTGTGTGTGTAGGGAACTGGGGATTAAACGCAGGAGCATTCTACCTCTAAGCCACACACTCAGCCCGATTTTACTGTTCGAAGTGGGGTCTCATTAAGTTATCATGTGCTGCTGGTCTAGCAATTATTATTTTTTGTGTGTGTGGTACTGGGGGTGGAACCCAGAGGCCTTCTACCTCTGGGCCACACTCCCAGAGCTATTTTATATTTTTATTTGGAAACAGGGTCTCACTAAGTTGCTGAGAGCCTCACTAAGTAGCTGAGGCTGGCTTCAAACCTGTGCGATCCTCTTGTCTCAGCCTCCCAAGCGCGGGGATTACAAGCATGCGCCACCACGCCCGGCTGGTCTAGCAATTATGATGCTCCTGTCTCAGCCTCCCAAATACCAGGATAACAAGTGGGCACCACTGAGCCTGGTTTATATATGATAATTTTTTAAAATTTAAAATACTTTCTAAAACTAATTCATTCTTTAAATACTCAAACAACGGTCAAAACTTGGTTTTACTCAGCACTAAATCATTTTACGAAAAAATGCCAAAGTACTTAAAATATCTATAAAATGGTTTTCACAGCTTAATACCATTTTTTACTTTTTAGCTTTAATATCCTCCCAACAATGTTTAAGTGTTTGAACAGTACATTCTTTCTTTAAACAATGCCCTTCATGCCGGGCGTGGTGACGCACGCTTGTAATCTCTGCACTTGGGAGGCAGAGACAGGAGGATCGCGCAGGTTCGAAGTCAACCTCGCTGGCTTAAGAGACCCTGTTTCCAAATAAAAATATAAAAATAGGTCTGGGAGTGTAGCCCGGAGGTAAAAAGGGTTTCCAGGAACCCCAGTACCACCAAAACAAAACAAAACAAAAACAAACAACCAATGCCCTTCAAAGTCTTATTTCTGGTTTTAAAATCTATAAAGATTAAAGGGAAAGAAGAACACTTACACTGCATGTGTTGTGCCATAACCCAGTTGTGTATAAGCCTGTAGTTCTCAACAGATCCCTTAACCATCTCTACTAACAAATCATAAGCAGCAGCTCTTGAAGAATGTGATTTGCACTTTGGCTGTTGTCGATCTTTCAGACTGGGCAATAAAAATAGGAGATTGAAGATATCTCTTAAAAACTCCTAGAAAAAGAGAAAAATCAAATGTTATTTAAATAAGAATATTCAATTCCAAATACAAGAAATAACTTTCAAAATAAACTATGACTATAATTTACGAGAAGATCATAAAAATTACAGCATCAAAAACCATCATTTGAAATTCTTCCTAATATTTATTTCCCTTAGAAGAAAACAGAATTGATGGAGATCGCTTTCCTTCTGTTTGATGCCTAACAGCTCATCCTTTTTTTTTTTTTTTTTTTTTTTTTTTTTTGCGGTACTGGAGATAGAATCCAGGGGCATTCTACTTCGAAGCTACACCCCCTGCCCCATTTTTTTTTTTTTATTCTTTTATTTTTAAACAGGGTCTCACTAAGTTGCAGAGGGCCTTAACTAAGTAGTTGAGGCTGTCCGCGAACTGCGATCCTCTAGTCTCAGCCTCCTGAATGCTGGGATTAAAAGTGTGCGCCACCATGCCTGGCTTCAGCCCTAATTTTTATTCTTTATTTTGAAAGAGGGTCTGAGTTGCAGAGGGTCTCACTAAGTAGCTGAGGCTGGCTGTGAACTGGTGATGCTCCTGTCTCAGCCTACAAAGTACCAGGATTACAAGCATATGCCACCATGGACAGCTTCTGAGTTATCTTTCCATTTGATCTTTCTGAATTTTTATTTCTTCTCCTTCCTGTTCCTCTCCTCCCTCTCCTTCCCCATTTTCTTCCTACTTAATGAGGCCCCGAGCACCTTAGTGAGACTCTGTTTCAAAATAAAGAATTAAAAAAAAAAAAAATAGGACTGGGGGCATAGCTCTAAGGTAGGATGCCGCTGGGTTCAATGCCCAGTAACACGCACGCACGCACGCACACACTATTTTGACAGGCAATTTAAAGTATTAAGAACCGGGCGTGGTGGCGCACGCTTGTAATTCCAGCATTCTGGAGGCTGAGACCGGAGGATCGCGCTTGAAAGACAGCCTCAGCTACTCAGTGAGGTTCTCTATAACTTAGTGAGACCCTGTTTCAAAATAAAGAATAAAAAATAGGGCAGGGGGTGTAGTTCAGAGGTCAAATGCCCCTGGGTTCCATCCCCAGACTCGCAGATAGAAAGATAGATAGATAGACTATTAAAAAAAATTTAAAACACTGTCACAAATAGGAATGTGCTCAGTGGTGAAATGCTTGCCTAGCACGCAAGAGCCCCTAGGTTGGTCCCCAACACTATTAAGAGGAAAAAAATGGTCACAGAGAACTCCACTCCCACTGAAATATTATTATAACCAAGGGTTCTCAGAAATCATATCCATAAAAATAAAGGACAACAAGAATTAACAAATAGTTTTTTACTCTGGCTGAATAAATGATATTCAAACACAAGTAGTAAATAAATCCCCTTTCCCAGTAACGCATATTTATTTAGTTTTTATATAATTTTTTTTCTTTTTTTTTTTTTTTTGTGTGTGTGTGCTGGGGACGGAACCCAGATATATTCTACCTCTGAGCTATACCCCCAGCCCTACTGCACTGTTTTATTTAGAAACAGGGTCTCACTAGGTTACAAATGGGCTCACTAAGTTGCAAATGGTTTCACTAAGTTGCAAATGGTCTCACTAGGTTGCAGAGGCTGGCCTTAAATGTGGGATCCTCCTGCCTCCCAAGTAATGGGATTACAAGTGTGTGCCACCATGCTCAGCTCAAGAAACGTTCATTAAAACATTTTTACATTCTTTTATACTAATTTGGCAGAATAAAGTACATTTATGTTTCCTTGATTGCTACATGTTACAGAAAAATGTAATGTAATAATAACTTAATACAGAAAAAAATTAACTCAACATTATGAGAACCCTTTATTTTTATGAATTTGTGTTTTTGTTGAAGTGAGTAAAAAAATGTTCAAAAACAAACAATACTCTGTCAAAGACTTAAATGAAAATACTATGAAGAATAAAAATAGCCGGGCATGGTGGCGCACACTTGTAATCCAAGTGCTTGGGAGGCTGAGACAGGAGGATCGCAGAGGTTCGAATCCAGCCTCAGCTACTTATATAGCCCATAGGTAGAAAGCCTCTGGGTTCCACTCCCCAGTACCACAAAAAAAAAAAAAAAAAAAAAAAACACCTGCAAAGGGCAGATCTTATGCATTCCAAAATAGATGATGGTAAAAATTTCTAAGCCAGGCTTGATGGTGCACACTTCTAATCCTAGTACGTGGGACAGGAGGATTGTAGGTCTGCAGCCACCAATTTGTGAGGCCCTCCACAAGTTAAGTGAGATTCTGTGTCAAAATAAAGGAGGGCTGGGGGTGTAGCTCAGAGGTAGAATGCCCCTTGCTTACATCCCTAGTACAATTTAAAAATAAAAAGTTTCTAGCATTATTTATTGTTGTGACATGGGGGATGGAACCCAGGGGCTTTTTACCTCCCAGCTACACTCTCTGACCTATTTTATATTTTATTTGAAAACGGGATCTCACTAAGTTGCTGAGAGCCTCACTAATAGCTGAGGCTAGATTTGAACCTACATGATCCTCCTGGCTCAGTCTCCTAGCACTGGGATTACAAATGTGCGCCACCATGCCCGGCTCTCTATAGCCTTTTTTTTTTTTTTTTTTTGGTGGTACTGGGGTTCCTGGAAGCCCTTCTACCTCCAGGCTACACTACCAGACCTATTTTTACATTTTTATTTTGGAAACAGGGTCTCCTAAGCCAGCGCATGCGGCTGGCTTCGAACCTGCGCAATCCTCCTGTCTCCGCCTCCCAAGCGCAGGGATTATAAGTGTGCGCCACCACGCCCGGCTCTATAGCCTTTTAAGATTCCATCAGATTTCTTTTTATACAGCACTGAGAATTGGACTCAAGGGCTTTATAACTCTGAGCTGCACCTCCAAGCCTTTTTTTTTTTTTTTTTTTCTTGTTTTCAAACAGGGCCTTGCTAAATACTAGTTTGCCTGGAACCTATAATGTTCCGGTGTCAGCCTTACAAGTAGTGGAATTTCAGACATGTACCATCATACCTGGCTTCCAACAAATTAATTTAAAAGAAAAATGTTTTCTTTAAAAACACTAATTTCAGCTGGGTGTGGTGGTACACACCTATAATCCCAGTACTTGGAAGGCTGAGACAGGAGAATCACAGGATCAATGAAAGCCCTGTTTCAAAATAAAAATGAAAATAGGGCTAGGGTTGTAGATCAGAGGTAGAATGCTCCTAGAGTCAATCCCCAGGAAAACACACACACACAGCCGGGCGTGATGGCGCACACTTGTAATCCCCATGCTCAGGAAGCGGAGACAGGAGGATCGCGCAGGTTCAAAGCGACACTTGCTGGCTTAAGAGACCCTGTTTCCAAATAAAAATATAGAATAGGTCTGGGAGTGTAGCCCGGAGGTAGAAGGATTTCCAGGAACCCCAGTACCACCACCAAAAAAAAAAAAAAAGTAGAGGGAAAAAAGGGGAAGAAGGGTAGAAGAAGGGAGGGAAGGAGGAAATAAAGGGAAGGAAGAAGATAAAAGGGGTCTACATTTTGAGAGCCTTGCTAAATTGGTATGGCTGGCCTCAAACCTGGGATCATCCTGTCTCCATTTTCAGAGCTTCATCCTAAGAAAATAATGGTATCAGAAGTAGAGGAAGAATGATGCTGTTTGAAATAGTTCTTAGGTCAAAATATTGAAACAAAAATGTTCAATGACAGAGAATTAAATGAATTTTGGTATATAACAGTGGAAAGCAACAAGTCTTAATGACACACATATGTGAATGCCAAATAAGGCAAAAATCTAAATCAACATCAAAATACTATTATAAATGTTACCCATGTGTATTTTAGTAGCAAAAAAGAAAGTGGCACACATACACACAAAATAAAGCTGAAAATGAAACCATTATGCATCTATAAATGACTATGAATTCCATTTGGTAAGTTAAAAAAATTGAGAACTTAGCCGGGCGTGGTGGCGCACGCTTGTAATCCCAGCATTCGGGAGGCTGAGACTGGAGGATCGTGGTTCACGGACAGCCATAGCTACTTAGTGAGGCCTCTGCAACTCAGTGAGACCCGGTTTCAAAATAAAGAATAAAAAATAGGGCAGGGGGTGTAGCTCAGAGGTCAAATGTCCCTGGGTTCCATCCCCAGACCCGGAAAAAAAAAAAAAAAAAAAAAAAAAAAAAAAAAAAATTGAGAACGTAATATATTATTTCAAATATTCAATTGTATAGAAACCAAACGATTACACTTTTATATATAGTAATACGAATTAAAACTTGCCTTTACATACTACTTATTATTATTTCCGGAGTTTAATTTATTCAAAGTTCACTTTTCCTGCCCACAAAAAAAGTTCTAACAAACTCTTTATTTGGATGTTTCAAAAACTTTAACATGCACCCATACATTCCAATAACAGAAAGTTTCAATCTTATTTTCTATAAACATGTGGAATTTTAGTACACACCTGTCCTTCCCTTGAAAATTTAAAGGGTGGTTTGTGTTTAATAACACTTGTTGCAAGCCTTAGGAGTCCTGTAAGCCCATCATCTTCTATATTACCATCTTGATGATCAAGGATCTCCCTACTACAAAAAAGGAAAAAAAAAAGAAAAAACACAACAGGAAAATAAGCAAAACAAGATGGTTCACATAGTCATATCCTTTATATTTCTTCAATGATATAACTGTCAATTTCATATCAAATTTTACCTTCGAATACAATCAGCCAAATGTCTTGCCAAGGCATCTAAGTCAAGGAGTGTTGTCTTAATACAAAAAGAAAATACAAAATTCAGATATAACTTTGTATGTTTAGTAGTACACATATTACTGAAACAATCACTTTCTTAGAGGTCGGTAACAGTTTAAATCTCGCAAACTCAGTAAGCTCAATATACCTAGAATTATACATTTCAATTAATAAAATTTTAGAATTTTAAATGGAGAATAGTAGTAAAAAAAGAATCAAATGGCACTGTTAAAATGACTATGATAGCTACAGCAATGTATTAAGAAGATATTAAGAAGCAGGGCATGGTGCCGCATGCTTGTAATCCCTGAACCTGGGAGGCTAAAAAGAAGGATCACAGCTTCGAGGCCAGTTGCCTTCTGCAACTTAGTAAGACCCTGTTTCAAAATAAAAAACTGGGAGCTTGATGTGGTGGCACATGCTTGTAATCCCAGGATTTGATTTTGATTTGGGAGGCTGAAACAGGAGGATTGCGGTTCACAAACAGCCTCATATACTTAGTGAGGCCCTTTGCAAACTTAGTGGGACTCTGTTTTAAAACTTAAGAATAGTGCCTGGCATGGTGGCGCATGCTTGTAATCCCTGTGCATGGGAGGCGGAGACAGGAGAATCATGGAGGGTTTGAAGCCGCTCTGGCTTAAGAGGGGTCTCCCCCCCCCACACACACACACCACAAGAAGCTAAGTTTTTTGTTCTTTTTTAACTTTAATTCTACTAAGTTTGCTTTTAAAATGCCTTTAAACTCTAAAGTTAATTTTGAAAAATTTTACTTTTCATGTAACTGAGAAACAAAATCAAAATGTACTTCACAGAAGAGAACTTCATTTACGAATAATCTCAAAGAAACTAGATATTAAATAAGGACAGTTACTGCTTAAATGAAAAAGCCTACTTTTTTTTTTTTTTCAGGACTCAGAATTGAACCCGGGTGCATTTTACCTCGAAAGTACAGCATCAGGGTTCAATTTCCAATACGAAAAAAAAAAGGCTCCTAAATATTAAAATACATTTTCTTTCTCATTTTTATTGCCCCTAATAGATTTATTTTACCTTAAAAAAACTGATATAAAAGGGGAAATCCGTTTTTATTAAAAATTAATCTTTAAAATTTACTTGTTTTGCAGGGTGTGGTGGTGCACACTTGTAATCCCAGTGCTTGGAAGGCTGAGACAGGAGGACTGCACAGGTTAGAAGCCAGCCTTAGCTACTTACTGAGGCTCTCAGCAACTTAGTGAGACCTTGTTTCCAAATAATGTATAAAACAGACCTGGTAGAAAAGCATCAGGGTTTCACCCCCAGTACCACCTTAAAAAAAAAAAATTACTTTTTAAAAGCATTTGTTTGTTTGTTTTTGATACTGGGAATAGAACCCAGGAGTTTTCTACCTCCAGGCTACACTCCCAGACCTACTTTATTTCTTATTTGGAAACAGGGTCTAAGTTGCTGGGTTGGCTTTGAAACAGTGATTCTCCTGACTCGGCCTCCCAAATACTGGGATTACAAGCATGTACATCACCCCTGGCTTCCATCTTTTGTTTAAATAGAAAAACTGATTGTTACTTTAGCTTAAAACAGCTTAAGTTTGAATATCAATTTTGCATACTGTAGGAGTCTGAATCTGTAAGATATTAAAGAAATCTGTCTCTTTGCATCTAATAATCAAATTTCACTTTTTTTTTTTTCCTTTGCAGAACTAGAGATAACACCCAGGGAGATTCTATCTCTGAGCTATCCCCATCGCCCATTTTTTAATTTTTATTTTGAAACAGGGTCTCCCTAAGTTACAAAGGACCTAAGTAGCTGAGGCTAACCATCAACCTGAGATTCTCCTGTCTCAGCCTCCCAAGTACTTGGATTACAAGCATGTGCCACTATACCCAGCTTAAACTTTTCTTTCCAAATCAGATTTCAAAACCACAAAGCTTACTCAGAAGAGATAAATAAAATACTTATAAATACTGATGAAGACATTTCAATAAAAGACAAAATAAAAATAAGAAAGGAGGCAGGCGTGGTGGTGCATGCCTGTAATCCCCGCGCTTGGGAGGATGAGACAGGAGGATCCCGCAGGTTTGAAGCCAGCCTCAGCTACTTAGTGAGGCTCTCAGAAACTTAGTGAAACTGTGTTTCCAAATAAAATATAAAATGGGTCTGGGAGTAAGGCCAGAAGTAGAAAGCCTCTGGGTTCCACCCCCAGTACCACTAAATAAATAAATAAATAAATAGGAATTACAGCCAGTATACAAAGGTACAAATATACTTTAAAAAAAAAAGAGTACCTAGTTATAAAAGTGCCCTTAATTAACAAAATCATCAACAACCATGTGCAAAATTCTTATCTATTTAAACAGTGTATAAATTCCCAAACATACCTGACTAGCGTCCTTTATATGTATGTTGTCAACTAATTTGCATAACAACCAAAAGTACTCTTTACATCCAGGTTTTAACATTGGTTCTTCTTCATAATCATCTATCTATTAAAGAAATATATACTTTGTGAAAATATTTTTTAAATAATTCAAAATTAACACATTTAATAATAATAGACTATTAAATTTCTAAACAATCTTATAACACATTTCTAAAATAGAAATTTTTAATTAAGGGGCACTAGATTTTATTAGGTGTTAGAAGCCTTTTATGAAATTAGTAAATGCATTAAGGTAAGAAAAAAAACGCTAGAAAGATACCAGGTATGGTGGCGTGCTCTAGTAATCCCAGTGCTTGGGAGGCTGAGACAGGAGGACCGTAGATTGGAAGCTAGCCTCAGATACTTATTGTGACTCTCAGAAGCTTAGTGAGACCCTGTTTCCAAATAAAAGTATAAAATAGGTCTGGGAGTATAGCCCGAAGGTAGGAAAGCCCCTGGGTTCCAGCCCCAGTACCCCCCCCAAAAAAAAAAGCCAGAAGGAAGATCACACTGTTGCATCAAGCCTCAGCTACTTTATTAAGACCCCCCACAATTTAGAACCTATTTTAAAATAAAAAATAGGGCTAGGGGTGTAGTTCAGAGATAGAATGCCCCTGGGTTCAATCCCCAGTACTGCCGTAAAAAAAAAAATCAGAAGTTCAAATTATCATAAAGATTAAAAAATGTGACTGAATGGAGATGGAAGCAACATTAGTGATGTTTCTATCATTTAACTTATTAATGCAAGGCCCAGAGCCTAGTGATAAAATTTGCTATATCCCAAATATAATACAGCTACCCATGAGTGAGCCAAAGGAACTGAAATGAAATCAAAACACTCAGATTCTCTTTCTAGTTGTAACAATGTTTCACTATGTTGTCACTTAAGGAATATAAGTATTATCTATTACATACCAGGAAGGGAAAATTATAGTAACTAAAACCTTACCTTGATAGGCTTAAGTGCTTGAGCATCAGGAAGAAATTTCAATAATGTTGAGGCAGCCAAGAGCAGAAAAGACCTGTGGATTGAATCGCCTCCATCAAGGCCAGACAGCGATAATTTATAGAGACCATTGCAAGATTCATGACGAACTGCAGTCTAAACAAAAAAGCCAGTTCCAGAGATAGCATGAGTTATTATTAAAAAACTAACATTAAAGTTAATAGAAATGACTTTAGATAACCTTTTTAGCAATATATTTTAATTTTTTTGCAGTAGTAAACCCAGGGACATTCTAGATCGGAGTTACACCCCCAGCCCTATTTTTTATTCTTTATTTATTTATTCTTTTTTTTTTTTTTTTTTTTTTTTTTTTTTGGTGGTACTGGGGGTGGAACCCAGGGGCTTTCTATCTCTGGGCTACACTCCCAGACCTATTTTATACTTTATTTGGAAACAGGGTCTCACTAGATTGTTAAGAGCCCCACTAAGCAGCTGAGGCTGGCTTCGAACCTATGCGATCCTCCTGTCTCAGCCTCCCAAGCACGGGGAATACAAGCGTGCGCCACCACGCCCAGCTTTATTCTTTATTTTGAAACAGGATCTCACTGAGTTGTGGAGGGCCCCACTAAGTAGCTGAGACTGGCCTCGAATCATGATCCTTCTGTCTCAGCCTCCCAAATACTGGGGTTACAGGCATGCGCCATCACACCCAACTCAGCAGTGTATTTTAAATACAATATTCTGATCACATGCATATTATATAAATAACATATGATCAAGTACCCCAAAATATGCAGTCATAAATGTTTTTTCTTAAAACTTCCCAAGTATTTCTATAAAAAGAGAAAATTAAGTATGAGATAATACAAAAAGGGATTAAAAGGAGGATATTCATAATTAATCATATGCAAGGTAAATAACAAAAAATATTTTTAGAATTAGAAGCAAATTAGAAAGTACTTAAATCAGAATGAATATTCTAAGAGAACTGTCAAAATGTCACAATAGCTACCTGGAATAGATCGAGAACATACAGATGCCACCTAGGGCTAAGAGTAGAGACAAACTGACTAAAAAAATATGGAACTTTGTGGCTAAGTAAATTAGTGTCTACAAATTCACTCAGGAATATGGGGTAATATCAAGATATAGCTATTATAAATTATATTGGTCTCAAGGTCAACAAAGGAAGAAAAATATACTTGGTTTGTTGACTTTTAGTCTCTTGCCTCTAATTCTATTTAAATAGAAGAAAAAAAATTAAAACATTTCTAAGTGAGACATTGTTGTATTCCCCTGTAATCCCAGTAGTTGGGAGGCCTAGATAGGAAGACACCAAGTTCAAGGACAGCCTCTGTAATTTAGAGAACCCCCTCATCAACTTAATGATACTTTGTTTCCAAATAGGGCTGGGAATGCAGCTCAGTGGCTAAATGTTCCTTGGTTCAATCTCCAGTACCACATACACAAAATCCAAAGCAAATTGGACATGATGGTGTATGCCTATAAACCCAATACTTGGGAGGCTGAGACAGGAGAATCATACTGAAGCTTGCAGCAATTTAGGGAGACACTGTTTCAAAATAATAAAATAGGGCTGGGAGTGTAGCTAGAGGGCAAAATGCTCCAGGGTTCAATCCCCAGGAACCTCCCCTGTCCAAAAAGCAAGATAAATGCCTTAATTTCTGGGGGGAAAAAATGAATACCATGGGATATATGATTTACATTTCCTTAAATGTACATTGTTGAAAACACTTAACACCTCAAGAAATTAAGATAATGCATGCACACACACATATTTATGCAAACATGTTTTTCATTAAAATTTCTTAAAATTATCAATGTTAAGAATAAAAAATACAAAGAACAATTGTACTAATCCTCATTCTTTATCTTACCTCAGGAATAAGAAGAGTCAATTTCTTCAACCAATCTTGTAAATGATCACTGTCAGCAAGGCTAGATTTCACTAAAGAACAGCAATGAGCCCAACTCACCAAGAGCCACATTGAATAATGTGAAACTGAAAAATTAAACAAAACAAAAGAGCATGACTATAAAGACACAATGCTTTATTATTAGAGATAAACAATCCCTAGGTTTTAATTAACAGAATCCTTACCTTCATGTCTAGACCGGTGATCAGACTGTGCTTTCAAAACTCTGCAACATAAAAACATACAACTACTGCTAATTAAATCCAGTAATTCAAATAATTCATTACCATTTAGTCTTTAAAGGTTATGTAACTCTAACTCCTCCTCAAACAGATTACAGTTTAAAAAGAATTATTTAGTTTTCTAGGAACTTTTAAAATTAAAAAGAAAATCACCAGTAGGTCAAACTCACAGATGATGAGAATGGAACGAGAGAATGATGATAGCCAAAGGCTAGGAGATGGGATGGGGAGTTGTTAATCAAAGGGCACAACCTACACACTTATTACACAGCAGGGCAACTATGGTATGGAATGAAAACATACCAGGCAACGATAAAGTTCTATAGTAGAGCACTTGGTAGCATGTGCAAGGCCTTGAGTTCAAAGCCCAATAATGTCTGCCCCTCAAAACTATTATATATTTTAAAATGAAACAAAAGATATTCCAGATATCATAAACAAAATGAGTAAACACATTATTGACTAACTGATCCCTCAAAAATGTTTATGATCTTGATACTTAGGAGATGTGAACTACAGTGACACAGACTACAATGATTTGGCATAGAGTCAAAACATAAAAAAATCATGTTGACATAAAATGTTTCATAGTACATATGTATTATGTACAATTTTTTGTAGTACTAGAGATTGAACCAGGGATATTCTACTTCCTCCCTATACCCCCAGTCTTATTTTTATTCTTTATCTTTTTTTTTTTTTTTTTTTTTACAGTACGGGGAATGGAACCCAGGAGGATTCTATCTCCCAGCTACACCCACAGCCCCATTTTTATTCTTTACTTTGAAACCGGGTCTCACTGAGTTGCAAAGGGCCTAAATAGCTGAGGCTGTCCGCAAACTGTGATCCTCCTGTCTCAGCCACCCAAACGCTGGGATTAGAAGAGGGCGCCACCATGCCGGGCATTATTCTTTATTTTGAAACAGGATCTCACTGAGTTGCAGAGGACCTCACTAAGTACCCGAGGCTGGCTGTGAACCTTCAATCCTCCTTTTTCAGCCTCCAAAGTACTGAGATTAAAAGTGTGTACCACCACTCCCAGATCTTTCGACTATATTTATAATGACAATTTTCCTGAGGAATGGTTAAATGCAAACTATAAGAAACTAGAGAAAACCAAAAATAGTATTTCATTCTTATATATATGTGTGATAGACACTAGGGATTGAACACAAGAGCATTTTACATACAAGTTTTACCCCTAGCCTTTTTTATATTTTGTTTTGAAACAAGGGTCTCACTGGCTGCTCAGATTCCTCAAACCCGCCAAATTTTGGTCTAATTTGCCAAATACCAGGATCACAGGCATGTGCTACCATCACATTGGGCTGAGGATAGTATTTCAATGCTATTTTCCCTCATAATACATTTAGTAACTTTAGTGAAAAATTTATTATCTCAATTTAAAAGGAGTAACAAAATAGAAACCCATAAATAGAGATCTATTTGGAAATAAGCCTTGAGCCAGGCGTGGTGGCGCAGGCTTGTAATCCCAGCATTCGGGAGGCTGAGACTGGAAGACTGCTGTTCGCGGAGAGCCTCAGCTACCACTACTTAGTGAGTGAGACCCTGTTTCAAAATAAAGAATAAAAAAATAGGACAGAGGATGTAGCTCGGAGGTCGAATGCCCCTGGGTTCCATCCCCAGACACGCAAAAAAAAAAAAAAAAAAAGAAAGAAAGAAAGAAAGAAAGAAAGAAAGAAAGAAAGGAAGGAAGGAAGGAAGGAAGGAAGAAAGAAGCCTTCTTTTGTGTGTGTTTCTGGAGAAATGGACCAGGGCATTCTACCTCTGAGCTGTACCCTAGCCCTATTTTTTAATTTGAAACAGAATCTCACTACATTGCGGAATGCCTCACTAAGTAGCTAAGGTTGGCCAGCAAATCTGTGATCCTCCTGTCTCAGTCTCCCAAGTCCTGGAATTACAAACATGTGCCACCATGCCTGGCATAAACCCTGAGAAGAAAGAAGAAAGAAGAAAGAAGGAGGAGGAGGAGGAAGGAGAGGAGGAGGAGGAAGGAGAGGAGGAGGAGGAGGAGGAGGAGGAGGAGGAGGAGGAGGAGGAGGCGGCGGCGGCCGCCAGTCATAGTGGCACACACTTGTAATCCCCACGCTTGGGAGGCTGAGACAGGAGGATCGCACAGGTTCGAAGCCAGTCTCAGATACTTAGTGAGGCTCTCAGCAACTTAGTGAGACCCTGTTTCCAAATAAAATATAAAATAGGTCTGGGAGTATAACCCGGAGGTAGAAAGCCTCTGGGATCCACCCCCAGTACCACCAATTAAAAAAAGAAAAAAGAAAAAAGAAAGAAGAAGAAGAAAAGGAGGAGGAGGAGGAGAAAGAGGAAGAAAAAGAAAGAAGCAGCAGCAGCACTAACATCCAAAACTCACTTGCAACATTTAATGAAATATCTTTGAAAATTTCAAAAAGCAAGCCAGGCATGGTGGCGCACAATTGTAATCCCAGTATTCGGGAGGCTGAGACTGGAGGATCCTGGTTCTCAGACAGCCTCAGCTACTTAGTGAGACCCTCTAAAACTTAGTAATACCGGTTTCAAAATAAAGAATAAAAAACGACAGGTGTGGTAGCTGGGAGGTCAAACGCCCCTGGGTTCCATCCCCAGACTTGCAAAAAATAATAAAAAATAAAAAAATAAAAAATAAAAAAGCAAGACTCACCATCGTACTAAATTAAAGTAAAAGAGGTTAATTTTTATCAATCAAGCAACTGGCTATATTTCATTTAGTTTTTGTCATACTGATACTATATATATGATACTATATATGTATATATAGAATCAGTATGATATATTTATATATTTATTTATATTTTTAAATATAATATAATATATATATTGGGGAGGTACTGGGAGTGGAACCCAGGGACATTCTACCTCCAAGCTACACCCCAGCCCTATTTTTTTATTCTTTCTTTTGAAACCCGGTCTCATTAGGTTGCAAAGGGCCTCATTAAGTAGCTGAGGCTGTCCTTGAACCAAGATCGTCTGGTCTCACCCTCCTAAATGCTGTGATTACAAAGGTGAGACACCATGCCTGGCTCTACATATATTTCTTTTACAAAAAGCAATCTACAGTCAGCTTCAGGCATCTACCTGAGGTGTATCTACTCCTATTTTTATTCTTTCTTTTGAAATGGAGTGTCACTAAGTTGCAGAAGGCCTTAGTAGCTGAAGTTGGCCACAAAACTGTGATCCTCCAGTCTCAGCCTCCCAAATAACTGAGATTACTAACGTGTGCCACCACACTGGCCCTATACCAAATTTTGCTACGTTATTAAAATCTCTAGAGTAGTCCAAACAAAAAGAACATATTACAATTACACAATACTTTATGTACACATTTCTAGCTCTATATACTAAGGACCTAGAAACGGTTTGTGGACAGCCTCAGCTACTTAGCGAGGCCCTTCGCAACTCAGTGAGACCCTGTTTCAGAAATGAAAAGATGGAAATATAGGTCTGGGGGTGTAGAATGGAGGTACAATGTCCCTAGGTTCCATTCTTAATACCGCAAAAAAATAAAATCCTCAATACCATGCACACACAAATCCAATGCCAATAATTGGCATCAAAACAGAATAGAGCCAGGCATAGAGACGCACACTTATAACCCCAGACAAGAGGATCCGGGTTCACAGCCAGCCTCAGCTACTTAGTGAAGCATCCTGAAACTTAGTGAGACCTTGTTTAAAAAAAAGAATTAAGGCCGGGTGTGGTGGCACATGCTTGTAATCCCTGCGCTTGGGAGGCAGAGACAGGAGGATTGCACAGGTTTGAAGCCAGCCGCGTTGGCTTAAGAGACCCTGTTTCCAAATAAAAAAGTATAAAAATAGATCTCAAAGTGTAGCCTGGAGTTAGAAGGGTTTCCAGGAACCCCAGTACCACAAAAATCAGGCTACAAGGTGTAGCTCAGAGAGAGAGAATGCTCCTAGGTTCAATCTCTAGCAGCACCAAAAAAAAAAAAAAAAGACGAGAAAGCTGGGCAAAGTAGCATAAGCCTATTATCCCAGTACTAAGAAGGCTGAGGAGGACTGCAGTTTCAAGACCAGGTAACTAAGCTTTCAGCAATTTATAAAGACCTTGTTTCAAAATAAAAAATAAAACAGAAGCCGGGCATGGTGACACACTTGTAATTCCAGTACTTGGGAGGCTGAGACAAGAAGAGCACACATTCGAGGCCAGCCGCAGCAGCAACTTGTGAGGCCCTACAACTTAGTGAGTACCGGTTTTAAAATAAAAAATAAAAACTAGGGCTTGAGTTGTAGTTCAAAGGTAGAATACTCCTAGGATCCACCCCCAGTACCACAGAAATAAACAAAAAATTGGGCTGGGGTATAGCTCAGAGTTAGAATGACTCTGGGTTCAATCTCTAATTGAGAAAAAAAGGTAGACTGGGAAAGATATATCATTCATGGAGTAATCATGCTAGAATTGTATAATCTGAATCTATTCACAAAAGAATTAGAAAACTCAAATTGAAAATGCTTTATAAAAAAAACTGGCAGAGCCAGGCGTGGTGGTGCATTTGGGAGGCTGAGACAGAAGGATCACGGTTCACACCTAGCATCAGCTACACAGTGAGGCCCTTTGTAAATCAGTGAGACCCTGTTTCAAAATGAAGAACAAAAACAGGGCTTGGGTACACCTCGGAGGTAATATGCCCCTGGGTTCTATCCCCAGTAACACACACACACACACACACACACACACACACACACACACACACACACACACACACAGAGAAATAAAGAAAAAAAAGAAAAAGAAAAAAAAAGAAGAAATTGACTAAAGGGTGGAAATATAGCTCAGTGATAGAGCACTTCTAGCAGGCACAAGGTTCTGGTTTCAATCTCCAGTTTTGCAAAGCAATCAATCAAGCAAACAAGCAAAGAAACAAAAAATTGGCCTTTACTGCTCAAACTGTCAGAATGAAGGGAGGATGAGAAATCATCTATTTTTTATTTTTATTTTTATTTTTTTGGTGGTACTAGGGGTGGAACCCAGAGGCTTTCTACCTCCAGGCTACACTCCCAGACCCATTTTATATTTTATTTGGAAACAGGGTCTCACTAAGTTGCTGAGAGCCTCACTAAGTAGCAGAGGCTGGCTTCGAACCTCCCAAGTCTCAGCCTCCCAAGTACAGGGATTACAAGCGTGCACCACCACGCCCAGCTCATCTATTTTTAAAACAGAAAATATATTAAGGTAATATATAATCCTAAAACAAAAAATTATTATAAGGAATATTAATTGGATAATTTAAGAATGAACTTTACATTTGATAATCAATGTTAAACTTATTAAATCAAAAAAATTCACTCATTATTAGAAAAATTCCTTGGTTTTTAGACTATATACAACAAAATATCTTAGGTAAATAGTCATATCTTAAACATAATCTCAAAAGATTAAGAAAAATGTAAACAAACACAGAAAGTACAAATCATGGATATATAATAAATTTTGGCAAAATGTCAACAACATATGTAAAGCTACGTTAAAGATATAGCAGTTAAATATAAAATCCTAAATTTTTTCTGAGTTTTAAGTTTCTTTAAAAGGGGAGTTCTGAGACCCTATATATTACAAATACAAATATACATAAAACTTATAAAAAAATGCATACCTAGGAGCCAGATTATCATACGTATATGCAACAGACATAAGTCGGTGAATCAAACTGGTTCCTTGGACAAGAACAAGAAATACCTTTAAAACAAAAAATATTTAAAAAGGTCTTTAAATAAGCAAAACAAAAAGTATACTGATAATCAAAGACATCAAATAACCTTGATTTGATTTTTTAATCTATAAGATAGAGAAGGTCCTTAGAATACTGTAAAAATATCAAGTGTCAGAAAACCAGAATTATGTAAGCATGATGAAAAGCATAAACATCAAAATGAAAATATTAAAAGTTTAGAAATACAAGCAATAATATTCTTTATATCTGATCCACAGATTATCATGGACCGATAAAAATATATACTTTGTATATGTCACTGAATTTGGGGGAGTGAATGAAGAATTAAAGATTCTTTATTACTTGTGAAATAAGAAAATACATATAAAATATGCAAGTAGTAGCAGGTTGAATCCTCAACCATCTTGAAATAAGTATTAAAAATATCACTATAATACTATGATGCAGGGTATGCATCCTAGATTTAAAATTCTGAAGATTGCTGGGCGTGGTGACACACTCCTATAATCCCTGTACTTGAGAGGCTGAGACAGGAGGATAGCTGGTTCAAAGACAGAATCAGCAAGTAGTGACACTCTCATGAACATAACAAAAGCCATTTTGTAAATAAGAAAAAAAATAAGCTGGTGCTGTAGTTCGAAGGTAGAATATCTTGATTTAATCCCTAACACCATACACACCACATACAAAAATTATGTTGAAATTCAATCTCAGTGGCTGAGACAGAAAGATCAAAAGTTCCAGATCAGCCTTGAAAGTTAGCTAGACCCTGTCACAAAATTAAAAAAAAAATTTTTAGCTGGAGGTGGTGGTGTACACTTGTAATCCCAGCATTTGGGAGGCTGACACTGGAGGATCATGGTTCATAGACAGCCTCAGCTACTTAGTGAGACCCTGTTTCAAACCTAAAGAAGAAAGAAAAAAAATAGGGCAGGGGGTGTAGCTTGGAGGTCAAATGCCCCTGGGTTCCATTCCCAGACCCTTTTAAAAGCTGAAGGTGAAAGCCGGTGTGGTGGTGCACTCTATGTCCCAGCGCTGGGGAGGCTGAGACTGGAGAATCGCAGTTCAAGGACAGCCTCAGCTACTTAGTGAGGCCCTTTGCAACTCAGAGAGAACCTGTTTCAAAATAAAGAATAAATAATAGGGCTAGGGAAGTCGCTTGGAGGTGGAATGCCCCTGGTTTCCATCCCCAGCACTAAGGGGGGCAGGGGGGGAGTTGGGGGTTTGGCTCAATGCCTAAGTGCCCCTTGTTTCACTCTCCAATACAAAATACAAAAAAAAAGAAAATTAAAGTTTAACCTTAAGTTAATTTTCAAACTTCATGAGCCTGAAAAATACTTCTAAATATTAGTTCTTTATCTACTTAGTAGAACCAAATTAATTCAATAATATGACAAAGAGTTAGCAACTAAACTAGCATGGTAGTGCATGCTTGTAGTCCCAGTACTTGGGAGGCTGAGACAGGAGGATTGCAGGTTTGTGGACAGCTTTAGTAATTTAGTGAGACCTTGTTTCAAAATATAAACAAAAAATAGGGCTGGGGTTTAGCTCAGAGGTAGCAGGACCCTGGGTTCAACCCCTAGTACCACAAAAAAGAAAGAAGAAAAAAAAAAAAAACTGTCCCTGAAAGAATCAACAAAATTTTCAGAAAACACTGACAGCAACTTTTGACATGGCTACTACTTAAGCAGACCATGTGGAAAATTGCATAATACATTCTGAAAAAAGTTAGTGTCCTATAATATACATCAAAATTTTATGCCCTTGTATCCAGGATTAATGCAACAAAATTGTTTTCTTCTAAAGAAGTGTTTTTTTTTTGTTTTTTTTTTTTTTGGTGGTACTGGTGTTCCTGGAAGCCCTTCTACCTCCGGGTTACACTCCCAGACCTATTTTTTTTATATTTTTTGAAACAGGGTCTCTTAAACCAGCGTGGCTGGCTACGAACCTACGCGATCCTCCTGTCTCCGCCTCCCAAGCGCGGGGATTACAAGCGTGCGCCACCACGCCCGGCGTTCTAAAGAAGTTTGATGTACATACTATGCTGTAGTTATTTTAGCTAAGTAAACTAACACAAGGAGCATCTATACATATTTTCTTTCCTTTTTTTGTAGGCATTCTACCTCAGAGCTACACCCTCAGCCCTAATTTTTTATTCTGTGGGGGGTGGGGACTGGACCCAGGGGATTCTACCTCTGAACTACACTTCCAGCCCAATTTTTTTTTTTTTGGGGGGGGGTGGTGGTACTGGGGTTTAAACGCAGGAGCATTCTACCTCTGAGCTATACCTCCAGCCTATTTTTTTTTTAATTCTTTATTTTTTAAAAAAGGTCTCACTAAATTGCAGAGGGCTTCACTTAGTAGCTGAAGATCTGCCCAGATCCTCTTGTATCAGACTCCAAAGTACTGGGTTTACAAGCACCACCACGCCTGCATGCACCATTTTCTAAACTTTGAACAATGTTATTTTAATTTATTGGTTTTTTTTGGTGGTACTGGGGGTGGAACCCAGAAGCTTTCTACCTTCATGCTATACTCCCAGACCCACTTTATATTTTATTTGGGAACAGGGTCTCACTAAGTAGCTGAGGCTGGCTTTGAACCTGCGCGATACTCCTGTCTCAGCTTCCCAGGCATGGGGATTACATGCATGCACCACCATGCCCAGCTAACTTTGAACAATGTTAACACTGCCATATACATAAGAAAAGTATCTGAAAAGCAAGATGGTAAGTTATTCAATTGTTTATTTATTGTCACCACATATTGAGCACAGGAGCATTATATCTCCAAGATGAATCCTTAGACCAATTTTCTATTTGTTTGTTTATTTACTTATTGTGGTGCTAGGGATTGAACCCAGGGCATTCTACCTCTGAGCTACATCCCCAGCCCCATTTGTTTATTTTTATATTTATTTATGTATTTAAGTATTTAGATACTGGGGATTGAACCCAAGGACATTCTACCTCCCACCAACACTCCCAGCCCTATTTTTATTCTTTTTGGGTTTGTGTGTGTGTGTGTGTGTGTGTGTGTGTGTGTGTGTGTGTGTGTGTGTGTGTGTGTTACTGGGGATGGAAACTAGGGGCATTCTACCGCCGAGCTACACCCTCAGCCCTACGTAGATGAGGCTGTCCACGAAATGCAATCCACCAGTGTCCACCTCCTGAATGCTGGGATTACAAACATGCACCACCATGCCCAGCCTTTATTCTGTATTTTGGAGCAAGGTCTCACTGCCTGGCAAAGGGCCTAAGAAGGCTGAGGCTGTCTGCTAACCTGAGATCCTTCTGTCTCAGCCTCCCAAATGCTGGGATTATAAGAATACCCCACCACATCTGGGTCTTATTTTTAATTTTGAAACAGTGTCTCACTAAATTGCAAGTGGCTGCTGGGCGTGGTGGCTCATGTTTATAATCCCAGCGCTTGGGAGGCTGAGGCAGGAGGATCACACAGGTTGAAAGCCAGCCTCAGCTACTTAGTTAAGCTCTCAGCAATTTGGTGAGACCCTGTTTCCAAATAAAGTATAAAACAGGTCCAGGAGTATAGCCCAGAGGCAGAAAAGCCCCTGGGTTCCACTCTCACTACCACAAAAAATAAAAATAAAAAAAATGCAACTGGCCCATTTGAAGCTATGATGCTGTATCAGCCTCAGCCTACAAAGTACTGATATTATAAGTGTGCAACACCATATCCAGTTTACTTTTTATTCTGAAACAGGGATTTGCTGAATTCCTAAGGATCTTGCTAAATTGCTAAGGCTGGTCTCAAACATGTGATCCTCCTATCTCATACTGGTCTCAACCATGTGATCCTTCTGTCTCATCCTCCCAAGTACTGGGATTACAGGCCTGAGACACCATGCCTGGCAACAGGTGAAGTTATTTATAGATAGTTACTTCTGACTAGGAGAAAATTTAGTTGGATATTCTGAATTATTTTCAATAACCATATAGATCCATATATTTCCAAAACTAATTATATAATTCCATAAACATGTGCATCTTAATCTATACTTACATATATTTATATTATTAAATATCAACAAACTTTGAAATTATTAAGCAACATGAAAAAAGCAATAATAATCAATTTGAGAATTATATTATAACCTGGATAATTTATCCTGGAAAAAAACTTAACTGAAACATTACAATGAAGGCTTACTATCCCCACACTTGGGAGGCTGAGACAGGAGGATCGCACAGGTTCAAAGCCAGCCTCAAGCTACTTAGTAAGGATCTCAGCAACTTAGTGAGACCCTGTTTCCAAATAAAATAGGTCTAGGTGTATAGCCTGGAGGTAGAAAGCCCCTGGGTTCCACCCCCGGTACCACCAAAAATAAATAAATAAAATAAAAGCTTATTAAAGTACTATTTAACCATTTATGACACTGTGAAATGTGTTTAAACTGTCAGTCTGGAACACTACACTGCTTCCTTGTTTTTTTCTGTCAGCACGGTCCCAGAAATATTTTATTCAGCTGAGACAGTTTATTTATTGTGTAGTACTGGGGATTGAATCCAGGACCATTCTACCTCTAACCTACACCCCCGGTCCTATTTTTTATTTTGAAAAAGGGTCTCACTAATTTGTGGAAGGCCTCATTAAGTGTCTCAGCCTCCCAAGTATTGAGATTACAGGCATGCACCACCACATCTAGCCTAGAATAACATTTCTTGCATTAGTATACTTCATCAATTTGTGAAAAGAAAAACATGTAGTTTCTCAAAACATAACTAAAAGTCATCACTACAATTTATTTTTAACTTCTGGAGTTTACCTCTGTCAATCGTGGTATATGAAGACCCTTGGCATGGTCACCAGCAGCCTTCCTTGATTTGCCAGGCCAGGTTCTTTTCCTATGGCTTTCTGATATACCAGACCAGGCAAAAACATCATGATAAGCTAAATCCAAATCAGAAGGGTCTACTGCAAACTGGCATATTAACTTCAGCAAGCAAGCAAGACAGTCTAGCTGCCACTGTGGATGAGAAAAAAAATATATCATTCCCCTATTTTCATTAATATAATATGCCTAGTACATAAATTCAAAATTAAAAGACCAGAAAAAAAGTAAGTTATAGGTAGGATTCATTCTGGGACCAAAGCATTGTTTACTAATTTAAGAAAATAATTCAAATAAAAATCTTGTCCTTTCCATATACACATTTAAAATAAAAAGGTATCTCATTAGTAAAATATTAAGTGATTTGGTATTAAAAAGTAAAATTTACAACCTATTTTAAGCAATATTTTAAGTAAAAACATGTTAAATAAATTACAATATCATTTATGTACAAAATAAGAATTTCAAAGCTTTAATTTCTAGCCTCCTGTTCTTATTTCCAATGCCAACTGCTATAACTTTATCTTATCAGCAAACAGTATAATTCCCTCACTAAGAGCAATATTATGTTGCAGAAGAAGAAAAAAAAACTCTTTTCAACAAAAGCTAGATAAATTGGACAGCCATATGAAGGGAAAAAATCTCAACCTTATCGTATACATGCAAAAATTAATTCAAAGCATATTCTAAAGCTAAATGGCAAAAAGAACTATAAAAAATCAGAAAAAAATCGTTGTGACCTTGAAATAATGTGTGTGTGTGTGTGTGTGTGTGTGTGTGTGTGTGTGTGTGTGTGTGTGTGTCCTGAGGATTGAATTCCAGCCTACTACTGCTGAGCTACACCCCAGCCCCATTTTATTTTTTATTTTGAAACAGGGCACACACTTGCAATACCAGAACTTGGGGACTGAGACAGGAGGATGGAGGTTTATGGACAGCCTCAGGAGTGCAACTTAGTGAAATCTGGTTTCGAAATAAAGAATAGCCAGGTGTGGTGGCATATGCTTGTAATCCCAGCATTTAGGAGGAAGGGACAGGAGGATCACAGTTCACAGACAGCCTCAGCTACTACTTAGGCCCTTTGCAACTCAGTGAGACCCTATTTCAAAATAAAGAATAAAAAATAGGGCTGGGGGTATAGCTCAGAGGTAGAATGCCCCTGGCCCCTGGGTTCCATCCCCAGTTCTGCAAAACTGAATGAATGAATGGAGTAAATGAATGAACAAAAAATAAATAAATGTGCACCGTCACACTTGGCTTGAAACAAATATTTCTTAGACATAACAGAAATTTTTCTTTTAATTAAAAACTTTTCTCAAAACGGTGTTAACATAAAAAAGTTAACCACTGATTATATTCCCCATACATACATCTGAAAAAAGATATGTTCAAATTGTTAAAAGGGGAAATTGATTAATTCTATACTAAGACAATTTCAAAAATTAGATGAACAGACAATTCTCTGAAAAAGATAAGACACATTGTCAATCAGAATAGACAAAGATACTAAACATCATTAACAACCATGGAGGAAGAAAGTAAAACTATCATAAAATAATACTAATATCAACCCAAAACAGCTCAACTTATTTTTAAGTTTAATTTTTTTCTTTGTGATACTGGGGGTGGCACTCAGGAGAATTCTACCCGGTAGCTACATCTCCAATACTATTTTATTTTTTGTTTTGAAATAAGGTATCACCAATTTGTGAAGGGCCTCACTACATTGTTGAGCTTGACAGCAAACCTGTGATCTTTCTGTCTCAGCCTCCCAAGCACTGGGATTTCAAACCTGTACCACCACACCCAGCTTAAAATTTATTTATTTTTCTTAGTAAAGCTGGAGATCAAATTCAGGACAGTATGCATGCTAGTCAAGCACTTTCTCACTGAGCTACATATACTAAGCTCCAAAGCGGCTGAAATTTTAAATACTTGCTATACCAACTACTGGGGAGGATGCTCAGTAAATGAAGTTCTCATACACTGTTATAATTGCTTTGGAAAATAGTCTGACAGCTTTTTCCCCCCTTTTTAGTGGTACTGGGGATGGAACCCAGGACCATTCTACCTCTGAGCTACACCATCCAGCCCTATTTTTTATTTTGAAACCAGGTCTCACTGGAGTTGCAGAGAAACTAAGTAGCTGAGGTTGGCTGTGAATCCCGATCCGCCTGTCTCAGCCTCCCAAAGGCTGGGATTACAAGCATGTACCACTACGCCCAGCTATTTTATTCTTCTGACACAAGGGTCTCACTAAATTTCAGAAGACCTAAGCAGCTGAGGCTGGCTTCAAACCTGTGATCCTCCTGTCCCTGCCTCTCAATAACTGGGATTACAAGTGTGTGTCACCACACCTGGTTGTTTGACAGCTTTTTATGAAATCATCTTTACACTTACCATATTACTTTGCAATTTCATTACCTGGCATTTACCGGAGAGAAAGGAGAAACAACAACATATGTAAACTAAAGGACTTATACACTTTATTCAAAATAGCTCCAATGCTGGAAACAACTCTTATGTCCATCAATAAGTGAATGAATAAACTGTGTTGTATCTACATAATATACCCCTTAGCAAGAGCACAAAAAAATGCAATACATTTTCATCAATCTCAAAATACACATTAAGAAAAAGATAAAAATATATTATATATAGCACTGTTTCAATTATAAGAAATTCTATAAAATGAAAACCTAGTTGATAAGAACAGAAAGCAGATAAGAGTCGCCTATGGCAAATCAGTTGGGAGAGAATTGATTAGAAAACAGGATAGAATTGCTGAAATAACGACAATGTTCTGTGTCTTACTTATACTGAAGAATTACAAAAGTACAAACATTCTTCAAAAATACAACTCTTATCTTTAATATGACTTCATTCTCAGCAGGCATGGTGGTTAATGCCTGTTAATCCCAGTACTTGGGAGACTGCCATAGCAGGATGGATCACAGGCACAAAGCCAGCTTCAGCAACCTAGTGAGGCGCTGTTTCAAAGTAAAAGTATAACAGAGCTGGGAGGATGAAGCTCAGAGGCAGAACACACCGGGTTCAATCCCCAGAGCCACACACAAAAAAATAAAATGAGTGCATTCTAGCTGGGCGTGGTGCCACATACTTGTAATCCCAGTACTTGACAGACTCAGACAGGAGGATCACAGATTTGATGACAACCTCAGCAAGTAGTGAGAAACTCATCAACCTAGTAAGATGTTGTTTAAATATAAAAACAAAACATCGGCATGGTGGTGTACACTGTAATCCTAGTGTCTGGGAGGCTGAGACAGGAGGATCACAGGTTCACAGCCAGCCTCAGCTATTTAGTGAGGGCCCTCTACAACTTAATGAGACCCTGTTTCAAAAATAAAAGAATAAGCCAGGCGTGATGGCCCAACGCTTGTAATCCAGCGCGTTGGGAGGCAATGACAGGAGAATTGCGCAGGTTCAAAGCCAGCTGTGCTGGCTTAAGAGACCTGGTTTCCAAATAAAAAGTATAAAATAGGTCTGGGAGCGTATCCCAGAGGTAGAAGGGTTTTCAGGAACCCCAGTACAGAAAGAAAGAAAGAAAGAAAGAAAGAAAGAAAGAAAGAAAGAAAGAAAGAGGAAGGAAGGAAAAGAAAAGAGAGAGAGAGAAAGAAAGAAAGAAAGAAAGAGAAAGAAAGAGAGAGAGAGAGAAAGAAAAGAGAGAGAGAGAGGGAGAGAGAGAGAGAGAGAGAGAGAGAGAGAGAGAGAGAGAGAGAGAGAAAGAAAAAGAAAGAACCAACCCAGGCTGGGGATGTAGCTCAGAGGTATGGGTTCAATCTCCAGCAACCCCTTTCACAAACACACAGTGCATTCTTTTTTCTTTTCTTTTCTTTTCTTTTCTTTTTTTTTTTTTTTTTTTTTTGCGGGTTTGGGGATGGAACTCAGGGGCATTTGACCTCTAAGCTACACCCTCTGCCCTCTTTTTTGTTCTTTATTTTGAAACAGGGTCTCACTAAGTTGCGGAGGGCCTAAGTATCTGAGGCTGTCCTCAAACGGCGATCCTCCGGTCTCAGCCTCCCAAATGCTGGGATTACAAGTGTGCCCAGCTTCATAGTGCATTCTTTACTTCATCAAAAGTATGCTGTGATCCCACATCACATATAAAATTCATCTAAAATCTAAGAACCATGAATGGTGGTGCACACCTTCAGTCGCAGAATCTGGAAGCTCAAAACAGGAGGACTGCAGTTTTGCAGCGAGCCTAAGCAACTTACGCCCTCTGCAACTTAGTGAGACCCAGTTTTAAATTAAAACAAATAAAAGAGGACTGGGGCAGTAGCTAAGATGGAGTATATCCCTGGGTTCATTCTTCAGTACCATATACAATAAATACAAAGACCTAAATGTGAGAGCTAATACTAAAAACTCTTAGAAGAGAACATAATCATCCATCTTCCTGATCTCTTATTAAGTAATAATTTCTTATATGTACACCAAAGGGGAGAAAAAAAAAAGAGCGACATTGACTTCATCAAAATTAGAAATGTTAGTGAAGCATGTTTGTAATCCCAGTACTTGGGAGGCTGAGATAGGAGAACCACATTCTTGGCCAGCCTCAGCTACTCAGCAAGGCCCTCCAAAACTTGGTGAGACCCTGTTTCGAAATAAAGAATAAAAATAGGGCTGGGGTGAGGGGTGGTTCAGAGGCATAATGTTCCTAGGTACAATCGCCAGCACTGCAAAAACAAAAACAAAACTCAGAAGAATGGTGGTGCACACTTGTAATCCCAGTACTTGCGAGGCTGAGACAGGAAAATCACAGGTTCTCAGCCAGCCTCAGCTACTTAGTGAAAAGCCCCTCGAACCCTGTTTCAAAGTAAAGAATAAAAAAACAGGCCTAGGAGTGCAGGTAACTCAAAGGCAGAATGTTTCTGGGGTTCAATCCCAAGTATGGCAAAAACAAAAAAAGCAAACATGCTGGGCGTGGTGGCGCACGCTTGTAATCCCCCCACTTGGGAGGAGGAAACAGGAGGATCAAGCAGGTTTGAAGCCAGCTCTGCTGGTTTAAGAGACCCTGTTTCCAAATTTAAAAAAGTATAAAAATAGGTCTGGGAGTGTAGCCCAGAGGTAGAAGGGCTTCCAGGAACCCCAGTACCACCAAAAAAAAAAAAAAAAAAAAAAAAAAAAAAAGCAAATACAAAATTAGGAATCAATTCTCAGTACCAAAAGGGGGCTGGGGGTGGTTAAGTAAAAAAAAAAAAAAAGACCCTGAATTTAAAATTATCCATTACATTTAAAGAGATGTATTATAAATAGAAACTCAGTTTTCTTACTCCAACTAAGGAATTATCAAAAAGAAAAATTAACTGGGTGTGGTGTTCAAGGACAGCCTCAGCAAGTACTAAAACGCTCATTAGTCTAGCAAGACCGTTTTTTTGCTTTTTGTTTTTGGTAGTACTAGAGATGGAATATACTCTCAGACCTATTTTATATTTTATTTGAAAACAAGGTCTCACTAACTTGCTTAGAGCCTCACTACGTAGCTGAGGCTGGCTTCGAACCTGTGCAATCCTTCTATCTCATCCTCCCAAGTACTAGGACTATTGTAAGCGTTCGCAACCATGCCTGGCTACAAGACCCTGTTTCTAAATAAGAAAATTGTGCTGGGGGTTTGTGACCAGCCTCCAGCTACTTCAGTGAGGCTCTCTGCAACTCAGTGAGACCTTGTTTCAAAATAAAAGCTATGTATTATGGTGCATGTTTATAATCCTAGCATTTGGGAAGCCTCAGCTACTTAGTGAGGCCTTTTGCAATTCAGTGGGACCCTGTTTCGAAATAAAGAATAAAAAAAAAATAGGGCTGGGGTGTAACTCGGTGGTAGAATGCCCCTGGGTTCAATCCCCAACACCACACACACACACACACAAAAAAAAAATTAAAATTAAAGAGCACAATGAGATGAAACCTATCACCCACTATGTTATCATAAAGACAGTTAATTAAGTGTTGCAGGATATACCACATCTACATATATCCTCAAAAGAACTGAAAATTAAGCCGGTGTGGTAGTGCACACTTGAAATCTGGCTGAGACAGGAGGCTCACAGGCCTCAACTACTTGTCAAGGCCTTCCCCAACTTAGTAAGACTCCGTTTCAAAATAAAAAATACGGCTGGGGATGTAGATAGGAGGTAGAATGCCCCTGGGTTTCATCGCCAGTACTGGAAAAGGAAAAAAAAAAACTGAAAAATTTCAAATACACAAATATTCATAATAGCTAAAAAGTAGAAGAACCTGACCTTTCAACTGGTGAAAATCTGCATAGTAATATAAATGAATGAATAACACAGGCTTGCCATCAATGCACGCTAAAAACATCATGAAAAGCCAGGCATGGTAGAGCACGCTTGTAATCGAGCATTTGGGAGGCTGAGACAGGAGGATCGTGGTTCACAGACAGCCTCAGCTATTTAGTGAAGCCCTCCACAACTCAGTGAGACCCTGTTTCAAAATAAAGACTAAATAATTGGGCAGGGGGTGTGGCTCAGAGGTCGAATGCCGCTGAGTTCCATCCCCAGACCCGCAAAAAAAAAAATATGCTAAATCAAAATTCAATTACCAAAAGACATTTATGATACAGTTCAATTTACATACATGGTCCAAAATAGGTAAATCCATGGAGACAAAAACAAGATTGGTGGTTGTCAAGAGCTAAAATGTTTATGGGAGACAAAGGGAACAACTACCAATGCACATGCTGTTTCTTCTGAAGTGATAAAATTGTTCTGGAATTAGATATTGGTAATGGTTGAACAATTTTGTGAATATACTAAAAACCATAAAATTTTACATTTTAGAGGAGCACTGGGAACTGAATCCAGGGGTGTTTTCCATTGAGTATACTTCAAGCCCCTTTTTTTATTACATTTTTTGTTGTACCGAGACTGGAACTCAGGTCTTCTTCCTTCGGCTACACCTCCAGACCTATTTGTTTTTATTTGGAAACAGGTTCTCACCAAGTTGCTACAAGCCTCACTAGGTTTGCTTAAACTGGCTTCAAACCAGTGATTCTGCTGTCTCAGCCTCTTGAGTACTGAGATTATAAGCATGTGCCCACACCATGACTGGCTACAATTATTTCTGAGACAGGGTCTCAATAGGTTGCTGAAATTCTAAGTTGCTGAAGTTGGCTTTGAACCTGTAATTCTCCTGTCTCAGCCTTTCAAGTACTGAGATTACAGGAGTATGCCACCATGTCCAGTAAAAATTGTACATTTTAAATGGGCAAATTTGGTCATATGTGAATTATATTAAAAGATTTTAGGGCTGGAGATGTAACTCAATGGTTGAATTCTTGCCTAGCATGTATAAGGCTCTGAGTTCCAAGCCCAGCAACACAGAAGACGGGGAGGGAGAAAGAAAACTCTATTAAGTAAGTGAATCTCAACTAAATTAATTTTAAGAGTAGAGAGAGAGGGGAAAAAAGCCAGGCATGGTAGTACATGCCTGTAATCTCTTGGGAGGGTAAGACAGTAGGATCACAGATTAAGATCAGCCAAAGGAATTTAGTGAGAAGCCAGGCATGAGGAACACACACACACACACACACACACACACACACACACACACACACACACCTTGTACGTGCCAACATATACCTTAACATAAAAAAAATTCTTGTTTGTGAACTGGCCAGAGTTCAGAGTAATTAATTTTAGCACTTAAGGATTTTAAGAGACTGACACAAAGAATTTTTAGTATATAAGCAGTTTATTAAAATCTGTATTTCAAGATTTCTACTATATGCCATCTTCTATCTTTAAAATATGTATGCCAGGTGTGGTGGTACACAATTGTAATCCTGTGCTTGGGAAGCTGAGACAGGAGGATTGCGCAGGTTCGAAGGGAGCCTCAGCTGGCTTAAGAGACCCTGTTTCCAAATAAAATATAAAATAGGTCTAGGAGTGAAGCCCGGAGATAGAAGGCCCCTGAGTTTCATCCCCAGTACCACCACCAAAAAACAAAAAAAAAAGTATGATTGCTAATGGAAATTTAAAGTGCTTCAAGCAAATACCCACTGTAGATAAAACAGTGAATTTTCACTTACCACAGTCCATGATTCCTGCTCTTTTGGCTCCAGAATTCCAGAATTAAAAATTTCTAATAACTGTTGAAGCCCTCCAGCAGCAACAAACTATAAGCAATCACGAGGATAATGATGAGAAGCAGCTTCCTTATTGATCCAGTAATTAAGTACTTAAAAATATCATTCATAATATTTCAGAAAATTAATCTTTCATTTTAATGCCAAAATAATTTTTCAAAAGATTCCTGCAGAACCTATAAGCTTATCTTTATATTCTATTAGCCATTTAATCCTAGACACTGGGATATTCTAACATAGTATTTCAATGGGGGATGGGTCAGAGGGAGGCAATGCTAAAAATAGAAGTGCCAAGATACCCCATAATTGCAAATGAATAATAATAAATTTAAACTATGCTTGTTTGCTTTTGCTTTGTTTTGTATTACTGGGGATTGAACTCAGGGGCTCTCTACAATTGAAATACATTCCCATCTCTTTTAATTTTTATTTTCAGACAGGTCTCACTAAGTTGCCCAGGCTGACCATAAACATGTAATCCTCCTGCCTCAGCCTCTGGAGTATCTGGGATTACATATAAATGGCTTAAATTATGATTTGGGGGGATGGGACTGGGGGTGGAACCTACGAACTACACCCCCAGTCCTATTTTTAGTGTCTTTATTTTTGTTTTCATTTTATTTTTTTGTAGTACTGGAGATGGAACCCATAGGCTTTCTACTATAGGCTACACTCCCAGACCTTTTTTTATTTTATTTAGAAACAGGGTCTCACTAGGTTGCTGAGAGTCTCACTACATAGCTGAGGCTGGCTTCAAACCTATGCGATCCTCCTGTCTCAGCCTCCCAAGTACTGGGATTACAACTGAATACCACCACACCTGACTCTAGTCTTTTATTTTTGAAACAGGGTCTCACTGAGTTGTGGAGGGCCTCGCTAGGTAGCCGAGGCTGTCCTCGAACTACAATCCTCCTTTCTCAGCCTCCCGAATGCTGAGATTACAAGCATCCACCACCACGCCAGCTTAAATTATGATTTTAACGAGTAAACAGTTTTAAATTATTGAAGACATATATAATGCAACTTTGAAAAAAAATAAAAAGTTACTTTTCTTAATATATCACATTCATCAAACTTACCTTGCAACTCCAGGAATTTTTACTATTTTCCACCTGATCCTCACTTGAATCATCTGAATCTGGATAAAGATCACTGTAACTTCCCTGTGAGAAAAGAATGACAAAAAGTTAAGGGAGAAGAAAAAGTTTTCTAGAATGAAAAGATAATACACTCAAGAAATATGCTCTAGAGAGAATACAGACAGTTAATACTAAGAGTAGAAATGCAATTACCGTCGACTCTCTTCTTATTCTTCTGTTAGGTTTTCCCAGTGCTTCAATAATTTCCAGAGCATATAATAGCTTGTGAGCACTCTTAATCTTGAGAAGTTCTTTCCAATTAAGTCCATCATTACTCTTAAAAGAAAAGAAAATCTCAGTTCTCTCAATCCAATTTACTAAGGGATTATTAAAAAGAAAAATTAGTCAGGCATAGTGGCCCAAGCCAGCATTCCCTGTACTTGGGAGGCTGAGACAGGAGGACTGCAGGTTGAAGGACAGCCTCAACAAGTAGTGAGACTCAGCCTATCAAGACCCTGTTTCCAAATAAGAAATAAAATCGGGCGAGGGATGTATGTTGAAGGTACAATGCCTCTGGGTTCAATCCCTAGTACCACAAAGATAAAAAGAAAAGAAAAATGGGAGAGAGACTGATTATATAAATACACAAATATTACATATACTTTGAAACATATTCAAATAAAATCAATATGTAACTGGTGCTAACAGCATGCTATTTTTAAATTTATTCATTTATTTTTGCCACAAATACTGCTCTGTGCTCAATCCCCAAAGGGGTAGGGGAAAGCTTGCTTTTACATAACACTGGACATTTATTTTCCTAATTGTACCATGGGACAGTGAAATGAACTGACAATTTTTTTTTTTTTTTTTTTTTTTTGGTGGTACTGGGGTTCCTGGAAGCCCTTCTACCTCCGGCCTACTACACTCCCAGACTTATTTTATATTTTTATTTGGAAACAGGATTTTTTGTTTTGTTTTGTTTTGGTGGTACTGGGGGTGGAACCCAGGGGCTTTTCTACCTCCGGGCTATACTCCCAAATCTATTTTATACTTTATTTGGAAACAGGGTCTCACTAAGTTGCTGAGAGCCCCACTAAGTAGCTGAGGCTGGCTTCAAACCTGTGCGATCCTCCTGTCTCAGCCTCCCAAGCGCTGGGATTACAAGCGTGCGTCACCACGCCCGGCTGAACTGACAATTTTTACCTATTAAATGAGCAAAAATCATTGAGATGGAATGAGGCATGTGATCCACAGAGACACATAAGGAATACAATCAGTAACGTCCTTCAGGGGAATAAAAGATTTTGAGGGCTTACCTGTTCATCTGAGATACTCTGGAATGCCATCAGCATGTTAGGACAGGTAGGGAGAAGCATCAGCAGCTCCCAGACACGCCTGGACAGATTTTCTGCATGAAGATGAAGTTCTTCACATTTTAAGCTCTACACAAATAAGAACAACTGCTTAACGAGACAGATCAGGAAAAAAAATTATCAAATTTTCTAAATTTTCTAGCTTCACTTTCCTAAAAATGAAAAAATCTTTTAACATGATAAACAGAATATACTTGAGAAAAGGGAGTTATATAAAACCATAGTTATTTCATCTTGTTATGAGCATTTTTTTGGAGCAGAAGCTTTTAAATGCTGGTCTCTAGTGTTTCATAATGCCATTCAGATTTCTTCTTTGTAGCTCACTATTCTAAGCACAACAAAATTTTAGCGAATTAAATCTTGTGACTTTTCATTTCAGAAGAAAGCATATCCTCCTACTTTTCTTATTTTGTTATTCCATACCTTACTTTGTAGTTTCATATGAGCAGAGATTATGAGGAAAACAAATTTAAAGAACCTACTTTTTGCCATTATCATTTGGTAAATCTTAGCTCAGTAAGGGTCTAGGGCAAGATAGCAAACTAAAGAGTGTTTCAGAAATAAGACATAAGCCATTTTTTATTTCAATGAAAGTATTCCACCAGACAAGAGTGGTGGTGCATGTGTATAACCCCAATACTTGGGAGGCTGAAAAAGAGGATATCAGGATCCAGGTTAGCCTCAGCAACTTTGCAAGACCATCAGCTATTTACCCTAGTATAAAAACAAAAAACAAACACCAACCAAAAAAAAAAAAAAAAAAATCCCAAAAGGTAATAAATATAAAAAGCTAAAATTTGCCAAGCGTGGTGGCACACATTTCTAATCCCAGTACTTGGGAGGCTGAAACAGGAGGATCGCATAGGTTCGAGGCAGTCTCAGCTATTTAGTGAGGTTCTCAGAAACTTAGACCCTGTTTCTAAATAAAATATAAAATAGGTCTGGGAGTATAACTTAGAGGTAGAAAGCCCCTAGGTTCCACACCCAGTACAGAAAGAAAGAACCAAAGAACGAAAGAACAAAAGAACAAAAGAAAGAAAGACAAAGAAAGAAAGCGAGAGAGAGAAAGAAAGAAACAAACAAACAAACAGAGAGAGAGAGAGAGAAGATAAAACAAGATTTGTGAAGCAGGGTATGGTGGTACCACAGCTACTAGTAGGGAGATGCTGTCTCAAGAAAATAATAAAAGGAATGAGTTGTCGCTCAGTGGATGTCGCTTGCCTAGAATGTGCAAGACCTTGGGATCAATTGCCTGTACCCCAAGAAAACAAACAAGAAAAAGATTTTTAAAAATGAAATCCAATATAGTTACCTCACTATCATCCACTGCCACTTTTCCTGAGGGCGGTTTAAATGATGCAAGCATTTCTAGTAAGTCAAAAAGAGTAGTTAAATGAGGTTCCTGTAAAAGCAAAAGCATTGGAATGTTGTCCTTCTGAGGGGGTGGCAGGCAAGATGCAGGGAGCTGAACACCTTCCCCTTTCCGTTCCCTCCGTGGTGCACCCAAAGAAACAAAAACCATCTAAATAAAAAAAAGGAGAGATAGCATTAAACAAATAAATAATATATATTAAATTTTGACTTAACAAAACATTCTTAAGTATAAAGTAATTCTACTCACAATTTTAATAAAATAAGAACCATTTTTAAACTAAACCTTCAACTACTGACTTTAACATGATAGATAATTAAAACACAAACCATAATTTATATATGCACCTGCATATCCTTAAAACCAAGCTCATGGAGTGCCTTTTCATCATAATCTGTGGTTAGCTCATGTCCAGATGAAATCATCCTGACAGGTCCCATGAGGCCTCCTTAAAAACAGCAGAAGCGAGAAATAAAACTTTTATGAAAGTTGACTCATTTTCTGACCAAAAACACACAGGTATAATAATTCTATTCTGTGGCAACAAATTGAGCCATGTTGAGATGAGTTCTTTACATGCTTTCAGCATTTTTTGTTATCTGAGGTTAGCCATAGCCAGTAAAAGTTAAACAAGGCTTTTCTTTTAGCACCATTCTAAGATCAATTTTTATTCCCTTAAAAACATAAAAAAGTCATATATCAAATGATAGTATGGAAAATTTACTGCATTTCCTTCAGCAACACACACAAAGGCAACAGATTCCTTAACGCTTTAATTTCAAAAGAAACTAGAATGAACTTAAAACAACTGAGTTCTCTCTCCCCATTATTACACACCCAAACAAAACAAACACTATGAAAATGAATACAAAACCAAAAAATCCTCAGCTAGGCATACTTTCACATGCTTGTAATCACAGTATATAGGAGTTCCTAGGTTCACAACTAGCCTCAGCAACTTAATAAAAATAAAACGGGACTCAGGATGTATCCCAGAGATAGAGGATGTATCCCAGAGATAGAAAGTCTCTGGCTTCAACCCCCAGTTCCACAAAAAGGAGGGGCAAAAACTAAGACATGCCTGGTCAAGAATTCAAAGCCTTGCCGGGCATGGTGGTGCACGCTTGTAAATTCAGTGCTTGGGAGGCTGAGATAGTAGGATCACACAGGTTCGAAGCCAACCTCAGCTACTTAATGAGGCTCTTAGCAACTTAGATCTTGTTTCCAAATAAAGTATAAAATAGGTCTGGGAGTATAGCCCAAAAGTAGAAAAGCCCCTGGATTCCACCCCAAGACACACACACACACACACACACACACACACACACACACACCACACACACCAGCCTTCATCCCTCATTTTCTTCAAATTTCTCAATAGAGGTGATTCCTCCCAATGACTCAAACTAGAGCCTCATTTCACTAGTAACCCTTTAATCTGTTTACACCTGACACTATATATTTGTTTCTCCAAAAACAAACAACCCTCCATTTTTGCCAAGAGCAAAGAGTTCTTGTTCTTTTTACTTTATTTTTACTTTTTATTGTTTTGTGATACTCAGAATGGGCTCCAGAGGCATTCTATCTCTAGGCTTCACCCCCAGCCCTATTTTTTATTCTTTTTTTTTTTTGGGGGGGGGGGTCCACTGGGGTTCCTATACTCCCAGACCTATTTTTTTGTATATTTTTTGAAACAGGGTCTCTTAAGCCAGCGTGGCTGACTTTGAACCTGCGTGATCCTCCTGTCTCCGCCTCCCAAGTGCGGGGATTACAAGCGTGCGCCACCACGCCCAGCCTTCTATTTTAAAACAGGTCTCACTGAGTTGCAAAGGGCCTAAGTAGATGAAGCTGTCTACAAACCACTATCCTCCTGTCTCAGCCTCCCAAATGCTGAGATTACAAGCATGCACCAACATGCCCAGCTTTCTTTAAATATAAGCAGGTGTGGTGGCGCACACGTGTTATCCCAGCCTTCAAGAGGCTGAGACTGGAGGATTGCAGTTCAGAGACAGCCTCAGCTACGCAGTGAGGCCCTCCACAACTTAGTGAAACCCAGTTTTAAAGTAAACAATAAAAAATAGGGCAGGGGGTATAGCTCAGAGGTCAAATGCCCCCAGGTTCCATCTCCACACCCACACCCACACCAATATATATATCCCCTGTACAGGGATTACTAGCATGTGCCACACTACACTTGCTTCTTTATAATTACATAGTATTCCATATACTAAAACAAAGAAAAATTCCTGGACACTCCCAACTGATTCATAATATTCAATCATTTTCTTTTTTGAGGGGCTGAGGATTGAACTCAGGGACATTCTACCTCTGAGCAACACCTCCAGTCCTACTTTATATTTTATTTTGAAACAGGGTCTCATACATTGAGGAGGGCCTAAGTAGCTGAGGCTATCCATAAACCTGTGTTCCTCTTGTCTCAGCCTCCCAACTACTGTGATTATAGAAGTGTGCTACCATGCCTGACTTCAATTTTATCTATCTATATCTATTTTTAAACACATACACACACACACACACACACACACACACACACACACACACACATATAATTTTTTTTTGGCAATACTGGGGATGGAACACAGGGGCATTCTATCTCTGAGCTATGCCCCCAGCCCTTTTTTTTTTTTAATTCTTTATTTTAAAACAAGGTCTTACCGAGTTGCAAAGGGCCTAAGTAGTAGCTGAGGTTCTCTGCAAAACGCACTCCTCCTGTCTCAGCCTCCCAAACACTGGGATTACAAGCATGTGCCACCATGCCTGGGTGTGTGTGTGTGTGTGTGTGTGTGTGTGTGTGTGTGTGTGTGTGTGTGTGTGTGTGTGTGTAGAGAGAGTACACATGTGAAAAGAGAGTGAGAAAGTGAGAGTGAGTGTGTGTGTATATATATATATTTTATATGCATATGTGTATGTATATTTTGCAGCCCCGTGGGCATTCTACCTCCAAACTACACCCCCAGAATTTTTTTTTTTTTACTCTTTATTTTGAAACAGGGTCTAAGTTGCCTAGAGACTCACTTAGTAGCTGAGAATGCCTGTGAACTCATCTCAGCCTCCCAAGTACTAGGATTACAAGAATGTGCTACTACGCCCAGCTTCTTAATACATTTTCAACATATCCTAAATACAAAAGGGAAACAGAATTTTTCTTTTCTCTGCCAGACATCGTGGCACACACTTGTAATCCCCAGTAGTTGGGAGGCTGAGACAGGAAGATCACAGGTTTGTAGACACCCTCAGATCCTTAATGAGACCCTCTGCAACTTAGTAAAACCCTCTTTTTCTTTTTCCTGGTACTGAGGATTGGATCCAGGGGCATTCTGCCTCTACCCTAAACCCCAGCCCTGTTTTATTCTTTATTTTGAAACAGGGCCTAAGTAGCTGAGACTGGCCTCCAATCTGCAATCCTACCTCAGTCTCCCAAGTACTGGGATTACAGGTGTGCACTACCACACCGGGTTGTGACACATTGTTTCAAAAATAAATAATAAGAAATAGGGCTGAGGGTATAGTTCAGAGGTAGAATGCCCCTATTCAATCCCTAGTACCCACCCCCACACAATTTTTATTTTCTCAAATTAATGTCTTATCAGTTCTCCATTCTGTAGTATATCTGTAACAAATCCTTCACCAAAATTATTATACTTTAAGGTATTAATACCACAAAAATTCATCTATTATCTTCCTGTGTTTTCCTTCCAAAATTGCTAATATTGTTTAATTTGCTCATATAGATAACTTCAGATAATTCCATCAATTTCTAAACAAAAATTACACTGAGATATTGTGTGGTACTGGGAACTGAACCCAGGTACATTCTCTTTTAATGGGGAGGAGGGCTGGGGATAAAAGCCAGGGACATTCTACCTCCAAGCTCTACCCTCAGCCCTATTTAGTCTCTTTATTTTAAAACAGAGTCTCAGGCCAGGCATGGTGGCATACACTTGTAATCCCCGAGCTTGGGAGGCAGAGACAGGAGGATCTCGCTGGCTTAAGAGACCCTGTTTCCAAAAAACTATATAAAATAGGTCTGGGAGTGTAGCCCGGAGATAGAAGGGTTTCCGGGAACCCCAGTATCACCAAACAAACAAACAAACAAACAAACAGGGTCTCATTGAGTTTCAAAGGACCTCGCTAAGTAGTAGCTGAGGCTCTCTGTGAACCTCCATCTTCCTGTCTCAGCCTCCTAAATGCCAGGATTACAAGCATATGCCGCAATCCTCGGCTCTGAACCCAGGTACATTTTACCTCTAACATATAACCACAGTCCTTTTAATTTTTTACTTTGGAACAGTATCGCACTACATTGCTACACACTGGCCTCAAACCTCTGATACTCCTGTCTTAGCCTCAGATGAACTGGTATTACAGGCATGCAACACTAGCTGAAGTAAAATGCATTTTTAAATGAATTTACTTGATATCTCTATAATATTCAATATAAAAACATGCTAAGTATCTCCATTTATTCAACTGTTCATTTATATAATCTCAAAGTTTTAGTTTCATGTATTGCACAATAAACCTCACATAAGATTTCTATGACTTAAATGTTAAAGCACACTTGATATTTTACTTTCCTATTCATATTACCCATTGTTAAAACTGAGTTTTCTTTTCCAAATGTTTTCTTCATATATATATATATTATTCAAACTATATTGCATAATACAAAACTAGAAAATAAATGAACTTCAGTAAAGCAGAGTATTTGCAAAAAAAACCAAACTGCTAGATGGATCAAACCACCATATTAAGCTGTTAAAGATTTAGAATTATTATTTAATGACTATTCTACCTTACTAATATGTCATACTGATCTGTATACTATTAAAATAGAGTATTTGTATTCAGATCTATTATCAAAATAATACAAAGCAGCTGGGCGTAGTGGTGCATGCTTTTAATCCCAGTATTCGGGAGGCTGAGACCCGGAGCATCATGGTTTGCTGACACCCTCAGCTACTTAGTGAGGCCCTCTGCAACTCAGTGAGACCCAGTTTCAAAATAAAGAACAAAAAATAGGGCAGAGGATGTAGCTCGGAGGTCGAATGCCCCTGGGTTTCATCCCCAGACTGAAAAAAAATAATAATAATAATACAAAGCTGATTCATTTCCTATTCTCTTAGATACTCTTTCTAAATATGCAAGCCATTTTTGCAAAAGAGAACTGAGATGGGTAATAGTTTTTTTTAGGACTTTAAACTCTGTTTGATGAGTCACTGCAATCTAAGTATTTGTGTACCTCCAAAATTTCTACGTTGAATCTTAAACACCAAGATTATGGTATTTGAAGGTAGACCCTTTGGAAGGACATTGGGTAATAAGGGCTCTTTTTGTATGAATGAGATTAGTTCTTTTTTTTTGTTGTTGTTGGTGGTACTGGGGTTCCTGGAAGCCCTTCTACCTCCGGGCTACACTCCCAGACCTATTTTTACATTTTTATTTGGAAATAGGGTCTCCTAAGCCAGCACGCGCGGCTGGCTTCGAACCTGCCCGATCCTCCTGTCTCTGCCTCCCAATCGCGGGGATTACAAGCGTGCGCCACCACGCCCGGCGAAATTAGTTCTTTTTTAAGAGGCTTGATTGAGGAGAGAATGGCTGACACTGCTACCATAGAAAAACATAGTCAGAGGGCACTACCTATGAGCAAGTAGGCCATCACTGAAACTGAGTCTGCTTATACCTTGAACTTCCCAGCCTACAGAATTGATAGAAATAAACTTCTGCTGTTTATAAGCTATTTTGTTTGTTATTTTTCTACAGCACTCTGGATGGACTATGACAACACATTTTGATTTTTTTGTTTTTCTGGTACTAGAAATTGAACCCAAGCGCATTTTACTTCTGAGCAACACCACCAGCCCAATTTTATTTTGAAACTGGGTCTCAGTAAGTTGTAGAAAGCTTAAGTTGCTTAAGTTGGCCACGAACCTGTGATCCTCCTGTCTCAGCCTCCCAAGTACTCTCAAGGGATTATAAGCATGCGCTACGATACCTGGCTGACAATATGTTGATTATAATGGTTGACTTAAATTTTATAAAAATTGCAATACCCTTTATCCCTTCCACCTTTTTGCGATATTCTCCCTAAGTTATCCAGGCTAGCCTTGAACCTCTGAACTATCATATCAGCATTTGCCTTCCAAATAGCTGGGATACCAGGCATGAATTGCAATACTTGGTTTCTTCCTACTTTTGAGAAGACATTTTTTAACATAAGAATTGCTTATTCAGAGCCAGGCTCAGTAATGCACACATATAATCTCAGGTACATGGGAGACATGCTGAGGACTATGTAACTTTGTGAGAATATAACTTAAAATAAAAAGGGATAGAAGTTGTAGCTCAGTGGTAGAGTACTTGCCTAGCATGTAAGAGGCCCTGGTTTCAATTCCCGGGACTGCAAAACAAAAAAATTCACAAAAAAATATTTGTTATAAATTTATATTTTAAAGTTCTAGAAAGAATTCTTACCTTTAAAATAATTTTAATGTACCGGGTGTGGTTGCATACACCTGTGATCCCAGCACTTGGGAGGCTGAGACAGGAGGAACACAGGTTCAAAGCTAGCCTAAAAAATTTAGCAAGGCTCTCATGAATGTATCAAGACCTTGTTTCCAAATAAAAATTAAAATAGTGCTGGCGGTGTTATCTTGCAGGGTGTTCTACTACTGAGCACCTCTTCCAAAAATCATGATGTAATTTATGCTAAAAAAAAAAAAAAAAAAAAAGCAAAGGCCAAGCATGGTGGCATACCCTTTTAATCCCAGCATTCAGAAGGTGGAGACCAGATGATCGTGGTTCGGGGACAGCCTCAGCTACTTAGCAAGGCCCGTAGGAACTCAGTAAGACCCTGTTTCAAAAACAAAAAGACTAAACCGGGCGTGGTGGCACACGGCACACACTTGTAATCCCCACTTGAGAGGCTGAGACAGGAGGATCGCACAGGTTCAAAGCCAGCCTCAGCTACTTAGTGAGGCTTTCAGCAATTTAGACCCTGTTTCCAAATAAAAAATATAAAATAGGTCTGGGAATATAGCCTGGAGGTAGAAAGCCTCTGGTTTCTACCTCCAGTACCACCAATAAATAAATAAAAATAAAAAGACTAAAAAACTAAGGCTGGGGGTGTAGCTCAGAAGTACAATGTCCATGGGTTCCATCCCAGGTACTGCCACAAAAAAAAAAAAAAAAAAAAAAAAAAAGGCAAACCAAAAAGAGAAACAAATCAAATACTTATCAAATATTATAAAATTTTAACCTTTTTTTTTTGGCAGTACTAGGGAGTAAAACCCCGGGACATTCTACCTTCAAGCTATAACCCAAACACTATTTCATTTTTTATTTGGAAAAAGGGTCTCACTAAGTTGCATACAGCCTCACTAAGTTGCTGAGGCTGGTTTCAAACCCATGATCCTCCTGTCTCAGCTACCCAAGTACTGGGATCACAAGTTAGTGCCACCATGCCTGGCTAACTTTTTAAAATAGAAACTGATAGAATGAAAAGGTAGAATGAGATCATACCAACAAAGTTTGTAAAATGTAAATAAAATTTTACGAGTCGGGCATGGTGGTGCATGCTTATAATCCCAGCATTTGGGAGGCTGAGACAGGAGGATCACAGTTCACGGAAAGCCTCAAATGCTTAGTGAGGCTTTTTGCAACTCAGTGAGACCCTGTTTCAAAATAAAGAAGAAGGGTGTGGTGGTGCATGCTTGTAATCCCAGTGCATGGGAGGCTGAGACAGGAGGATCACACAGGTTCGAAGCCAGCTTCGGCTACTTAGTGAGGCTCTCAGTAACTGAGACCCTGTTTCCAAAGAAAGTATAAAATAGGTCTGGGAGTATAGCCCAGAGGTAGAAAAGCCCCTGGGTTCCAGCCCCAGTACCACCAAAAAAATAAAATAAAAACAAATAAAGAATAAAAAATAGGGCTGGGGGTTTAGCTTGGAGGTAGAATGCCCCTGCATTCCATCCTCAGTACTCCAAATTAAAAAAAATTAATAAAATAAAATTATAGGGACTAACAAGCCGCTCAAAAAGATAAATCCAAAACCAGAGACAAAAACTCACATTTTATAATATGCTTTATACTGACTTGATAAAAGAGATAGATCAATCTGATGTGTACCCTCCTTTGAGTACAAGAGGGAAAGAGGTAGATGAAAGGAAGGAGAAAGAAGAAAAAGAGAACAAAGAGTCTCTCCATAATCTGTGACACATTAAGAGTCTAGGTACATGTTATTCTAGGTTTAGATAATAAAAGGTAAGGTGAGAAGAAAAAAATTATGAAATACCTGCTTTTCTAAATTTAACAAATGACAAACTCACATATAAAAGAAGCTGAAATGAACTCAAACCACATAAACACAAAGAAAGCCGGGCATGGTGATGCACGCTTATAATACTAGCATTCAGGAATAAAGACCAGAAGATAGCAGTTCGCTGACAGCCTCAGCTACTTAGAGATGCCGTTCACAACTTAGTGAGACCCTGTTTCAAAAATTAAAAAAAGAATGCCGGGCGTGGTGGTGCACGCTTGTAATCTCAGCACTTGGAAGGCTAAGACAGGAGGATCACACAGGTTCAAAGCAAGCCTCATCTACTTAGTGAGGGTCTCAACAACTTAGTGAGACCCAGTTTCCAAATAAAGTAAAAAATAGGTCTGGGAGTGTAAGCCAAGGTAGAAAAGCCCCTAGGTTCCACACCCAGTACCACCAAAAAACAAACAAACAAAAAAAATGATTAAAAAAATTCAGAAAGTTGGACTTACCAGGAAACTCTCCCTTTCTGCTGCTTTGACCAAATTCTTGAAGCTGAGCTTGCTGATTTATTTGTTCTTTCTGTAAATTTTCATACCAATGAGTTACTTCAGCCCTAAGATCTGCAACCTGGTCACTAGGATACATCTCAATAGTCATCTGAAATATGAATGCAACCAATTTAAAAATACAAAACAAAAATACACACCCAGAGATTTGAATTAAGAAATATAATAATGTGGAAATGAAAAGTCTGTAACTACCTTATCAGGAAGACCAGCTGGCTGGCACACAACCCTTAGGGGCAAAGACTGTTTGTCACTCAGTGCTTTCAAATGACTACTAATACCAGTGCCTTCAATTTGCCACTGTCTCAGATGATATGCAAACCTAAAACATGACAAAAATCACACACAGGAAGGATATCATTTTAAAATCAACTTAATGTTACAAACCTTTAAATTTTTTACAAACTGAAAAGATTCTCAAAAGGCACTGGCACATACCAATGTAGAACATTAAAACTCAAGTTTATTTATTTACATGTATTTTTGATGGTACTGGGGATGGAACTCAAGGGTATTCTCCCTCCAAGCTATTCCCCTAGCCCTATTTTATTCCTTGTTTTGAAACAGTCTCTCAAGTTGTGAAGGCTACACAAGTTGCTAAGGCTTGAAAGAAACCTGTGATCCTCTTGTCTCAGCCTCCAAAGTACTGGGATTTCAAGTGTGCACCACCATGCTGTCTATATTTTAAGTTTAGATTCACTGAAGCAAACTGAAATGCACAAATATAGCTACATAATGCTAACAAAATAATCTCCAAGAAAAACTACTAGGAAGACCTATCCAATATGAGCAGTTTATAAAAGGGGGTTAAGGAAAATCAGAGACAGAAGGAATTTAAAAATAAACAAAACAATACAGCAAATGAAATATTAAGCTATCATTCTTACATTAAAAAAAAAAACAGATACAAAAATACTTTTAATAGAGCAGGGCGTAGTGGCGCACGCTTGTACTCCAGGCACTTTCAAGGCTGAGACAGGAGGATCGCAAAAGTTCAAAGCCAGCCTTGGCTACTGAGTGAGGCTCTCAGCAACTTAGTGAGACCCTGTTTCCAAATAAAATATAAAATAGGCCTGGGAGTATAGCCCAGAAGTAGAAAAGCCCCGGGGTTCCACCCCCAGTACCACACACACACAAAAAAAAACTTTTCACAAATAGGAATATTGGAAATATATTATGGTAATTATGTCAACCAGCCTTAAAAAATGAAAGCAATTTCCTGACTGCTAAAATTATAAAGTGAATTAGAAAGTCCAATTTTTTTTTAAAAAGCCATCTAACAAGATACACTAAATACTTAACAATTTTCTAAATTATTTTCAATTGGTGAGAACAGGATCCAAGTACCTGAATTTTGTTTAAAAAAAAAAAAAAGGTCAATATCTAAAATGAATCACTAGTTTTGGAACAGGAGGAGGAAAAGGGAATAAATAAACTTATATCCTGGAAGTGATTCAATGTCTATCAGAGGTTTCCAAACTTATTCGGCTTACCAATCCCTTTTCCAGAAAAATTACTTAGCATCTCCCTGCAAATCTAACTTCTTTCAGCAAGTAAACAAAATAAACTTGTGATAAACTTGTTTTCTTTTCTGTATCTTTATTTCATTCCAGCGGTCCCCAGAAGGTGGTATGACCGACTTTGGGAATCAAGGAGATTCTATAACTAAGCAAATGAATAACCCTAAAATTATGTTTTCTACTGTATAGCTCAGACCAGGGTTTTTCAACCTTAGAACTACTGACAGTTTGAGCACAATGATTTTTTCTTTTCAGCAGGCGATACAAAGGCCATCTTATACACTACAGGATATTCAGCAGCATTCTTCATCTCTACCCACCAGATGCCTGTAGAATCCCCTGCCTCAAGCTGTGATAACTAAATGTCTCCAGACATTACCTACTGTCCCCTGGGAAACAAAAATTCTGCTTGAGAACCACTATTTAATATTATCATCCTATTTTTTTTCTAAGAAAAAAACCCTTGAAGACATTACTATAATTCACTCTCTTAATATAAGGACTACACAAACACAATAACTATTTTCAATCTATAAACATTAGGCAATTTTAAATTATTAGCATTAAACTTGTTAAGGACTTGATACTATATAAAGATACTGGGCAATAATTTGCATGAAAATATCTAGATAAAAATAGTTTACTAGTTACTCACAAAATATTTATATAAATTATTTAAACCAACATTAGCTATAAGCATAAAAACATGAGTACATAGATGTGTACCAAGGAGACTATAAATTTTCATGACAGAACAAAATATACATTTGTGAAGAAAGTTTTGCCTTCAATTCATCACACATAAAAAAGCACTACTAAATCATCAGAAACTAATATATTTTAAAGGTTTTAAAAATAAGTATAATTATAATGTTAAGAATTTGAACCAACAGGACTTATCGAGTTGATACTTTTTTGTAGCATAGATAAAATTTAAAAAAAAAATACATATTATACCAATATGGTCTCTGAAAGAGCAATTACAAATGATTTTCTCTTTCTATATAATATCTTGATGTAGTATCAGATTGCTGTGTGTGTGTGTGTGTGTGTGTGTGTGTTTTGGCGGTACTGGGGATAGAACCAAGAGCCATTCTACCTCCAAGCGACACCTCCAGCCCTATTTTTTATTCTTTATTTTGAAGCAGGGTCTGAGTTGCAAAGGGCCTCACTAAATAGCTGCAGCTGTCCACAAACAGCTAGCCTCCTGTCTCGGCCTCTCAAATGCTGGGATTACAAACGTGCACCACCATGCCTTGCTCAATTATCAAATTTTATAATGAATATATGTTGATATTTTATTAATTTGAATAAGTTAGCACACTAGTTTTATTCTTTAAAGCTGTAAAAGTTATGAATCACTATGAAGGCTCTGTGAGAAAAACTAAAAATTTCCTTAAGTATTAAATGCACAAGAATTTAAGAATTTCTACAAATTGCAATTATAATCAAAATAAGAAATTTTGCTATATTCAAATGTTTCAAAGCATGGAAGCGTGTTTTTTAAGAAATGTGTAGCATATCTTTCTTATTCACTATTTCCTAATAATTTAAGTAAAATATAAATAAATATTAATTGTATGACTATAGTATCAAATAAAGATCTGAAGTTTTAAGTATTAATTTTAACAATTATTAGCTGAGCGAGGTAGTTCACACTTATAATCCCAGTACTTGGGAGGCTGAGACAGGAGGATCACACGTTCGTAGCCAGCCTCAGCTACTTAGGCCCTCTGCAACTCAGTGAGAACCTGTTTCAAAATAATGAATAAAAAAATTGGGCTGGGCAAAATGGGTAAAATGCCCCGGGGGGTTCCATCTCTACTACTGTAAAAAAAAAAAGAAAAAAGAAAAATTTACCACGTTTTTTTTTAAACACAGTTCTTAGTACTTTTACATCTAGTCATAGTTTGATTTTAACAATTTCTTAATTAAAACTATCCACTCACCTTTCATTTCAGTTGATATATTCATAAATGTTAATTTGCTTTATTTCTGTATTACACAGGGTATGTCTAAATTAATTATACAGATATTCATTAACACAGAATTTTTTGGTCATGTTTCCATGGTAAATGGAAATTCAAAATTAAAATACTGTCTCCTAGTCCAGGAAGAAAAAAAAACAGCAAATGAAACAAATGACTCAACTTGATTCAACTATGAAAGATCATCTGATGTTCTTGGTGAGAGTTTTAGTGTAATTTTTTTTCAAGTAGTGGTGTTTCTGCCTTTTAAATCATAATTAATACCTACTTAGAGGTATTAATACTGTCCAGATTTTTGTTCATGAATATTTGCTCAGTCTGATGGTTTTTACAAATCTGCAATATGTTCCAGGAAACTATATTCCCTTTTTAATGGTTAGATGGTACATACTATTAATAAAAATGACTTTTATTACTGATCCTCTAGTTTGGATAAATTATGCTTTTTTACTGGACCTCAACAAAAACTTCAATCTTAAGAATATATTGAGACATATTAGCAGTAAAAAGATTTAAAGTCATTCTAATAATTTAGCCCTAAAAAATTACCTTCTCCTAAATGCTTCCAGATGTGTCTTCAACATAAGCAGTCCTCTTTCTATAACGGTGAGACTCGAGTGTGATTCCTGTTCAAGACTGCTAGAAGCTATCATAAGACTTTCCATGCACTTACTAATAAATTCTTGCTCCTTCTCCAAACCCGTTTTGCCTGAAAGCCAGAAGTTTACATGTTTTAATCTTGCAATTTTATTTAGCTATATTAAGGAAAATAAAATGAATAAATATCTCATATAAAAATTACTTATTAGACAAATTTTCAAATCACTTACCATTAATGTAATAGGAATTAATATACTGAATAGCTGCTCGACTCACATCACCAGATTGTGCTCTTAAAGCAATGCCCCAAAATTGGTCCATACCACATAGCTAAGGAAGAAAAACATGACATCTCTGAATTTTGTTTGTACAATACTGTAACTGTTCAGAAGACTGTTGTATCAAATTTAAAATGATACCAAAGAACTATAATTTTTTAATGTATAAAAAGGCAATTCTTATTATTCAGAGTTACTAAATAATAATAGTAAAAATAATGAGCAACTTTTAAAACTAATCAGAAGCCAGGCGTGGGGGGCGCACACTTGTAATCCCCGAGCTTGGGAGGCGGAGACAGGAGGATCATGCAGGTTCGAAGCCAGCCGTGCTGGCTTAAGAGACCCTGTTTCCAAATAAAAATATAAAATAGGTCTGGGAGTGTAGCCTGGAGGTAGAAGGGTTCCATCCCCAGTACCACCAAAAAAGAAAAGATTATATAGTAGATAAAACTAAAGTCTCTAATATACTACAAAAGGAATAAAACCTACACATACAATAAGTAACACAATGTTTCAATGCTTTCATCCAAATCACAATGATAAAGCTGTAGCTTTCATTTATTCACAAACCATTTAAAAGATTGTACCCAAATTTCTGATTCAATCAATGTCAACTATAAGAAGACAAGTGTTTTGCTAAAATCTATAGAAAAGGTAAAAATAGAAAGCTCTATATGGGCAGGATAAAAAAAGATATCTTTCAAACAGATGACTAAATAGCTCCAGTATTAATATCATTACTTATAAAGAACTATTACGCCTTAGGTTAATCAAATCTACGAGGGTTGTCTAAGGTAAGCAAACTAAAACTTACACTGATGTTTAAGTTGAACCAAAAAATAGTAAAAAATAAGTATAACCACCACTACCACAAAAACAAAAAAACACAAAACAACACAGAAATATTCAAGCAAAAAAAGGAAGAGCAAACCATGCTGGCACAAGCCTCTGTAATCCCAGTACTTAGGAGACTGATACAGGAGGATGGCAAGTTTGAGGACACCATCAACAAGTGGTGAGACTCTCACCAACCTACAGAAACCCTGTTTCAAAATAAATAAAATAAAATTTGGCTAGGGATACAGGTTCGAGGTAGAATGCCCCTGGTTTCAATTCCCAGTACACCAAAAAATAAAAATAAAAACAAAAAACCCAGTAAGGTAGGAGATATCACAAAAGCAACCTGGATACAATTATTATTTACTATACAGATTAACAAAAGTTTAATCAAACCAGTGAAATGTCCAACAAGAAAGACTTTCAAATAAAAATCTGTAATAAGAATCTGAAGGACACTGTATTTAATAAAATCAGCCAGCAAAATAGGAAAATACTACTTTAGTCAAAGACAAGACTAGCAACTCAGGACACTGTGCTATTAAAAAACTGATCATGATACTTCCCTGTGTGAGATGATTTATGAAGATTCTATTGCAGAAAGGAAGTTTCTAAGAGGAAACTGTAGAGTTAAATTGCTCAGAAGGACCCAAAAGCTTAGCTATACCAAATAGCACAAAAATTCTATTTGAGACAAATTAACCTACCATTTCATATAAAATGCATGATTATATTATCTAGAAAATTCTAATATACTGAAAGAACACTCAGATGGTCTCTTTTTTAAAAATCAAAATTAAAGGTTTTCATTAAGCACATATAAGAATTATTTCTGGCAGTGAAAAAAAGCACCCAATTTGCTTTATGTTTTATTTGTTTTTGTGGTCCTACAAACTGAATCCAGGAGAATTCTAACTCTGAGCTATACCCCAGCACCATTTTATTTTTATTTTGAAATAGTGTCTCAACAGGTTGATAAGAGCCTCACTATTTGCTGAGGCTATAAAACCTATGATCCTATTTAAGCCTGTCAAATGCTGAGATTACAGGCACATACCACCACAATTCACTTAAAATATTACCAAAAAAAAAAAAAAAAAGACAAACCTTTTTTTTTTGTGTGTGACACTGGGGATGAAACCCAGGGGCCTTATAACATCAGGCTACACTCTAAGACCTATTTTATATTTTATTTGAAAACAAGATCTTGCTAAGTTGCTGAGAGCCTAAGTAGCTAAGGCTGGCTTCAAACTTACATGATCTTCCTGTCTCAGCCTCCCAAGTACTGTGATTACAAGCATGCACCACCACACTCAGGAAGACAAATCTTTTTAGAACTTAGAATAAGCCAGGCAAAATGACACACGCTTGTAATCCCAGCATTTGGGAGGCTGAGACAGGAGGACTTCAGTTCTTTGATAGCCTCAGCCACTTAGCGAGGCCCTCCACAACTTAGACCCTGTTTCGAAATAAAGAATAAAAAAAAAGGGCTGATGGTGTAGCTCAGAGGTACAATGCCCCTGGGTTCCATCCCTAATGCTGAAAAAAAAAAAAAAAAGAAAAACAAACTTAGAATAAAATTCAACTTCACAGTAAATTCAATCCTTTGTAGAAAGATAATTTGATAATCTACTTTGAGAGAAAAATTCCACAAGTCAGCCTAATAAATTTTAAAACTAATACTCAAGCCATACCTCCGAGTTTGAACCACCATCATAGGCACTGGTAGCCAATCGAGCCAAGTTACAGAGATGCTGAAACAGGTTTAGGCCAGTCATGCTAATCGTTTCAGGTTTCAGCTGGGGCATCTTGAGGAAAAAATGTTAAATCTAGGTTAGTGTGACAATTAAGTTAAGAGATTTTATATTTACAACTTTAATTTTACAGAAAACATTGTAAAATGAAATATCAGTTTGCTGAAACCTATCTGATATGTGTTTATACTTTTAAGTACATAGATCCAAATCACAGAAGGTAAACAAAAACATTTTGTCATCTATAGGATAGCTGTATTATACACATTTATGAGCTATGTAACTACATGTACAGTTTAGGATAAAGTCAGACCATGAAATTTAAGATAATTAAAGTTCTATTAAGTGATTTAGTTTATATATTCTAAAATCATTGATATCACAAAGTAAGAGTTAATAACCTTCATAACAACATCCTAATAGCAAAATAAGCTATTGCTGTATTTTAAACATTACAAAGGAATAGTTCATTTGGAAAAACCACCACCTAAGCCAACTGTGGCATCTAGTGATAAAGAACAAGAATTGAAACATATTTACTACTATAATAATGCTTCTTAAAACACCTTGGCAGGAATCTAAAGTGACTAAAATCACAGCCTTTTAACAAAGGGGGAGAACAAAAGTATCTCTCTCAAAGAAAATGTCTGTGTAATGCTGAAAAATTGGACACTGTTATTAAGAATTTTAAAAGACAAATGCCAAAAATTCCATATTAGCTGGGCATGGTGACGCACACTTATAATCCCCGTGCTTAGGAGCCTGAGACAGGAGGATCACGCAGGTTCGAAGCCAGCCTCAGTTACTTAGTGAGGCTCTCAGCAACCTAGTGAGACCCTGTTTCCAAATAAAATATAAAAATGGGTCTGGGAGTATAGAGTGGAAGTAGAAAGCCTCTGGGTTCCACCCCCAGCACCACCCCCCCCCCCAAAATCCCATATTAGTAATAAGTGTTGCACCAAGTTTTTCTAATTTTGTATGGTAGTACTAGGGATTGAACCCATGAGTACTCTACCTGCAAGTAACATTCCCCCTACCCCCGCCCCCCCCTTTTTTATATAAAACAGACAGGGTCTTGCTAGGTTGATGAGAGTCTCACTATTGAGGCAGTCCGCCAAACTGTATTCCAATTGCCGCAGGCTCCCAAGAACTGGGATTATAAGCATGCACTATCATGCCAGACTTACGTTTGTCTAATTTTCTTTTTTTTTTTCTTGTGGTATTAGGGGTGGAAGCTAGGGGCATACTATCTCTGAGCAACACCCCCAGCCCTATTTTTATTCTTTATTTTGGCCTTGGCCTCCCAAGTACTGGGATTACAAGGGTGCGCCACCATGCCCAGCTATATTTTGTTTTAAAACATTTTATTTTGTCTCAGAAACATACAGGATTCTTATAATTGCCCTATATCTCTGAGGCTGACTTCCAACCTGCAGTGCTCTTCTTTCAGCCTCCTAAATACTAGGATTACATGTGTGCATGACTACCACATCAGCCTCTCTTTTTATTCTGAAAGAGTCTTACTAAGTTTCAGTGAGTCTCACAAAGTTGCTGAGGTTGGTGTCAAACCTGTGGTCCTCCAATCTCAGCCTCCCAAGTACTGGTAATACAGGTATGTACAAACCACGCACAGACTTTTGGACATAGCTTTTTTTTTTTGGTACTGCCCATATAACCCAGGGGCTTTCTACCTCTGGGCTATACTCCCAGACCACTTTTTATATTTTATTTCGAAACAGGGTTTCACTATGTTCCTGAGGCTGGCTTCGAACCTGCAAGATCCTATCTCAGCCTCCCAAGTACTAGGATTACAAGTGTTCGCCACCATGCCGGTGGATATAGCTTTTACAAATTAGACGAACATGAGCCGTGCATGGTGGTGCACACTTGTAACCCCAGCGTTTGGGAGGCTGAGACAGGAGGATCGTGGTTTGTGGAAAGCCTCAGTTACTTAGTGAGGCCCTCTGCAATGTAGTGAGAACCTCTTTCAAAATAATAAAAAATCAGGCAGGGGTGTGTAGCTCAAAAATAGAATGCCCCTGGGTTCAATACTCAGCACAGACACACAAAAAAGGGCCGGGGTATAGCTTGGAGATAAGAGTACTTCTGGGTTCAATCCCAAACAAACAACATAAGGAAGAAAAAAAAGAAAGAGAAAACATTATAGAATTTGTATTTCAAAATATAAAAGGGAGATAGTGAGTAACAATACAAACAATTAAATAGAAAACAAAATTACCTTCTCCAGGAAAAGATGTTTGTAGGTTTCCATTCCCATCGCATGTTGATCTTTACTTCGAACTTGATTTAAAAACCAATGGAGTGCATCATCAAAACACTCAGAATCTTCTACTAAACAATGCCATAAAATGTCCACTTGCTCTAAACTTAACCCTAGGTGAAAAATTATAAATATTACACTTCAATAATTTTGCAAAGCAAACCAACTGAACGTGCACATATATGTATTATATTGTTTTCCCATTTATATATGTCATACTTACCTGTATCATTAATAATTTCTTAGACTTTCCTATTTGAAAAATTTTGCATCATGAACCTGGGCATGGTGGCACATGCTTGTTATTCCAGCACTTGGGAGGCTGAGATAGGAGGATCTCACCGGTTCAAAGCCAGCCTCGGCTACTGAATGAAGCTCTCAGCAACTTCGTGAGACCCTGTTTCCAAATAAAGTCTAAAAAAACAGGTCTGGGAGTATAGTCTGGAGGTAGCCAAGCCCCTGGGGTTCCACCCCCAGTACAACCAAAAAATAAAAAATTTTAAAAATAGCATCATGGTACATATAAAATATTGGTCATAATTCAGTGTATTAAAACATCAATTTAGCCAAGAATATAAAGTAGATAAAGGCACACCTGTGTCTTTGTATTTGTGTATGTGTTTGTGTGTGTGTCTGTATGTGGTGTTACTATAGATTAAAACCAGTGGAACTACTATAGATCAAAACTACTAGAACCTCTGAGCTACATCCCCAGTCCTTGTATTGCTCTTATTAAGTTGCCCAGATTGGTGCACATAAAGTAAAATTGGAATGATCCAAAGAAGATTAGCTTGGCCCCTGGGCAAAGATGACATGCAAATTTGTGGGCCGACCAGCCTGCCTGCCTTTCTTTTTTGCAATACTGGAGAGGAATCCAGAGGCATTCTACATCCAAGCTATATCCCAGCCCTATTTTTTCTTCTTTATTTTGAAACAGAGTCTCACTGAGTTGCAAAGGACCTCACTAGGTAATTGCACCTGACCACGAACCCGGATCTTCCTGTCTCAGCCTCCCAAGTACTGGGAGTACAAGTGTTTGCCACCAAACCAGGCTAGCAGTCCATATTTCAAAAAATAAAAAATATAGCCGGGTGTGGTGGTGCACGTTTGTAATCCCAGCATTCGGGAGGCTGAGACTGGAGGATCACGGTTCACAGACAGCCTCAGCTACTTAGTGAGACCCTCTGCAACTCAGTGAGACCTGGTTTCAAAATAAAGAATATTAATTACTCAGGTGGTGTAGCTCGGAGGTCAAATGCCCCTGGGTTCCATCCCAAGACCCGCAAAAATAAATAAATAAATAAAAATAAAAAATAAATAAATTGCCATGGTTGGCCTTGAACCAATGACTCTGCTGTCTCAGCCTCCTAAGCAGCTAAGATTATAAGCTGACACTGCCACACATGGCTCTGAGAGCATTTTATAAAAATTACTTTATAAAAACATTTCACATAACATGCTTTTAAAGTGTAAATATAATGTATATATAAGTAACCTAAAAACACACAATTAAAGTACTCTCGAAGAGCCAGAAAGTTTAAAAATCATTCTTCCCAAAATATAAATTCATCATTTTATTACAGTAAAAATGAATGAGCAAATCCCAAAAAATGACAAAGTAGCTCTAATTTTTCAAACAGCTAATCTGTAAGTTATTTGTTCTGAGAAAAACTTGTGCTCCTAGAAGCCAACAAATATAAACTACATGCAACTTTTAGAGTTTATTATAATTTAAACACATTAATTTAAAAGGTCAAGATAAATGAAGACAGATTGAGTCTTCAAAATAAAAATAGCCTATATATATATATATATATATATGCTATTTATATATATATATATATATATATATATATATGATCAAAAATGTATAACTGGGGTGAACCACTAATTCAAATTTAATAAGCCATATGTAAGTTTTTCATACTGTTCTAAATTTGATTTTGGGGGAGTGAAAAGGAGGCAAGCTGGGCCAGGAAGAGAAGGCAGGAAAAAAGAGCAGAGCTACTCAGGCACATCCCAGGCCTATCCCCAGCCTACAAACACTTGTGTTCCCATCCCAGGAGGACACTGGCGTGGCACCTAGTGGGATCCAGGAAGCTGAGTGTGGGTGGGCACTCCCCAGCTGGCAGGGAGGATCTCTGAAATCTGACACATCCCTGTGAGAAGACTGAAAAGGCAGGGCATTCAGGCCTGGAAGGGGTCAGCAAGGAGCAACGAACAAAAACTAAGAGCACTCTGCAAAGCAATGAGCAATCTAGGAACCTACATTTCCCTCTTTGCAATTTACTAAGCCCCACTCCCACATCACTACTGTGAACAGAACCCAGGGCGCTCTAACACTAAGCCACATCTCTAGCCCTTTCTATTTTTTATTTTGAGACAGGGTCTCACTAAATTGTTGAGATGGCCTTGAACTTGTGATCATTCTGCCTTAGCCTCCCAAGTACTGGGATTACAGATGTGGTGCCTAAATTGTGCGTGCATGCGTGCGTGCGTGCACTGACTCCAGAGGCATTCTACATCTGAGCTACCCCTGGGCCTTTTCTACTTTTTTCTTTAACTTGTGGTACTAGGGATTGAACCCAGGGGCATTCAACGTGTGTACTATACCCCCAAACTATTTTTTCTTCTTTATTTTGAAACAGGGTCTCAATGACTTATATAGGGCCTCACTAGGTATCTGGAACTATCCGCAAGCATGCGATCTTCCCGTCTAAGCCTCCGAAGTACTGGGATTACAAGAGTGGGCCACAATGCCCAGAGTTTATAATTTTTTTGGGGGGAGGGGGAACAGTCTCTCTACATTGCTGAGGCTGTCCTTGAACCTAAAAGCATCCAGTCTCAACCTCCTAAGAACTAGAATTACAGGTAGGAACCATCAAGCCTAGATAACTTGTTTATTTTAAAATTAAAAACAGCCAGGCTTTGTGGTACATGCTTGTAATTCCAGCATTTGGAAGGCTGAGAAAGGAGGGTGAGGGTTCGAGGAAACCCTCATTACTTAGTGAACCCTTTGCAATTCTGTGAGACCCTGTTTCAAAATAAAAAAGAATAAAAACAGGGCTGAAGGTATAGCTCAGAGGTAGGTGGCCCTGGGTTCCACCCTAGTGCCACCAAAACAAATAAGTTGGCACATGCCTATAATCCCAGTATTTGAGAGGCTGAGACAGGAGGATGGCAGGTTCCAGGACAGTCTCAGCAAGTAGTGAGACTTTCATCACCCTACAAAGATCCTGTTTCAAAATAAAAATAGTCCGAAGCCGGGCATGGTGGCACACGCTTGTAATCCCAGCATTTAGGAGGCTGAGACTGGAGGATCACGGTTCATGGACAGCCTCAGCTACTTGAGGCCCTCCGCAACTTAGTGAGACCTTGTTTCAAAATAAGAATAAAAAACAGGGCAGGGTGGAGTAGCTCGGAGGTAGAATGCCCATGGGTTCCATCCCCAGACCCGTTAAAAAAAAAATTTTTTTTTAATTAAAAATAAATAAATAAAAATAGTCTGAATGATGGCACACACTTGTAATCCCAGTACTTGGGAGGCTAAAACTGGAGGATCTGGATTCATGGCCAGCCTCAGCAACTTAGTGAAGCACTCCTCAACTTAGTGAGATCCTGCTTCAAAACAAAACAAAAAAAAATCGGGCTCCAGTGTAGCTTGGAGGTAGAATGTCCCTGCGTTCAATCCCCAGTGCCACAAATATATATATATATAATGAAAATAGGCCTAGGAGCATAGCTCAGAGGTAGAAGAACCCTACATTCAATATATAGTACCAAAACTAATCAATTAACTAATTTGATTTTTTTTGTGTTACCTAAAACAGAACCCAAAATTCTTGAATGCTAGGCAAGCACTCTACCACTAAGCTACATCCCCATTCCTTTTTAAATTTTACTTTGCGCGAGGTGTCTTGGTGCATGCCCGAAATCCTCCTATTTGGGAGACTAAAAGAGGACTGCAGATTTGAGGATTTCCTCAGCAAATAGTAAGACTCTCATTAATCTAGTGAGACACTATTTCAAAATAAAAATAAAATAAAGCTGGGAGTGTAGATGAAGAGGTATAATACCTCTGGGTTCAATCTTCAGTGCCACATGATAAAAAGAAAAAAATTTTATTTTGAAACAAGTTGCCTAAGATGGCCTCAAACATGCAAGCCTCCTTCCTTCCTGAGCCTCTGAGTAACTGGGATTATCGGCATGTGCCACCACAACCAGCTAGTTGCTGTTCTATGTTTTTGCTGGTATCATAATATTAGTGGCATTTGCTTTAAGTTTGCATGTGAAGAAGAAATTACAGACTAAAAACAAGAAGAGAAGAACATGATGTATCTCTAGCACAGATACAGACTTGAAAGAGTAATGATGACCATTCTCAGGCTAGCAATACACATTCAAACTGACTATATAAACCATACCAAAAAAAAGTGTTTTTCCAACAACTAAGATTTGTCTGGCATGAACAAGAATAATGAAAGATAATACTATCAGAATAATAAAAAGAAGCCGGGCGTGGTGGCGCACGCTTGTAAATTCCAGCATTTGGGAGGCTGAGACAGGTGGATCACTGTTCGCAGACAGCCTCGACCACTTAGTGAGGCCCTTTACAACTCAGTGAGACTCTGTTTCGTAAATAAAGAATAAAAAATATGGCTGGGGGTGTAGCTCAGAGGTAAAATGTACCTGAGTCCCATCCACAGAACCACAATAAAAAACGAAAAGAAAAAAAAGAGAGAGAACTGAGGAAATAAAATGTGGTAAAACAGAGAAAATATGCCTAACATAGTGGCACGTGCCTGTAATCCCAGTACTTCAGAGGCTGAGACATTACGATCAAAGGTTTAAGACCAGCCTCAGCAAACTTGGCAAGGCCCTCAACAGCTAGAAACGCTGCTTCAAAATAAAAAATTAAAGTCAGGCATCATGGCCCACGCCTACAATCCCAGTACTCAGGAGAATAGTAGATGAAGACAAGTCTCAGGAACTTAGTGAGACCCTCAGCAACCTAGGAAAGGCCCTGTTTCCAAATTAAAATATAAAAAAGGGCTGGGGGTGTAGCTCAGAGGTAGAATGGCCCTGGATTCGATGAAAAGTACCAGAAAGAAAACAATCGCCAGGCGTGGTGGCGCACGCTTGTAATCCCCGTGTTTGGGAGGCGCAGACAGGAGGATAGCGCAGGTTCGAAGCCAGCCGCACTGGCTTAGGAGACCCTGTTTCCATATAAAACCTATAAAATAGGTCTGGAAGTATAGCCTGGAGGTAGAAGGGCTTCCAGGAACCCCAGTACCACCACACACACACACAAAAAAAAAAAGAAAACAAAAATCACATAAACAAAAGACAAAACAAACAAAAAGCCCCAGAGATTTTGAATATTATAACTACAATTATAAAGCTAATAAGAAAGCAGTAATGGCAATGAGCTTAATAATATTAGACCAGAGATTTGAAAATTATTATAAAAAGAAAACATTGAAAAGTTTATTTAAACTGTAAAAAGGAATTTCAATTGTTTTAATAAAGTGTCTAAATATTCAAATAATTTGTAAAAATATTGAGAATAATCACTATAGAAATGAAAAAGCATGAGTAAATTAAACAATATTTTGAAACATAGATTTAAAATTTCTTACTGAAATGATCAGGAGATCCCAGAGTTGAAAATACACATGTCAAGAACTGAAGTCGAACTTGAACTTCGGCACTATGGCTGTATCTGTAAGAAGTCATTAAAATAATTAAGACTTTTTCTTTTCTTTTCTTTTTTTTCCTTGTACTGGGGATGGAACACAGGAGCTTTCTACCTCCCAGCAACATCCTTAGTCCTCTTTTTTCTTTATTTTGAAACAGGATCTCACTGAGTTGCAAAGGACCTCACTATGCAGCTGAAGGTGTCCATGAATCAAGATACTTCAATACTTCAGTCTCAGCATCCCAAATGCTGGAAATACAAGGGTACACTACCACCTCCATTTTTGTGTGCGTGGTTTTTTTTTTTTTTTTTTTGCTATACTAGGGATGAAACCCTGGGACGTTCTAACTCTGAGCTACAGCTACAGCCCTATTTTTTATTCTTTATTTTGAAACAGGGTCTCACTGAGTTGCAAATGATCTCACTAAGTAGCTAAAGCTGGCTGTGAACTACAATCCTGTCTCAGCCTCCCAAATTCTCGGATTACAAGTGTGCACTACCACGCCTGGCTCTAAAGACTCTTTTTCTATTTTTAAAGGTTTAATGATCCTAATCATAATATACACCAAAAAAGAAAACACCCACTACAACATTTTGTAATCAGCAATTACTTTGATTTTATATTTAATGTGTTATTTATATTTCCTATTATTTAGTTTTATAATTTTGGTTACACAAAAAATCCTCATAATACCAAGTGGCATGTTTAAAATTTATGCTACGAAATAAATTTTAAAAATCTCTAAACTACAGCAAAAGTCACTTTCAAATTAGATGCGAAAGTACATAAGAACTCAATAAAACAAAATAAATGACAATTCACAACTATGTAATATATACATAAATTAAAAGGTAAAAATCCATGTTTCAATCTAAAATTCATTTTAACATATCATTCTTAGAGGGGATAACACAGGCCTTGAACTACAGGTTCAGATATGAGTCTATCACTGAGTTCTGTTACTGTAAGTTAATATACTCTTCTAAGTCTTATTTTAGAAGCCACGAGTCTGTCAATAAAAGAGTAACATTCCCCTTACAAAATGCCTTTATATTTTGCATACCTCTCCTTTCCCTACACTTATATTTTATCAGTTAAGAGGTTCATAACCTGCCGGCCATGGTGGCGCACGCTTGTAATCCCCGCGCTTGGGAGGTGGAGACAGGAGGATTGCACTGGTTCGGAGCCAGCCTCGCTGGCTTAAGAGACCCTGTTTCCACATAAAAAAGTTAAAAAATAGGTCTGGAAGTGTAGCCCGTGGGAGTGTAGCCCGGAGGTAGAAGGGCTTCCAGGAACCCCAGTACCACAAAAAAAAAAGGAGGTTCATAACCCTACAAGGTATGGGTTCAGTCCTTTTATTCTTGTACAGTCCCCACCATCCAGCCCTTAACTCTACATATGTAAAGACCTTGCCCGCTAGATCAGTGATCTATTGGCTAATAATCAGCCAGGCATGGTTTGAGACCTAAGAGGAAATTCAAGACAATAGTCATCCCATGGGAATAAAGCTTTTGTAACAAAATAATGCTAATAAAAAAAATGAGCTGGGCGTGGTGCCACATGCTTGTAATCCCCGCACTTGGGAGGTGGAGACATGAGGATCCAGCAGGTTGGAAGCTAGGCTCGCTGGCTTAAGAGACCCTGTTTCCAAATGAAAATATAAAACATAGGTCTGGGAGTGTAGCCCAGATTAGAAGGGTTTCCAGGAACCCCAGTACCACCACCAAAAAAAAAAAAAGACAGAACATTCATAGCCTTGTGTAGTGGTGCCCACCTATAATCCTATATTCAGGAAGCTGAAACAGAAAGATTGCAGGTTGGAGGCCAGCCTCAGCAACATAGTTATATCCTGTTTTAAAATAAAAAGACCTGCCTGGCATGTGGCAAGCTTGTAATCCCAGAATTTGGGAAACAGAGACAGGAGGATTCTGGTTCAGAGCCAGCCTCAGCTACTTAGGGCCCTTCAACTCAGTGATAATTTGTTTCAAAATAAAGAATAAAAAAACAAGGCTGGAGCCTGGTTTGGTAATCCCAGTGTTTGAGAGGCTGGGACAGGAGGATTGCACAGGTTCAAAGCCAGCCTCAACTACTGAGTTAGACTCTCAGCAATTTAATAAGACCCTGTTAACAAATAAAAGTAGAAAACAAGTCTAGGATTATAGCCCGGAAGTAGAAAAGCCCCTGGGTGTCACCCCCAGTACCACCAAAAAAAAACAAAACCGGGCTGGGAGCCAGGCCACAGCAGCACACTTTTGGAATCCCAGTACTAGGGAGACTGAAAAAGGAGGAAACACAGATTGGAAGCCACCCTCAGCTACTTAGTGAGGCTCTCAGCAACTTAGTAATACCCTCTTTCCAAATACAGTAATATAAAATAGGTCTCTTATTGTAGCCCAGAGGTAGAAAGCCCTTGGGTTTCATTCTCAGTACCACCAAAAAAAAAAAAAAAAAAAAAAAAAAAGGTATGGGGGTGAAGCTTCGAAGTAGAATGCCCCTAAGTCCCCCTCCCTCAGTATGGCAATAAATAAATAAGAGCTTAAGGTGTGGCTTGGAAGTACAATACCCCTGGGTGAAATCCCCAGTACAAAAACAAGTAAACAAACAACAATAACAACAGAAATTTTCTCTTTTGTTGCCTCAATGTTGAAAGGGACAGTTTTTTCTAGGGGTCACTGGATTTGAGAAACTAGGTAACATGCCTTTTAAAGAAATGCAGTATTATAGTTGGGTGTTGTGGCACACACTTGTCTTCTCTCAAAATAAAACATAAAAATAGGGTTGAGGGTATAGCACAGAGGCTGAATGGCCCGGAGTTCAATCCCCAGTACCACACACACACACAAAAAGGTATGCATGCTTCTGTTTTACAATTTTATAAAACTTTGTTATATTTATTTATAACACAGAAGCAACAATAATGAAGAATTGTTTTTTAGAGGAAAGGCAATATGCACGTTAACATAATTAACCTAATTAAGAGGTACTTACAATGCATGTTTTTGTCTTCCTTCTCTTACAGCTTGAATATAATATACCAGATTATCAAAGAAAAGCTTCATCATATTTAGTTCTTTTTCTGCCCACCTGGACAAATTTTAAAAAATAATAATAATTTTAATGAGGGCAAAGCAAGAGAATAAAATGCATGCATAGATGAAAATGTAACTAAAACTCTTATCTAAAAATCTTCAAGTCAGAAATGGTGATGCATGCTTGTAATCCCATTACTTGGGAGGCTGAGACAGGAAGATTGTAGCTTCAAGGACAGCCTCGGCAAGTAGTGAGACCCTCAACCTAGTGAGATTAGTGAGATCCTGTTTCAAAAAAAAAAAGGCTCAGAAGTAGAATGCCCCTTGGTTGAATCCCCAATAATACCAAAAAAAATTAAAATTAAAATTAAATTATTAAAAGCCAGGCATAGTGACATATCCTTGTAATCCTAGCATTTGGGAAGCTGAGACAGGAGGATCATGGTTCAGGGACAGCCTCACCTACTTAGTGAGGCCCTCTGCAATTCAGTGCAACCCTGTTTCAAAATAAAGAATAAAAAAAAATAGGGCTGAAGGTGCAACTAAGAAGTAGAATGGCCCTGGGTTCTATCCCCAACACTGCAATAATAGAAAATTAAACTGTTTAAAATTTGTAAAAAGGCTGGGGGTGTGACTCAAAGGTAGAATGCCCTTGGGTTCCATCTCCAGACTCGGAAAAAAAATTTTAAACTTCACGCTGGGAATGGTGATACACACTTGTAATCCCAGCATTTGGGAGGTTGAGACAGAAAGATCACAGTCAGCCTCAGCTACTTAGTAATGCCCCATGCAACTCACTGACACCCTGTTTCAAAATATAATAATAATAATAATAATAATAATAATAATAATAATAATAAAAAATAGGGCTGAGGGTGTAACTTGGAGGTAGAATGCCCCTGGGTTCCATCCCCAATACTGCAAAAATAAAACCTTCAAATGTAAAACATTATGGAAAATTTACAAGTTTTAAATGATGAAAAGAAATACATCAATGCTCCTTAATATGTATAAATTTGAAGTGTGTGTGTGTGTGTGTGTGTGTGTGTGTTTGCAAGTCTGGGGATAGAAACCAGGGGCACTCGACCTGAACTGGCGTGGAGCTCACGCCACCACACCTGACATACATTGTATTTTAAACCTCAAAATATCTAACACCACTGGGCGTGGTGGTGCACGCTTGTAGTCCTTGTGCTTGGGAGGATCGCACAAGTTCAAAGCCAGCCTTGCTGGGTTAAGAGACCCTTTTTCCAAATAAAATATAAAATAGGTCTGGGAGTGTAGCCTGGAGGTAGTAGAGATCCATCCCCAGTACCACCCCCCCCAAAAAAAAAACAATCTAACACTTATAAAATGGCAAAGCAGCTGGGTGTGGTGGCACAGGCTTATAACCTCAGAATTCGGGAAGCTGAGACTGGAGGATCCCGGTTCATGGACAGTCTCAGCTACTTAGTGAGACCCACTATAACTTAGTGAGACCCTGTTTCAAAATAAAGAATAAAAATAGTGAAGGAGATGTAGCTTGGAGGTGTAATGCCCCTGGGTTCCATGCCCAAACCCGCAACAAAAAGTAAAATAAAATAAAATGCCAAGCAGGGTCCTATTACAAACTAAACAATTTTTAAAATAATATACATTTATTTATTTATTCATTTATTTGCAGGTCTAGGGATGGAACCCAGGGGCATTCAACCTCCGAGCTACACCCCATGTCCTATTTTTTATTATTTATTTTGAAACCGGGTCTCACTGAGTTGCAAAGAACCTAAGTAGCTGAGGTTGTCTGCAAACCATGATCCTCCGGTCTCAGCCTCCCGAATGCTGAGATTACAAGCGTGCGCCACCATAGTTGTTATACAACAGAATTTACCAGTATACCTGATACATGCAAAGCATAAAATATAAAATCTATTGAATGTACTTTTTAATATTTGGTGGTACTAGGGGTGGAACCCAGAGGGTATCTACCTCTGGGCTATACTCCCAGACCTATTTTTTTATATTTTATTAGGAAACAGGGTTCTCACTAAGTTGTTGAGAGCCTCACTAAGAAACTGAGGCTGGCTTCGAACCTGTGCAATCCTCCTGTCTCTGCCTCCCAAGTGCAGAAATTTCAAACATGTGCCACCATGCCCAGCATGAATGCACTTTTAGTCAGCAACTGTGATTAGATTTTAATAGTATTTTTTAAAACACATCAAAGATATACCCAGGTGTTAATTTACAAAATAACTTAGAAACACTAAAATAAAATGAAAATAGTGATAAATACAGAAAAATCCCAGGGTTTATATTTTCATAATCAACAATGTATTTTATAAGAAACTTATTAGCAATATACAGCCAAAGTGTAAAAAGAAATTACTAATAAAATTCCAAAAGTTCTAATGTTATTTAATAAGTTTGAAACAAGCATTTTATCTCCCAGATAGTTAACAGCCCTAGTGTCTAGTGTAAATATTAATATGTCTTTACAATAGATATATTTTGAGCAAAAGTTACTCTTCTCTTGCCAGGTATAAAAGCAAGGTGTTACCAAAAAAAAAAAAAAAAAAAACTGAGTAAGATTTGGGTTTTCAAATCAGTTCCAATACACTTGCCTCATGAGTTCAGAAAAGAAACCTGAGTTCTTCCTAGGTATGTTGGTGCATGCCTGTATTCCCAGTACCTGGGAGTCTAAGACAGGAGGATCATAGGTTCCAAGAGAGCCTCAGTAATGTAGCAAGACTCTCAGCAACGTAGTGGGACTGTTTAAAAAAAAAAAAAAAAAAAAAAAAAAAAAAAAAAAAAAAGCCTAGGGTGTTGAAAAGCCCTGGGTTCCAACTCCAGTACCCCCCAAAAAAGAAAAGATAAGAAAACTGACCTTTTAAAAATCTATCTGCTGGTTACCTGAATATTTGCTAAAAGGTTTAGGGATAAAATTTCCTGATTTTAAAAGATAGGAATTGGGCGTGGTGGCACATGGTTGTAATCATAATACTTGGGAAGTTGAGACAGGAGGATTGCAGGTTTGTGGCCAGCCTCAGCTATTTAATGAGGCCCTCTAAAACTTAGAGAGACCATGTTTCAAAATGAAGAATAAAAAATAAGGCTGGGGGTATAGCTTGTGGATGGAATACCCCCTGGGTTTAATCCCTGGTACTGTTGGGGTGCGGGGGCAAATAACCGTTTAGAGAGAGCATAAGGGATAATATGAACAGGACATGGTGACACATGCTGATAATCCTAGTACTTGGAAAACTGCAAATGGAAGACTGCAGCTTCTTGGACAGCCTCAGCAGCTAAGCAAGACGCTCACAACTTTTATTGTTCCCAGTACCTGGGGAGCTGAGACAGAAAGACCACAGGTTCCCAACCAGACTCAAGTACTTAGTAAGGCCCTTCACAACTTAATGAAACCCTGTTTCAAATTAAAAACAAAATAAGAGTTGGGTATATAGCTCAGAGGTAGAATGCCCCTGAGGTCAATCCCCAGTTTGAAAAAAAGGAAAACAAAAGAAAAGCCAAATCATTCTACCAGTAAAGACATCGTCTTTTTAGAGCAAAATAACAGAGAAATATAAGAAAATGTTTATTTTATTTTATTTTTTTTTTGTGGTACTGGCATGAAACCCAGGGGCTTTCTCCCACCAGGCTACACTCCCAGACCTATTTTATATTTTATTTGGAAAAGGGTTTAACTAAGTTGCTGAGAGCCTCATTAAGTAGCTGAGGCTGGCTTCGATCCTGCGCAATCCTCCTGTCTCAGCCTCCCAAGTGCAGGGATTACAACCGTGCGCCACCAAGCCCACCTTATAAGAAAATGTTTAAATAACATGAAACTCAAACTTTCCTCATTCAGAATAAAAGCTGGGTAAGTTATTTAAAACCATGAATGACTGATAACTACAATTTGAAATAAAATCTTTAAACTGCTTTTATGTCTTTGATTTACTTACATTGTAATCCAGTGTGTATCATAACTGCTCCCAAACTGCTGAAAAGTACCAAACAGTTTTGGAAGAAGGCGAAGTGAAATTACTACTGATCTGAAACAGCAAAAACAAGTATTTATAGAATAAAAACTGTGAATACTACCAGTGACTACCTTTTTATAGAAATTAAACTATAATCTTAAATAAAAAAGGATGTCATAAGCTTTCATATATTTCTTACACAATCATTAATTTTTTTTACTAAAGTATAAATTTAGTTTATATATGCTAGGGTAAGAAATCTAAACTTAAAAACTCCAAACTAAGACCTTAAAAAGAAAACATATTGTAAATATCTAGGTAAACATGCAAGTAAAATCACTTAAAGATAGTTTTCCCATGGGGGAAAAAATGTTTTTCTTTTTGTGGTATTGGGGATTGAACTCAAGGGTATTTTACCTCCAAGCTACACTCCCAGCCCAAATTTTATTTTTGTTTTGAAACAGGGTTACACTCTTTTTTTTTTTTTTTTTTTTTTTTTTTTTGGTGGTACTGAGGGTGAAACCCAGGGGCTTTTCTACCTTCAGGCTATACTACCAGACCTATTTTATGCTTTATTTGGAAACAGGGTCTCACTAAATTGCTGAGAGCCTCATTAAGTAGCTGAGGCTGGCTTCAAACCTGTGCAATCCTCCTGTTTCAGCCTCCCCAAGTATGGGAATTACAAGTTTGTGCCACCATGCCTGGCCACTATGTTCTTTTTGTATGTGTGAGTGGTGCTGGGGATTGAATCCAGGGGCATTCTACCTCCGAGCTATATTCCCAGCCCTATTTTTTAATTCTCTTTTATTTTAAAACAGGTTCTCAATGAGTTGCCAAGGGCCTCACTAAGTAGCAGCTGAGGCTGTCCACAAACCACAATCCTCCTGTCTTAGCCTCTCAAATGATGAGATTACAAGTGTGCGCTACCACGCCTGGCTTGAAATATGCTTATGAGGCTGTCCTAGAACAGGTGATCCTCCTATTTCAGCCTCTCAAGTGCTGGGATTACAGGCCTGTACCTCCATGCACAACTGAAAAAATTCTTTAACAAGTTGTTACCACTTTCCTCATTTTTACCTATGTTTTGCATTAAAGTAAAAAAACGCTGCCTTTTCAACCATGTTAACAGCAGAACTGCATCACATCTCAAGTATGAAAAAACAGAAAAGAGAAAGGAAGTCACTCTAAAACCTCAAGAGTGACAGTCGCTGCCAGCTGGACATTTTAGGTCACCTGCAGGTATTTTATGCATGGGGTCTGTAAGAAATGAGATAAATATCGCCACTCCCACGAACTCTGACAGTCCGTATAATGTGCAAGTATTTTCAAAGAGGTACTGTATTTATGGAGACTGCTGCAGATATGAACAGAGCAAGTCATTGAAACAGGAAGAAGTGATGACTACAGATCTAACTGCAAAACCCTTTGCTGCTTCCTCAAATCTCCCATCTATAGTTGGACCACTCATCGAGATGAACACAGACGAAACTGAGTCAAGAAATTAACCTTTCAAGCTACAGGAACAGATGCAGAAGACTGGGGAAATGACACTGAGTTTGTTCCTGGACAATCCTACTGTGGCCATAGTGATCTTTGCTGCACTAAGGCACCCCTGCAGGAATTAGTGACCAAGGAAGAATCAGAGAAAGAACAAACTGCAGTGGAAACAAAGAAGCAGCTTTGCTATGGGAGAACTGTGTGTCTCACCACAGGAGCAGTGGAAACAGCCCAGAGGTCACAACACATCAATCAAATCGTGCAATGAGGCCCACAGGAAGGACATGGAATTGTCTTTTGCTGTGCAGTGCAGCAAGGACTTCATGTGTGGGATCTGCATGGAGGGGGGCTATGAGAAAGACAACCCCAATGAGCGGCACTTTGTGAACCTCTCCAACCACACCACCTACTGTCTCAAGTGTACTTGAGAGTGGAGGAGTACTAAGCAAGTTGAGAGCAAGATCATAAAGCGGGGCGCCTCCCCCATCTTCGTTTGTCCTTTCTGTTTTGGGGAAGAATTGTATATCTTGTGCCAACTTCCAGATAAACCACATTTAAGTGTATCCATTTTATCTTGAAACTGGGCTATTTTGTTAATTGGTATTTCTTTGTATTTCAGCCAGCTGCTAGATTAATTGGTCTATCTACTTTTATTTGAATGAGGAAACCCTATGTATCAGTTAGTAGAATCTTTGTGTTTTTCTGAGGAGATTGTGTTTAATGAATTAGGGAGCTTATGCTTGGTGAACAAAGTTACCTATCTCTGAATATCTATTTCCTGACATTTTACATTTCTACTTTCCTATTCCATTCATTAAGCTAGCCAAAAATGCACCATCCTTGAAAGATTGTTCTCATAACAAAAACTACATAATCTAAACAGAGTAAACCTATAAGAAATAAATTTAAACGAAAAGAAAATATAAAACCTCAAGGCAGTCTGTGTTCACCTGAAAAGCACAGGTAGAGGAAAAATATTGACACATAAATCTTAGAAGGAGAAAAGGAAGTTGGATACATGCAATTTAAAAGCAGCAGGACAAATTCTAATGAGGAAGTAAATTCGTCCTTTCCTTTAAGCTTAGTATTTATTCATAAATATTTTATTTCTTTTTTCAGTGTGGGGTATTAAAGCCAGAGTCTCTCAAATTCTGGGTGAACACTCTCTGATTAAGTTACATCCCTAGCCCCTAAAAGATTTTTTTATTTTGAAACACAAAGTAAGTATCACATGCTAACCTCAAATCTGTGATCCTCATATTTTAGCCTCACACATACTGGGATTACAGGCCTATATCATGCCTGGCTTTAAAAAATAAAAAAATTTTAAACAGAAAAGTCCCAGGCGGGCAGGGTAGCACACACCTGTAAACCCAGCATTTGGGAGGCTGAGACAGGAGGATCATGGAGGACTCAACTACAACTTAATGAGGCTCTTTGCAACTCAATGAGACCCTTTTTCAAAATAAAGAATGAAAAACAGGGCTGGGGGTGTAGCTCAAAGGTAGAATGCCCCTCCTCGGTTCTATCCAGAGTACCACAAAAAAAAAAAGAGAGAGAGAGAGAGAGAGAGAGAGAGAGAGAGAGAGAGAGAGAGAGAGAGAGAGAGAAGTCCCCAACAATGCCTAATTTTCTAAGGGACATCAAAACACAAAATTGTACATCTGAGTAGGAGGGAAACGGTGGAAAACATTGTTTCTGAATAAAATCCCAAGTGTTTAAGGTAGAAAACAAAGTCCTGCATGAAGTGTTTCCACTCCTGCCATCCATCTACACTAAATTCCTTCTAATTTCTCTCTACTATCCCCTATAGATATACATAAGCATAGTTCTGACTCACAGGCTTTGTAATGTGTCTACTTGAAAAGAACTTTAAATATCTGTCTGCATGACTCCTTCCCTTCGCTTTCATCAGGCTTTTCAGCTACCAGCAGAGGATGATCATGACAGCTTTACATTCAATAACACCTTTCTAGTGTCCAAAGAACCTTACTATTCCTCCCACATGCATATTTATATTTATTTGTGTTTACAAAGAGAAGAGGGTAACCACTGTTATATTCACTGAAAAGCATGCATATGATACACACTGAATATATATACCTGCTTAAATAATAAGACATCAAAGAACTTTAAAGCAAGATTTTCAAGGATGGAGAAAGACAAACAGTAGAAAATGCTACAAAACTTCAGAAAAGGATGAGGGTAGAAAAAAGAACTAACAGATGACAAAACAGAAGTTGGTGAAACATTAAAGGAACAATGCCACAAGACTACATAAGAAATAATGAAGACTATATAAGAAATAATGAAGATATTAAGTGCCTGATAGTCAATAAATACCCATTTGTGTGTGTGTGTGTGTGTGTGTGTGTGTGTGTGTGTGTGTGTGTGTGTGGTTCTGGAGATGGAACCCAGAGGAGGTCAACCTCCAAGCTATACTACTAGCCCTATTTTTTTTTTTTTTATTCACTATTTTGAAATAGAATCTAAGTTGCAAAGGGCTTCACTAAGTAGCTGAGGCTGGTATTGAACCCAGATCTTCCTGCCTCAGCTTCCCAAGTACTAAAATTACAAACATCAGCCAAAATGCCTGGCTTAATACTAATAGTTTGAAATACCTAAATACATTTTTAAAATTTTAAATGTTTGAAAATACTCAAAATAGCTGGGCGTGGTGGTGCACACTTGTTATCTCCGTGCTTGGGAGGCTGAGACAGGAGGGTCACACAGGTTCGAAGCCAGCCTCAGGTACTTAGTAAGGCTCTCGGCAAATTAGTGAGACCCCGTTTCCAAATAAAATATAAAATAGGTCTGGGAGTATAGCCCAGAGGTAGAAAGCCCCTGGGTTGTTCCACCCATAATACCAAAAAAAAAAAAAAAAAAAAAAACTCAAAATAGCTGGGCGTGGTGGCCCATGTTTGTAATCCCAGAATTCAGGAGGCTGAAACAGGAGGATGGCAATTAGCAGACAGCCTCAGCTACTTAGTGAGGCCCTTTGCAAGTCAATAAGACCTTTTCTTTTTATTTTTTTTATTTTTTTTGGTGGTACTGGGGGTGGAACCCAGAGGCTTTCTACCTCCAGGCTATACTCCTAGACCATTTTATATTTTATTTGGAAACAGGGTCTCACTAAGTTGCTGAGAGCCTCACTAAGTAGCTGAGGCTGGCTTTGAACCCGTGTGATCCTCCTGTCTCAGCCTCCCAAGCACGGGGATTACAAGCGTGCGCCACCACGCTCGGCTAATAAGACCTTTTCTCAAAAATAAAGAATAGCCATGGGGTGTAGCTCTGAGGCAGAATGCCCCTGGAATCCATCCCGGGTACCTCAAAAAAAATAAAATTAAATTAAATACTCAAAATATTTTCAAAAAGATACACAATAATGATGTTTACAAAAAGAATACGACACAGCCCACATTGGTGGTGCATGGCTGTAATCCTAATATTTGAAAAGTTTAGTCAGAAGGATTCCAATCATGGTCAGCCTAAGCAACTTTAGTGAGACGTTGTTTCAAAATTTAAAAACATACTGAGCAGGACCTGGTGGAGCACATTTGTAATCTCAGCATTCTGGAGGCTAAGACTGGAGGATCATGGTTTGCAGACAGCCTCAGCTACTTAGTATCTGCAACTCAGTGAGACCCAGTTTCAAATTAAAAATTAAAGCAGGGTGTGGTGGTACACACTTGTAAACCCAGCATTCAGGAGGCTAAGACCAGAGGATCACATTTCGTGGACAGCCTCAGCTACTTAGTGAGGCCCTCTGCAACTGAGTAAGACTCTGTTTCAAAAACAAAAAGAATAAAAACTAGGGCTGGGGGTATAGCTGGGATGTAGAATACCCAGTAAGCTGGGCGTGGTGGCGCTCGCTTGTAAACCCCACGCTTGGGAGGTTGAGACAGGAGGATCGCACAGGTTCAAAGCCAGCCTCAGCTACTGAGTGAGGCTCTCAGCAACTTAGTGAGACCCTGTTTCCAAATAAAGTAGAAAAAAGGTCTGGGAGTGTAGCCCAGAGGTAGAAGGCCCCTGGGTTCCACCCCAGTACCACACACATTTTTAAAAAATTTAATTAATTAAAAATAATAATAGAATACCCAGTAAAACAAAGAAGGAGGAGGAGGAGGAGGAGGAGGAGGAGGAGGAGGAGGAGGAGGAGGAGGAGGAGGAGGAGGAGGAGGAGGAGGAGGAGGAGGAAAATTAGGGCTGAGGGTATAGCTTGGAGGTAGAATTCCCATGAGTTCAAATCCCAATTCTGCATTAAAAAAAAAAAAAAGCAAAACAAATAGATCTATATTAACCCGACTTTTCTTTATTGTTGTTGCCAGGCGTGGTGGTGCATGCTTGTATTCCCAGCATTTGGAAGGCTGAGACCAGAGGATCATGGTTCCCGGATAGCCTCAGTACTTAGTGAGGCCCCTTGCAACTCAGTGAGACCCTGTTTCAAAATAGGGAATAAAAAAATAGGGCTAGGGGTGTGACTCGATGTAAACTGCCCCTGGGTTCCATCCTCAATACCACAAAAAACAAAAACAAAAAACAAAAAAATTGTTGCTATCACAGTAAACAATTCAAAATTTGCCTCAGCAATATAGTGAAATTCTCAGCAACCTAGCAAGATCCTGTTTCAAAGCAAAATAATAAATAAATATCTAGATAAGTAAATGGCATAGAAGTGTATCTCAGAAGAAAAATTTTCCTGGTTTAATCCCAGTACCAAAAAAAAAAACCAGCCAGGCTTGGCAACAAACACTTGTAATCTATTACTTCAGAGACTGAGACAGGAGAATCACAGGTTTGAAGACAGGCTCAGGAACCTAGAAAGACTCTGTTACAAAATAAAGAAAATTAGTCTGAGGGTGCCTTTTGGAGGTAGAATGGCTCTGGGTTCAATTCTGAGCACCATATATGCAAAAACAAAACAAAAAAAAAAGTGTTAAAAAAATCAAACAATAAACAATTAAATCTTGTGGGTAGAGCCGGGCGTGATGGCACACGCTTATAATCCTCATGCTTAGGAGACTGAGATAGGAGGATCGCACAGGTTCAAAACCAGCCTCAGCTACTTAGTGAGGCTTTCAGCAACTTAGTGAGACCCTGTTTCCAAATAAAATATAAAAAAGGTCTGGGAGTATAGCCCGGAGGTAGAAAGCCTCTGGATTCCAACCCAGTACCACCAAAAAATAAATATATAAATATTGTGGGTAAAAGGGCCTAATCTTATGAAGACCATAATAACTAAAAGGAGATTGATACAAGTACATTAAAGACCATAAAAACATACCTAGTCAATAAGAAGGTATAAAATTAGCTTTGACTACTGCATAAATTTTTTAATTCCTCTTACCTATTGTTTCCTAAGTTTTCAAGGCAACCTTCGATAAATCTCATACGAATCTGTCTATCCGTAAACCAACATACTAAGGAACAGAGAAGTTTTTCTGCTTCATTTATTAATCCTTCAGAAAGATTAACCTACAAAAAAGGTATATAATGTTATTCATTCTGATGATATGTTGATATAATTTTGTACTTCTTAGGCTTTATTAAATAACTTACTGCATCATCATCCTGTACTATGTCCCACAACAAAGTGTTTCCTTTCTTGCAAACGTTATCCAAATTAATGTCTGTCACAGCATTACTGTTGAATTGATGTTTATGAACTGCAGGGCCTGAAGAGGCAAAATAGAGCATACCATAGAAGAATGCAGCTGAATAACCTCTGGAAATTATGGCACTCATAATGTTAACAAATCCAAAGAAAAGTGTATAAAGTTCTGTATTAATGAAAAAATTACATTAAATAAAAACAAAATAAAAACACATTTGTTCAATTACTTTAATTATAAATGAAAATAAATAGACAGGCATGATGGCACATGTTTGTAATCCTGGCATTTGGGAGGCTGAGAAAGATCACAGATTGAGGACAGCCACAGCTACTTAAGATATGCCCTATGCAACTCAGTGAGACTCTGTTTAAAAATAAAGAATAAGCCGGGAGTGGTGGCACACGCATGTAATCCCAGCATTCAGGAGGCTGAGACCAAAGGATCGTGGTTCACGGACAGACTCAGCTACTTAAGTGAGGCCCTCTGCAACTTAGTGAGACCCTGTTTGAAAATAAAGAATGAAAAAAAGGGCAGGGGGTTTAGCTTGGAGGTCAAATGCCCTGGGTTCCATCCCAAAATCTACAAAAAAATAAAATAAAATAAATAAAGAATAGCTGGGCGTGGTGGCCCATGCTTGTCATAATCCCAGCTCTTGGGAGGCTGAGACAGGAGAATCCAACAGGTTCAAAGCCAGCCTCGGCTACTTAGTAAGACCCTATTTCCAAATAAAGTATAAAATTGGTCTGGTAGTATAGCCCAGAGATAGAAAAGCCCCTGGGTTTCACCCCCAGCACCACAAAAATAAATAAATAAAATTTTTTAAAATAAAGAATAAGAAAATAAAAAAGAGCTGGAGGAGTAGCTCGAAGGTACACTGCCCCGGGTTCCATCGCCACTACCTCAAAAAAAAAAAAAAAAAAAAAAAGGTATTGTTCACATTTTTTAAGGTTAAAGCAAAATAACTTTTTTTTTCAGTTACTACTGTTTCCAATAAATATGAAGGCTTTCCATGTATCAAAATAACTATAGCTAGGCATGGTGGCACATGACTGTAATCCCAGTACTCCAGAAACTAAGACAGGAGGATCACAAGTTTTCAGCCAAAGGTAGCAATTTAACTTTGCCCTCAGCAACATGGTGAGGCCCTGTTTCAAAATAGAAAATAAGCCAGGTGTAGTGGTGCAAATTTATAATCCCAGTATTTAAATAGGGCTGGGAGTGTTGCTCGGAGGTAAAACGCCCCTGGGTTCAAAATCATCCCCACTACCACCAAAAAAAAAAAAGAAAATAGGCCAGGTGCAGTGGCGCACACTTGTAATCCCAGCATTTGGGAGGCTGAGACAGAAGGATAGCAGTCCGTGGACACTGTCAGCTACTTAGTGAGGCACTCTGTAACTTAGTGGGACCCTGTTTCAAAATAAAGAATAAAAAATAGGCAAGAAGCCGGGCATGGTGGCACATGCTTATCATCCCAGCATTCGGGAGGCTGAGACTAGAGGATCGTGGTTAGTAGACAGCCTTAGCCACTTAGTGAGGCCCTCTGCAACTTAGTGAGACCCTGTTTCAAATTAAAGAATAAAAAATAAGGCAGTTGAAGCCGGGCGTGGTGGCGCACGCTTATAATCCCCGCGCTTGGGAGGGAGAGACAGGAGGATCGCGCAGGTTCGAAGCCAGCCGCGCGCGCTGGCTTAAGAGACCCTGCTTCCAAATAAAAATGTAAAAATAGGTCTGGGAGTGTAGCCCGGAGGTAGAAGGGCTTCCAGGAACCCCAGTACCACCTAAATAAATAAATAAATAAATAAATAAATAAATAAATAAATAAATAAATAAATAAACAAACAAATAAATAAATAAGGCAGTTGGTTTAGCTCGGAGGTTGAGTGCCTCTGGGTTCCATCCTCAGACCCGCCCCACCCCACAAAAAAAAGGGCAGATGTAGCTCAAGAGGTTAAATGGTCCTGGGTCCCCAAAAAAAGCTATCTGTAATAAATACTTGAAATTTAAATTAAGCATAAAAGCTCGGTGTGGTGGCACATGCATGTATCCCAGTACCTGCAAGACTGAGACAGAAGGATAGCAGGTTTGAAGCCAGCTACACCTGGAAGCAATTTAGTGACACACTGTTTAAAAATAAAAAATAAGAGCCAGGTATGGTGGCAAAGGCAGCGGAGACTAGAGGATTAGGGTTTGTGGACAGCCTCAGCGACCTAGCAAGGCACTTCACAACTCAGTGAGACCCTGTTTCAAAAACAAAAGAACTAAAAAATAGGGCTGGGCATGTAGCTCGGAGGTAAAATGCCCCTGGGTCCCATCCTCAGTATCGCAAAAAATACATACATACATACTAAAATAGGGCTCAGGGTGTAACTGGGAGGTAGAATATTCCCGGGTTTAAAGTATTTATTTTTTTTGTGTGTGGGGGTCTGGGGATGGAACCCAGGGGCATTGACCTCCGAGCTACACCCCCTTCTCCTGGTTTTTTATTCTTTTATTTATTTATTTTTATTCTTTTATTTATTTATTTTTATTCTTTTATTCTTTATTTACTTATCATTTATTTATTGGTGGTACTGGAGTTTCTGGTAGCCCTTCCATCTCCAGGCTATACTCCCAGACCTATTTTTTTATATATATTTTTAATTTGGAAACAGGGTCTCTTAAGGCTGGCTTCGAACCTGCACAATCCTCCTGTCTCCACCTCCTAAGCGCAGGGATTACAAGCATGCGCCACCATGCCCGGCTTTATTCTTTCATTTTGAAACAGGGTTTCACTGAATTGCGGAGGACCTCACTAAGTAGCTGAGGCTGCCCATGAACCACGACCCTCTAGTCTCAGACTCCCAAATGCTGGGATGACAGGCGTGCGCCACCATGCCGGCTCCCAGACCTATGTTTGTGTGTGTGTGTGTGTGTGTGTGTGTGTGTGTGTGTGTGTGTGTGTATTTTTTTTTTTTTTTGAAACAGGTTCTCTAGACCAGCAAGGTTGGCCTAGAACCTGCGTGATCCTTCTTCTATCTCCTCCTCCCAAGCGCGGGGATTACAAGCATGCGCCACCAGGCACGGCACTGAAGTATTTCTTTAACCAATGGAAATTCCTCTAGACGTCCTCTGTATATACTCATGCAATTCCCACATTTTTTTTTTTTTTTTTTGGTGGTACTGGGAGTGGAACCCAGGGGGTTTTCCTACCAACGGGATATACTCCCAGACCTATTTTATACTTTATTTGGAAAAAGAGTCTAAGTTGCCAAGAGCCTCACTAAGTAGCTGAGGCTGGTTCTGAACCTGCACGATCCTCAGCCTCCCAAACCCTGGAATTACAAGCATGCACCACCACGCTGGGCCAATTGCTACAATTTTTAACAAAGGCCAATTACAGTTTTAGTGGCTGACTTCCCCAAAACATTAAATTAAATTAAAAGATTCAGCAGGCTTAGTGATACTTTTATAATTCCAGTACTTGGGAGACTAAAAAAAAGACAATCTTAGTTTTGAGGACAGCCTCGGCAAGTAATTAGAAGTCAGCAACCTAGTGAGATCCTGTTTCAAAAATTAAAAAAAGCTAGCCAGGTATGTTGGTGCAGTACTTGGGAGGCGAAGACAGAAGGATTGCAGGTTCAAAGCTAGCCTCAGCAGCTTAGTGAGATCCTGTTTTAAAAAAATATATAAAATAGATCTGGAGGTATATCCCAGAGGTAAAAGACCCTGGATTCCATCCAGCCTCAGGTACTTAATGAGGCCCTTTGCATCTCAGTGAGACCCTGTTTCAAAACAGAGAATAAAAACATAGGGCTGAAGGTACAGCTCAGAGGTAGAATGGCCCTGAGTTGTGTCTTTAAGTTCAATCATGGTCTTTTAGCAGTCTATGAAATTTATTTACAATTCCCCTATTTTTTATCCTTTATTTTGGAACAGGGTCTCATTGAGTTGCAGAGGGCCTCACTAAGAAGCTGAGGCTGTTCGCAAACTGCGGTCCTCTTATCTCAGCCTCCCAATGTTGGGATTACAAGCGTGCACCACCATGGCTGGCTTCCTCAGCTCTTAAACTGAATATTCTCTTACCCAGGAGCATTCTACCTCTGAGCTATACCATCATTCCTCTTTTTTAATTTTTAATTTAGCCTCAAACTCCTTGGCTAAAGAGATCTTCCTTCATCTGCTCGCAAGTGTTGAGACTAAAGAAGCATGCCACTTCATCTTTTACTTCTCTATACTCCATTATTCCAATTCTGGTTATATCCTATATTACTTATATTACATCAATTTAGCCAGATAAGTACAATTACTTCTCAAATATTTTCATTGTCACAGAAAAATCACTTAAGGCTTTTTTGAGTGTATGTGGTAATAGAAATTTAACCTGAGGGAATTCTATCTCCAAGCTATTCTATCTCCCAAGCCTATTTCACTTTTATTTTGAAACAGGGTCTCGCTAGGTTAATGAGAGTCTCACTGCTTGCAGAAGCTGTCCTTGAGCCTGTGATCCTGGTGCTGGCATGTGCAGCCACCATGCCCAGCTCATTTTAAGGGTCTTAAACATCACTCTGTCCCATCCTTTTCTAAGCCCATTCATATAAATAAAATCCTAAAATAAAAGATCTTTTGTAATCTCTTACAATTTATTTTGTGTGTGTAGTATTATGGATTGACCCCAGGGACATTTTATTTTTCATTTTTATTTTGAAACAGGATCTCACCAGGTTGTTCAGAGTCTCACTACTTGTTGAGGCTTTTCTTGAAACTGAGATCCTCCTGTTTCAGCCTACCAAGTACTGGCTTACAAGTGTGTACCACTAAACTCAGCTCTGTAATTGTTTGAAAATAAAATCTATATAGCCATTTGGCTTCTAAAACAGCTATAAAATTTCCTTACACATTATCAATATATATTGCCTGTGCTCGATGAACATCTCTTGATGGAAACGAAGGCTTTATATTCCAAATCGTTTTTAGAATAATTTCACTCCCTTGCAAAGAAAACTATCATATAAAGTTGCTTTGGCAGAAGCATTTAAATAACATAACATTAATTGGTGATTCTCTTTTAAAAAATATATATGTATAATTTTTTTTTTGATGGTACTGGGGTTCCTGGAAACCCTTCTACCTCCGGGCTACACTCCCAGACCTATTTTTATACTTTTTTTCTGGAAACAGGGTCTCTTAAGCTGGCTTTGAACCTGCACGATTCTCCTGTCTCCGCCTCCCAAGCGCGGGGATTACAAGTGTGCACCACCACACCCAGCAAAAATATAATATTAATTATTTATTTTGAAGAAGGTACATAAGCCGAACCTGGTAGCACAGATTTGTCATCTCAGTACTTGGGAGGCTGAGACAGGAGGATTGTAGGTTTGACATAAGCCTCAGCAAAATAGGGAGGCTCTCCAAAACTTAGTGAGACTCTGTTTCAAAATAAAGTATAAAAAAATATGGCTTGGAGTATAGCTCAGAGGTAGAATGCCACTGGGTTCCATCCCCAGTACTATCAAAAAGAAAAAAGAAAAAAAAGTAGTGAATAATATCTTTACTTACTACAGAATCTTACCTTGACTGAGATGTTCATGGTAAATAGATGCTAAATTGGGAAGATGTTGTTGGAGATGAGATGTTAGCTCTGCATGTGAATTAATCTGAACTAGCTCCTCTTCACATCCAGATTCTTCACCATCAAAATCAGCCATATTTTTTTCTGATTTTGCACTGACCTGTGAGCTACTGCAACTGACATCATCTGCACTTAGCATATCATCAACCATATGCCTATAACACAGAGAAAAGAACAAAGTTAGTACTTACTTTAAACATACTTTGTAAGTCATTTAAAAAAAACTCAAAAGCCAGATGTGGTGGCGCATGCATGTAATCCCAACACTGAGGAGGCTAAGATTCATGGTTCATGGTTTAAGGACAACCTCAGCTACTACTTAGTGAGTCCCTTTGCAACTCAAAGAATCAAAATAAAGAATCAAAAATAGGGCTGGAGGTGCAGCTCGGAGGTAGACTACCCCTGGATTCCATCCCCAGTATCACAAAAAAAAAAAAAAAAAATTAATTTAAAAACTCAGTCGGCCATGGTGGTGCACACTTGTAATCCCAGCACTTGGGAGGCTGAGACAGGAGGATCGCACAGGTTCAAAGTCAGCCTCGGCTACTTAGTGAGGCTCTCAGCAACTCGAGACCCTGTTTTCAAATAAAATATAAAATAGGTCTGGAAAGCCCAGAGGTAGAAAGCCCCTGGGTTCCATTCCTGGTACCACCACAAAAAAAAAAAAAAAAAAAAAAAAAAAATTAAACTCAAAAACATTTAGCACAACGGGCATTTTGCAGAGTCTCCAGCAGCACCAGAATATCGGGAGAGATTCACCACCTCTGTACATATCCACTGGAGCCACTACAAGAGAGCACCCCCAAGAAAAATTTTCCATTTTCAGTGAAAAACAAGTGCAATTACTGATTATGATATATTTGTACTTTGGATATAAATTTGTTGCGTCTTTCTTTATAGTAAGACACCAACTACTTGAAAAATAAAAATGTTTTCATGCATTCATTTTACAGATATAAAGAATTGTATTTTCCATGGTACTGGGGTTGAACCTAGGAGCATTCTACCTCTGAGCTATACCCTATCCCTTTCACTACATTGCTTAGAGTTTCACTACTTGCTAAGGCTGTCCTTGAACCTGTGATCCTCCTCTCTCAGTCTCCCAAGTACAGGAATTACAAGTATACACCACCACTCCTGGCTTATAAAGAATGTTTTAAGAGGTGCAATCTCTATTCCTGTTTCCAAATTTAAAAAATATAATAATAGGTCTGGAAGTACAGCCGGAGGTAGAAGGGTTTCCAGAAACCCCAGTACCACCAAAAAAAAAAAAAAAAAGAGATCAAACTTTGAACTCACAGCATACTTACATTGCATGTGTGTAAATAAATATTACATGAAGCCAAGTATGGTGAAATATACTTGTAATCCCAGTACTTGGGAGGCTGAGACAGAAGGATTACAGGTTCTCCGCCAGCCTCTGCTACTTAGTGAGGCCCTCCACAATTTAGTGGACACTGTTTCAAATAATAGAGCTGGGAGTATAGCTCGAAGGTAGAACACCTCTGAATTCAATCCTAGCACCCCAAAAAATAAAAATAAAAAAAATATAGCTGGGGCTATAGTTCAGAGGTAGAATGTCCCTAGATTCAATCCCCGATAATAACTAACACTAAAACACACACACACACACACACACACTCTCTCTCTCTCTCTCTCTCTCTCTATATATATATATATATATATATATATAATATACATTTATTTCTTTCTATATTTATATTATATTTTTATATTTTATCTGATATTGAAAGAAAGAAAAAAGAAATAAAGAAAAAATATATACCTAGGGGTATAGCTCATAGGTAGAATGCCCCTAGTTTAAATTCCCAATAATTAAAACACACACACATATGTGTGTGTGTGTGTGTGTGTGTGTACACACATATATACACACACACATATATAAATTATAACACAATTGAAAATACAGCTATATTCGTTATTTGGAGTTTTTTTCCTTTTTTAGGGGATGCCAGGGATTTAATGGTCTTTAATAATATCAAATATATAAGGGTTTTTAAATTATAAAGACACAAGCCGGGCCTGGTGGCGCACACTTTTAATCCCATTGCTTGGGAGGCAGACAGGAGGATCACACAGGTTCGAAGCCAGCCTCAGCTACTTAATATAAGGCTCTCAGCTACTGGACCAGAGGTGTATCTTGGAGGTAGAATGCCCTGGGTTCCATCCCCAGCACTGCAAACAAAAAATAAATAAATAAAAGAAGAAAAGAAAGGAAGGATGGAAGAAAGGAAGGAAGGAGAAAGAAAGAATAGGGCTGGCGGGGAGGTGTAGGTAGAAAGTAGAATATACATTCTACAAGACACAGGGTGGCATTCCCATCATTGTGAATACAAAACAGTAAATTATCAGACCCAAATGTCAATTTTGTTAAGGCTAAGAAACACTACCTTAAACTTAAAATTTGTTAGTGAAAATAAAATTTGAAAAAAAATTAAATGAATAAAATTTAAAAGAAACACAGTAGTTTATGTAAGTATGCAGTTCGGTTGAACAACTAAACTGAATTCTGAAAGATCTATCAAACTCTTTTTTTTTTTTTTTTTTTTGCAGTACTGGCGATGGAACCCAGGGGCATTCTACCTCCGAGCTACACCCCCAGCCCTATTTTTTATTCTTTATTTTGAAGCAGGGTGTCACTGAGTTGCAAAGGGCCTCACTAAGTAGCTGAGGGTGTTCGTGAACTCCAATCCTCGTCTCAGCATCATACATGTTGGGATTATAAGCATGCACCACCACGCCTGGCTCTATCAAATTCTTGAATCTAAGAAAACTCATTCTGACAAACCACATATTAATGTTTCATCAACTCAAAAATGTTACTATTTGTGATGACAAAATAAGTCATCAAAATAAGACAAAAATAACTTTTAGTACTTATTTTTTCTTTTTTCTTGCAATACTGGGGATGGAACCCAGGGGACTTCGACCTCTGAGCGACACCCTCAGCCCTATTTTTTATTCTTTTTATTTTGAAACAGGGTCTCATTGTGCTTAAAAAGGCCTCACTAAGCAGTAGCTGAGGCTGTCCACAAATGTGATTCTACCGTCTCAGCTTCCCAAGTACTGGAATTACAAGAGTGCACCACCACGCCCAGCTTTAGTACTTATTTTTGGACATCACATTTTTCCATGAAATCATCACAATAAACTTCATAAGCTATGTGTTGTTCCCATTTCATAGATAAAAAGATTGAATGAAATATTAGTGTATTTTACCCAAAATATTAACACTAACCAAGTTGGGTGTTGTGGCACATATTTGTAATCCCAGTACTTGGGAGGCTGGGAGAGGAGGATTGCAGGTTCGCGGTCAACCTCAGCTAGTTAGTGAGGATTTCTGCAAGTTAGCAAGATCCTATTTCAAAAAATAAAGAATAAAAAAATAAGGCTCAGGGAGTAGCTCAGAAGTAGAATGCACCTTGGGTTCCATCCCCAGTACCAAAAAAATAAATAATAAGATAACACTAACCAATAAGAAAATCACTTATTGCTAAGTACCAGGTTCTACTTCACAGATAATAAAAAAAAAAAAAGTTATACTGGACATTTTCCTTATTAGCATGCTAAAACTACAAAAAACTCATTTAATTGTCCTTTTTTTTTTTTTTTTTTTTTCCCGCGGTACTGGGGATGCAACCCAGGGTCTATCTCCAAGTTAAATCCTTGGCCCTAGTTTTTATTCTCTTTATTTTAAAACCCGGTCTTACTGAGTTGCAGAGAGCCTCACTTAAGGAGTAGCTGGGGCTGTCCTTGAACTGCTATCCTCTCCTCCTGTCTCAACCTCCCAAATGCTATTATTACAAGCATATACCATCACACCAGGCTCTTAAAGGTTCTTTCATCATCAGAGTTTATTGAAAGTTTAAGCAATCTTTTTTCCTTTTTTTTTGGTTGTACTGGGGATTAAACCCATATACATTCTACAGCAGAGTTACACCAGCTCTTTTTTATTTTGAAATTAGGTCTCCCTAAGTTAATGAGAGTCTATTTTCCGAATCTTCTATTTCCTGTCTCAGCCTTCAAATTACTGAGATTACAAGCATACTCCAACAAGCCTGGTTTGCATGAACAATCTGCCTTTAGACAATTACGAAGAACTGAAGATTTAAATCCATGTTGTTAAATATAATATCCACTAGCCACACAGGGAAAACATACACATAAAAAGTTGCTGGTATTTAACAGAGATGTGCTGTAAGTATGAAATATACAGAGTATTCAAGACTTCAAAAGGCCGGGCGTGGTGGCGCACGCTTGTAATCCCCGTGCTTAGGAGGTGGAGACAGGAGGATCGCGCAGGTTCAAAGCCAGCCGTGCTGGCCTAAGAGACCCTGTTTCAAAAATATAAAATAGGTCTGGGAGTGTAGCCCGGAGGAAGAAGGGCTTCCAGGAACCCCAGTACCACCAAAAAAAAAAAAAAAAAAAGACTTCAAAAGAAGAAAAATGCAAGATTGCGTTTGTGTGTGGGGCTGGGGATTGAACCCCATGGCAGGGCATTCTACCTCCAAACTATAACCCTAACCCTATTTTTTTTTTTTTTTACTTTATTTTGAAAAAGAGTCTCACTAAGTTCCAAAGGTCCTCACTAAGTAGCTGAAGCTGACTGCAAACCTGCAATCCTCCTGTCTCAGCCTCTCTCAAGTACTGGGATTATAGGCGTGTGCCACCAAGCCAGGCCATCTTTTTTTTTTTTTTTTTTTTTAAAGAGTGTATAAAAGGTTTCCTTAGGTGGGGCATGGTGGCACACGCTTGTAATCCCAGCATTCGGGAGGCTGAGAACAGGGGATCATAGTTCGTGGACAGCCTCAGCTACTTAGTGAGGCCCTCTGCAACTCAGTGAGACCCGGTTTCAAAATAATAAAGAATAAAAAATAGGGCAGGGGCTGTAGCTCAGAGGTCGAATGCCCCTGGGTTCTATCCCCAAACCCACAAAAAAAAAAAAAAAAAAAAAGTTTCCTTAGAGAAGTGGAGGTACAGTGTTAGAAAAGGCCCTGATAAAGAGGTTAAAGGGGTTACAGTCCATAATAAAGTCCACAAAGTACCACTTCACCAAGGAGAAAAACACCATTGAACATAGGAGTGATGCTCCAGGCAAAGGATCTGGAGCATTTTGCTTTCTAGGAGTGGAAAATAGCAAAAAAAGTCTTCATTTTCATACTTGTTAACTGAGATAGTACTTTGAAAAAAAATTTTTTTGCAGTACTGGGGATAGAACCCAGGGGCATTCTACCTCCAAGCTACACCCCCAGCCTCATTTTTGATTCTTTATTTTGAAACAGGGTCTGAGTTGCAAAGGGCCTAAGTAGTAGCTGAGGCTGGCCGTGAACCATTGATCCTCCTGTCTCAGCCTCCCAAATGCTGGAATTACAAGTATGTGCACCACGCCCAGCTTCTGAAATATTATTTTACATATTACCTGTTTATATAAATAAGCCTGTGCTGGGCATGGTGGTGTATACTTATAATCCCAGTACTTGGGAGGCTGAGACAAGAGGATCAATGGTTCGTGGCCAGCCTTAACAACTGAGTGTCTCCATAATGTAATGAGACCCTGTTTCAAAATTAAAAATAAAATAAGATTTAGGAGTGTAGCTCAGAGGTAGAATGTCCCTAGGTTTAATCCCCAGTACTACTTAAAACAAATAAATAAACTGGACTTGGTGGAATACACCTATAATCCAGGTACTTGGGAGACTGAGACAGGAGTATTCACAGATTTGAAATCAGTCTCAGTAATTTAAGGAGACCCTCGGCGTCCCAGCAAAACCCTGTTTCAAAACAAAACAAAGAAGGGCTAGAGTACTGTAGGTCAGAGGTAGAACTGTATCTCACTCGAGAGAGAGAATTATTTTATATATAAAATAATCTTACCTGCTTCATTTTGCTTTTTAAAATATGCTCAATATAAAACTTAGTATTTACTTATGACCTGCATTTATACTTTGTTATATTATGATTTAATAGTACTTCTTTAAAATAAACTGCAACTGAATAATATTAGCTATATTACTTTCCTAAAGGAAATATAAGCTGATTTTCTTAGGAAGGCTTACCCGTCATGATGGTGGTGATGGTGGTGGTGGTGGTGGTGGTGGTGGTGGTGGTGGTGGTGGTGGTGATGTTGTGGACCAATAAACTGCCGGCAATTAAATAATTCATTCCCAATAGTCTCCCCAAGGAAGTCCCCAGTTCGTGTGATACAAGATTCCTGAGAACCTTGCGCTATATGAGCAGCATTCATTTCCCCTGAAATATCATGTTCTGGCTCTTCAGAGTGTGAACAGGCATCCAGCATTCGTATTCGGTTATCTACTGATGGCAATGATTCAGTATTAAAAACAAGGTCCTTTCCTGTTCCATTGCTTGTCCCATTTCTTTCAGATGGGCCTTGAGAATCCCCCAAGCAAATGCCGGCTTGGCTTTCTAACTTTCTACTCCGAAGATCCGTACCACAACTGTTTTTGGCAGGATTATGACCATGATCATCATCTTCATCTTCTTCTTTAAGGGCTTCAATATCTGCAATGTCTTCTGACTGCACCTCACTTCCAGGGCTCCCAGCTGACTGGCTTGCATGGCTAGAATTCACCTCATTACTAGATCCATCACTATGCCCACTACTGCTACCAGGACCACTGCTTCCATCTTCACCACTGTTGGCGGTTTCATCAGAACTTCCCTGCATGGATTCCTATATTTAGAAACAAATATATTTATTTACTTGCTTATTTGTAATACTGGGGGATGAAACCCAGGGCCATTCTACCACTGAGCCACATCCCCAGCCCTATTTTTTATTCTTTATTTTGAAACAGGGTCTCACCGAGTTGCAAAGGGCCTTACTAAGTAGCCGAGGCTGGCAGAGAACCACAATTCTCCTGTCTCAGCCTCCCAAATGCTGGGATTACAAGGGTGTGTCACTGTGTCCAGCTAACAAATATATTTATATATTCAAACTAGTAAGAAAAAGGTAACTGATTTGGGTACACTTTGCTTTTTATTTTTGCAGTACTGGGGAATTGAACCAAGGGGCATGCTACCACCAAGCTATAGCCCCAACCCTATTTTTTTTAAATTTTGAAACAGGGTCCCAACAAGTTGCCGAGGGCCCATGTAGCTGAGGCATGAACCTGCAATCCTCCTGTCTCAGCCTCTCAAGTACTGGGATTACAACCACGCACCACTTTGCCCCACTCAGACTGTGCTTTTTTAAAAAGCTACTACAGAACTGGGAGTGGTAACACATACTTGTAATCCTGGTACTTGGGAGGCTGAGACAGGAAGACTGCAGGTTCATGACCAGCCTTAGCAACTTATTGAGGCCCTCCACAACTTAAACCATTTCAAAATAAATAATAAAAAACAGGGGTGAGCACCGGGCATGATGGCACACACTTGTAATCCCTGTGCTTAGGAGGCAGAGACAGGAGGATTGCACAGGTTCGAAGCCAGCCTTGCTGGCTTGAGAGATCCTGTTTCCAAATAAAATATAACATAGGTCTGGGAGTATAGCCCGGAGGCAGAAGTCCCTGGATTCAATCTGCAATACTACAAAAATAAAAATAAAAATAAAATATAAAATTCTGCTAGTTTTGTCATATTTCATTAAACAATACAAAATGAAATTTTTTTTTACTGCAGTACAGGGAATGAAACCCAGAGACAAGCCAAGCGTGGTGGCGCACGCTTGTAATCCCCGCGCTTGGGAGGCAGAAACAGGAGGATCGCGCTGGCTTAAGAGACCCTGTTTCCAAATAAAAACATAAAAATAGGTCTGGGAGTGTAGCCCAGAGGTAAAAGGGCTTCCAGGAACCCCAATACCGCCAAAAAAAAAAAAAATTAAAAAATTAAAAAAATAAAACCCAGAGGCATTCTTCCTGAGCTATACTCCCAGCCCTATTTTTTCCATCTTCTTTTATTTACTTTTTTTTCCCCCCAGTACTGGGGGTGGAACCCAGGGGCATTCTACGTCCGAGCAACACCCACAGCCCTATTTTTTTTTTTAATTATTTATTTTGAAACAGGGTCTCACTGAGTTACAAAGGGCCTTGCTAAATAGCTGCGGCTGTCCGCGAACCGTGATTCTCCCAAATGCTGGGATTACAAGCGTGCACCACCACGCAGAGCCTCAAAATGAAATTTAAAATGACAAAACCACCACATAAAGAGGACTAAATATAGCCGGACATGATGACGCACGCTTGTAATCCCAGTATTCAGGAGGCTGAGACAGGAGGATCGCAGTTCACAAACAACCTCAGCTACTTAGTGAGGCCCTCTGCAACTCAGTGAGATCCTGTTTCAAAATAAAGAATCAAAAATAGGGCTAGGGGTATAGCTCGTAGATAGAATGAATGCCCCTGAGTTCCATCCCCAGTACCGCAAAAAAAAAAAAAAGGACTAAATATAGATTACTCTTGTATTCCCAGTCCAAATGATAAACAGAAAATTCCTTTAAAAAAGATTGAAGCCTCACTCTGTGCTGGCTTAGAGGCTTCTTTTATGGTCCGCTGCGGGAGAGGGCAGTGGGAAAAAGGGTGACCACCTGCTTCTGCAGTTCTCAGTGTCCTTCATCTTAAAATACACAGAAAAAGGCAGGCGTGGTGACGCACACTTGTAATCCCAGTATTTAAGAGGCTGAGACAAGAGAACCACGCAGCTTCAAAGCCAGCCTCAACTACTTAGTGAAGCTCTCAATAACTAAGTGAGACCATCTTTCCAAATAAAATATAAAATAGGTCTTGGAGTGTAGCCCAAAGGTAGAAAGTCCCTGGGTTCCATCCCTAGCACAACAAAAATAAATAAATAAATAATTAAAAATTTTTAAAAACAGGTGAAGCCTATTTTCATACCTCAGTGTCTGAAAGTCGCTGTTGCACATGTTTAGTTCTATTAATGAGTTGTTCATCCATTTCAATATCACTGCCACCACTTTGATGTGTATCACTGTTATCACTGCTTTGAGGGCTTGCTGCAGGTGACCCTACAAAATAGATTTTGTATCTAATTTATATTGACATAGATTTAATAGAAGGAATCATCCTTTGACTCTCTGAGTTATTTACCAAAGCTTAATTCTAAGTAGCCAAAAATAAAACCTCTAAATTTCTTAACATTTGATAATGATTTCTAAAGTAGACTCAACACACTAATGGTGTGAAGCAAAATGAGTAAGAGGATGGTGGTGTAGCTCATTGGTAGAGCACTCGCCTAGCATGTGAGATGCAATGGGGTTCAACTGCTAACATCACCAAAAAGAAAAGGGTGGGGTGGTGAGATGGATAACTAGTTTATAGTTCATGTCTTCTTCTCAAAATTAACTTTATAGCTATGAGAAGAATATATTATATGATATAAATGAACTCCTAAAGACCACCAAAACAAAACTCTAAGTTGTACTGCCATGCATTTCTAAGACTCAACTTACAAGGTGATGGAGCTGCTCTTCTGAGCTCTTCTTCCTCTGAAGGAAAAGGAAAAAACAGGAGGGAAACATTCTAAGTGACTCAATTTTTTGGGACAGCATATCAGTTATTTATATTACATGGTAAGATACAGATACGAAGGGACCCTGGTATAGTTGTTAGGGGTGCCTGAGAAATGTACACAAAAAGTATAAAATGTCAGTAATCAAAATTCTAAGTATGTAATGTCTTGGAAAACTATATACGTAAAAGATATAAAGCACCTGACGTTGCAGAAAAAAAGTTCAAGAAAAAAAATGCAGTCAATTATACTCTTAAAACTTTTTTCTAAAACAAAGCTTTCTGTTTGTTTTATAGAGTAACTACAAAAACCTTAATACTACCTTTTAAGAGTAAACCAAAAACAGAAACCACCACCACAATTCATTAACTTTTGTTTACAATCCGCTGCCCATACAAAGCTTACCTTTTTTTTTTTTTTTTTTTTTTTTTTTTTGGAACCCAGGGGCATTCTACCCCAGCTACACCCCCCAGCCCTATTTTTTATTCTTTATTTTGAAATAGGGTCACTCTGAGTTGCAAAGGGCCTCGCTAAGTAGCTGAGGCTGGCCACAATCCTCTGGTCTCAGCCTCCCAAATGCTGAAATTACAAGTGTACATCACCACACCTGGCCAAAACTTAACTTTAAAATTAAAATTACAAATTGAGTACTCTTTATCTGAAATCTGAAATACAATGTGTTCCCTATTTTTGATATATTTCTGTTTTGGAATATTTACAAATATATTATTAATGATATATTTGGAGGACAGGGCCCAAGTTTCAACACAAAATTCATTTGTGTTTCATGTACACTTTTTTTGGTATTAGGGATTTAAACCAGAGCATTCTACCTCTAAGCTACACCCCCAGTGCTTCTTTTCATTTTGAAATGGCATCTTGCTAAGTTGGGGAGTATAGCCTAGAAACTGCAATCCTTTCTCAAGAAACCATGTACTGGGCAAGCATACACCACCATGACTGGCTTCATATATTTTTTACACTACCATCATCTTTAGGTATATATACAGAGTAGGAAAGTAATTTTATTTGCACTATCTCTACTTTTTTTTTTCTGTGTGTGTGTGCGTATTACTGGGGATGGAATTCAGGAACATTCTACCTTTTGAAACAGGGTCTAAGTTGCAGAGTTGTTGAGGCTGGCTGAACACCTGAGATCCTCCTGTCTCAGCCTCCCAAATACTAGGATTACAAGTGTGTGTTTTATATTTTGGTGGGGGCTTTTTTTTGGTATTACGGTTTAACACAGGGACATTCTACTTCTGAGCTACAGCCATAGCCCTATTTTTTTATTTTATTACTTTTATCTTTTTGGTACTAGGAATGGAACCCAGGGGACATCTACCTCCAAGCTACATCCTCAGAAATATTTTAAGTTTTATTTGGAAACAGGTTCCCACTGTTGCTGAGAGCCTCATTAAGCTTCTGAGGCTGGCTTTGAACCTGCAATCTTCCTGCCTCAGTCTCCCAAATACTAACATTACAACCTTATGCCACCACACCTGGCTGGCTCTATTTTACTTTTTTATTCTAAAACAGAGTCTTAAGTTGCTGAGAAGCCCACTAAATTGGGGAAATTGGCCTGGAAACTACAATCTTCCTGTCTAAGCCTCCAATATACTGGGATGACAGGACTGCGCCATCACACCTAGCTTGTGCTTATGTTTGGACTGTGACTTAGCAGATAATATGAGGCATGAAATTTTATACTTCTGGCATCAGTTCAGTGTTTAAAAGTTTTGTATTTTCAGATTAGGAATGTTCAACCTGTAATAGCCGAAAATATTTCAAATTTCTATCATAAACATTGGACAAATTACCTAAAAATATATATACACTTTACAAACCTTTTTTATTTCCAACAGGAATATTAGTGTTTAATAAAGAAGCGAAAGAACTCTGTTTGGATAGTTGAGCTTTAGCTGCTAGAGCATTATTCCACAATGCTTTAATTAACATTGATGCTAAGTACAATGTCTAAAAAAGAAAAAGAGATTAAGGGTAAACAATTTTAGGAAAAACATAACAAATTTAATTTCTTTTCATCTAATTAAAAGGCCAATACCAAGTAAAAAAACAAGAGAAATCATATGAATGACAAAATAAATTGTAATTTTACAGGAAAAATTTACCATTATATTCCACATGTATTACCTGTTCAGTATGAACACTTGGCTCAAGAGCTGAGACCAGATTAAGTAGGTGTCTAAGTGGTACAGGATCCAAATTCTTGATGAGTGAAGGAAATAAGTCATGTATATACCGACTACAATGTTTCAACTGTAAAATAAAAATACATAGTTTAAATTACTTGAAAAGTTATACAGCTTGAAAAGTCAAGAATATGGCCAATAAAAATGCTAGTGTTTAATAGGTTGGTAAAATATAATTATCACAGCAGGGAGTGGAGATGCACACTTGTAATCCCCGCACTTGGGAGGCTGAGACAGGAGGATCACACAAGTTCAAAGCCAGCCTCACCTGCTGAGTGAGGTTCTCAGCAACTCAGTGAGACCCTGTTTCCAAATAAAATATAAAAAAAAAAAAATAGGTCTAGGAAAATATCCCAGAGATAGAAAGCCTTTGAGTTCCACCCACAGTACCACAAAAAAAATATATATATATATATTATATAATTATCAAATATTATACTGGGCATGGTGCCGCACGACTAACATTTGGAAGTCTGAAACAGGAGAATCACAGTGCATAGACAGCCTTAGCTACTACTTAGTGAGACGTCTTGCAACTCAGTGAGACCCTGTTTCAAAATAAAGACTACAAAAATAGGGCTGGTGGTGTAGCTCTGAGGTAGAATACCTCAGGTTCCATCCACATTACCGGAAAAAAAAAATCATAAACAGCATATTAAAACATAGTGAAAATAAAACCTGACATATTTATCTTAAAATAAAAATTACCAAGACGGGCGTGACGGCGCACACTTGTACTCCCAGTGCTTGAGAGGCTGAGACGAGGATTGAACAAATTCGAAGCCAGCCTCAGCTACTTAATAAGGCTCTCAGCAACTTAGTGAGACCCTGTTTCCAAATGAAATATAAAATAGGACTGGGAGTGTAACCCAGAGGTAGAAAAACCCCTGGGTTCCACCCCTAGTCCTATAAAATAAATAAATAAGATAAAAATTAAAAATTACCAAACATGTCAGTGAAAATAAAAATTGACCTAAGCAAATGTACATTAAGCAAAAAAACCCACAAGCTTAATTTTATAATTATAAGAGGGAAGCCTACAATAAGTATAGTTTCCAGAATCTAAGTAAAACAAGGATGTCAATAAAACATATGTACATATCATCAATATAAATGAACAATAAATATTAAGTTAAAACCTGGGCAATTACAAATGAAATAATTATACAATTAGGAGAGAAAAATAAATTATTATTTAAGTTATATTTCTCATTAAATGTTTGAAAAGTATGTAGTACTCATTATACTAGAGTAAATAATAGAAATTCTCTTATCAGAAATGTCTATTTAATGAAAAAAAAAAAACAAGAGAAAGACTTTGTCGCTGATTATGGTGGCCCATGACTGTAATTTCAATAAACAAAAAGCTGAAACATGAGGATCTCAAGTTTGATGCCAGCGGTTAGAAATTTCATAAAGTCCTCAGCAACTTAGACCCTGTTTCAAAACAAAAAATAAAAAGGGCAGGGGATGTAGCTCAGAAATAGAATGCCCCTGACTTTTATCCCCAATATCACCACCAGACAAAGAAGGGGAAAAAAAAAAAAACACTGCTGTTAGAAGTACTATGCAAATACATGAAGAAAATATATTTATAAACATATGACCTTAGTGTATGTGTGTTTTAATAATTAAATCCAGGATATCCTACTACTGAACTATACCCTCAGCCCTGTTTTTAGTTTTAGTTTTTTTTTTTAGAGTTTTCAAACATTTTAATTAGTAAGTCCTTTCAACAGTATAACTTTTATTTCTTTTTTTTTTCTTTTTCTTTTTTTTTTTTTTTTTTTTTTGGTGGTACTGGTACTGGGGTTCCTGGAAGCCCTTCTATCTCCGGACTACACTCCCAGACCTATTTTTACATTTTTATTTGGAAACAGGGTCTCCTAAGCCAGCGCGCGAACAGCTGGCTTCGAACCTGCGCAATCCTCCTGTCTCTGCCTCCCAAGCGCGGGGATTACAAGCGTGCGCCACCACGCCTGGCTCTTTTTTTTTTCTTTTAAATTTTTTTATTGGTGCATTATATTCAAACATCATATTGGGGTAAAAAACTTGTGTGTACAAACATATACTCATCGCTGACTTAACCCCTAACCAATTCCCACCCCATTCCCTCCCTGTCCCTCCCTCCCTTGCTTGGCTTAGTGATTGACTTCAATATGTTTAAGTACATTGTGTGTTTTAGAGATTTTCCTCTTCCCCCTCCTTTCTCCTCCTTTAGGTTGTCTTGTTTGCTCCTCTATAGGATTTCCTCTTTCAAGAGTTTCTCCTATGACCCATTTCTCCCTAACTCTCACATATTAGGGAAAGCATCTGATTTCTTATTTTTTGTGACTGACTAATGTCACTTAGCATAATGTTCTCCAGTTCCATCCGTTTCCCTGAAAATGATGTAATTGAGGTTTTTTTTTTGATGGCTGAGTACAATTCCATTGTGTACATATTCCACAGTTTTGTAATCCATTCATCTGTTGATGGACATCTTGGCTGGTTCCGTAGTTTGGCTATGGTGAATTGTGCAGCTATGAACATAAATACACATGCATTAGTTTGGTAGTTTGGTTTCTTTTCTTTTGGGTAGACACCCAACAGTGGTATTACTGGATCAAATGGTAGATTTGTTCCCATTCTTCTGAGGATTCTCCATACTGTTTTCCAAAGTGGTTGCAATAATTTGCAATCCCACCAACAATGTCTTAGAGTTCCCACTTCTCCACATCCTCGCCAGCATCTATTGTAATATTTTGAATGATTGCCATTCTAGTTGGAGTTAGGTGAAATCTCAGGGTAGTTTTGATTTGCATCTCTCTGCCTGCCAGTGATGTTAAGCATTTTTTCATGCATTTACTGGCCATTTGAATTTCTTCTTTTGTGAAGTGTCTATTTAGTTCATTTGCCCATTTTGCTATTAAATGCTTTGTTTTCTTAGTGTTGAGTTTCTTGAGTTCTCTGTATATTCTAGATATTAGTCCTCTATCGGTGGTGTAGGTGGCAAAAATCTTCTCCCATTATGTTGGCTCTTGATTGAGGTTCTTGATAGTTTCCTTTGCTGAACAGAAGCTCTTCAGTTTCATGCAATCGCATGTATTGATTCTCCTTTTAATTTGTTGTGCGTTTGGGGTCTTGTTGAGGAAATGTTTATCTGTGCCTATGTGTTGTAGTGTTGGACCTATGCCCTCTTCAAGGAGCTTCAAGGTCTCTGGTTTAATTTCCAAGTCTTTGATCCATCATGAGTTGACTTTTGTACAGGGTGAAAAAGTGGGATTAATTTCCAATTTTCTGCATATGGTTAACCAGTTTTGCCAACACCATTTGTTGAAGAGGCTATCTTTTTTCCAGTGTATGTTTTCATTCAGAAGTGTGGTGTTCAGTCTCCACATGTTTATGTTGTTTCTCTGGGTCTTCTTATAGTTGATTTCTAGTTTCATTCCATTATGGTCTGAAATGACACAGGGAAGTATGTAACATTTTTTAAATTTGCTAGTGCTCATTTTGTGTCTCAGGATGTGATCTATTTTGGAGAAGGTTCCGTGAGCAGCTGAGAAAAATGTAAACTCCGCTGTAGTTGGGTGAAATATTCTATATGTGTCCAACAGGTCCATTTGGTTAATGGTGTTCTTTAGTTCTGAGGCATCCTTACTGACCCTTTGTCTGGGAGATCGGTCTAGTATTGTGAGAGGTGTGCTGAAGTCTCCCAGTATTATTGTGTTGGGATTTATGTGTGACTTCATGTCACAAAGAGTTTGATTTATGAAAGTAGCTGCCCCTATGTTTGGGGCACAGATGTTGATTATTGTTATTTCCTCTTGCTGGACTATTCCTTTTACCAGTAAAATGTGACCTTCTTTGTCTCTTGTAATAAGTTTGGGTTTGAAGTCTAACTTGTCTGATATCATAGTTGCTACTCCTGCTTGTCTTTGAGTACCATTAGCATAAATTACCTTGCTCCAGCCCTTTACCTTGAGTTTGTTCCTATGTTTACTTGTAAGGTGTGTTTCTTGTAAGAAGCAGATGGACGGATTCTGGTTTTTAATCCATTTTGCCACTTTATGTCTTTTTATTGGGAAGTTGAGGCCGTTTACATTCAGTGTGATTATAGAGATAATTTTTAATTCCTATCACGTTAAGATCTTATTTCTGTTTGAGATACTGTTTATTCTTCTTTGCTTAGTTGTCTGCTGGATGGGAATTCTTGTTTCTTTGGTTCTGGCATGTATTACCCATTTCCTCTTTACAGTTAATCTCCTTGAGTATTTTCTCTAGTGCTGGTTTTGAAGACATAAATTCCTTCAGTTTCTGTTTGTCATGGAAGCTTCTTATTTCCCCATCTAATTTGATGGATAGTTTTGCTGGGTAGGAAATTTTTGGCTGGAAGTTGTTTTCTTTCAGAGTTTGGAATATGTTACTCCATGCCCTTCTGGCTTTCATGAATTGGTTTGGAAAGTCTGGAGTGATTCTAATTGGTTTGCCTCTGAATGTCACGTGGCCTTTTGTTTTTGTTGCCTTTAAGATTCTCTGCTTGACTTTCAAATTAGTCATTTTGACAATTATGTGGCGTGGGGATCCTCTTCTCCGATCCTGTCTAAAGGGAGTTCGATACGTTTCCTGGACCTGTGTATCGACCTCTTGCTCTACGTTTGGAAAATTTTCTGCTATTACTTCCTTGAAGAGATTGTTGATCCCTTTGGTTTCACCTTCTTTTCCCTCCTCTATTCCAATTATTCTTAGGTTAGCTCTCTTAAAATGGGCCCATATGTCTTCAATGCCAGATTCCTGCAGTTGGATTTTTTTTTCCTAAATTAGAAACTATGCGTTCATTTTTGGAGTGATCATCTTCAAGAAGCAAGATTCTATTCTCCATGTGGTCTAATCTGTTGTTTATACTTTGAATTGAGTCCTTTATTTCAATGATTGCATCCTTTATTTCTTTTTGACTCTCTCTGAATTCTTTTCAGAAGTCCTGTATTATTTCTATAGTTATTTTCCTGATTTGATCTTCTAGAGATCTCTGGATTTCTGTGTTATCAGGTTCTGATGTTGTGGGGTTGTGGACATTCACTGCTCCATTGTTCCTTCTCTTTCCCATGATTTTGGAAGTTTGTGCCTTCTCTGGGTTCTTCCCTGGGTCACTACAAGTTCACTTAAGGTGCTCTGGATCTCGAGTCTGTGGTATCTCAGTCACCGCTACTCCTTTACTGGGTTGTATCGCAAAGTCTCAGACCCAGGGAGTCAATCGAGGCTGCTTAGACCGTGGGGGGTGCCAAGTTGGGCGTTCTCCAGCAGGGAGTTGTGACTATGGTGTGATATCTCTGCCACTGCCACTCTCCTACTGGGTTGCACTGCTAAAATCTCCGACCCAGGGAGACTATCTGCGCAAGTCTCTGGGAGTGCAGTACTGGGATTTCTCCCCTAGAGGCCGCAATTTGACTCACGGTTGTTGAGTGCGCTGATAGAGCTATAGTGGACTCGGTGGATTCGCAGCTGCCGCCGCTGGCAATATGACACCACTACCAAGCCCTTGGCCATGAGGCTGGCATATTTCTTCTCTGGTTTTGAGCTCTGCTCTGAGTCCCTGCCAGATGTGCTGTGCCTGGCCCTTGGGAACTTTAGATGTTCCCTGCGCCGAAAAAACTGCTGACTGCCGCCCGGTTGTTCAGCAACTGCTCACCTCGGCTCACTGTCCACCCCTCCTCTCTGGAGCCTGGTGGCTGGTTGAGTGCGTTGGTCTTCAGCCGTCTGGTGAATTCGTCGCTGCCGCCAGCAGTAAGGCGCTGCTGTCACATCCTCGGCCATGAGGTTGGCATAGTTCTTCTCTGGTTTTGAGCTCCACTGAATCCCTGCGGGGTGTGCTCAGCTTGCTGTCCACCCCTCATCTCTGGCACCTGGTTAAGTGCGTTGGTCTAGAGCTGTCTGGTGAACTCGCCGCTGCCTCTGGCAGTAAGGCACTGCTGCTGTGTCCTAGGCCGCGAAGCCGGCATACCTCCTCTCTGGATTTGAGCTCCGTTCTGAGTCTCCCTCCTCTCTGGAGCCTGTTGCTGCTAGGGAAGATGTAGCCCGCACCACTCCGTGCCACGGTTCTGGCCGCTCCGTGCCACGGCTCTGGTGGTTCCGGTTGCTCCGCATCGCGGTGGCCACAGCACTTCGGGCTGGTTTCTTTCTTGTGTCTCATTTTTCCAGCCCTCTTTTTCTCCGTCCCTTATATTTACAGTGTTTATTTCTTTGCTGGTGGTGTTTTCTGGCTCTGAAAGGCGCTGGTTTTGTGGTAACAGATCGATTGTTAGCGGGACTTGTAAGTGCCGCTTTTCTCAGTCGCCATATTCCCAGGAGTCCCTGTTTTTAGTTTTTATATGGAAACAGTCTTGCTAAGTTGTAGAGGGCTTTGATAAATTGCAAAGGATGGAGTTGAACCTTTGATTCTGTCTAAACCTCCCAAATACTGGGATTACAGGTATGTACAACCATTCCCAGCTACCATTAAATATCATTTACAATCATTAAACTACTAATTCTTAAATGAAGACAAAGCAACCAATAAAAGATTAGACAAGTAAATAACAACTTGAAGGATCTCAAAAGTAAAATGCTGAGGTATTCTATTATTTTCTGTACATAAAATGTAAACACAGGCCAAGCATGGTGGCACATGCTTGTAATCCCCATGCATGAGAGGCTGAGACAGGAGGATCGCGCAGGTTCGAAGCCAGCCTTAGCTGGCTTAAGAGACCCTATTTCCAAATAAAATAAAGAAAAGGTCTGAAAGTGTAGCCCGGAGATAGGAAGGCCCCTGGGTTCCAACCCCAGTACCAAAAAAAAAAAAAAAAAAAAAAAGTAAACACAGGCCTGAGGATGTAGTTCCAGGGTATAGTATTTTCCCAACATGATTTTCATATCTCAGAGATATAACTCACATGAATTCCCTTTTGCTTTCTTTTTTTTTTAATCAGAATCAATATGCATAAGCCAAGTCTGAAGCAAAAGATGAAAATAAAAATACTAAAATAACACTTGAGGAATTCTTCTATGTCGGTGAGACTTCTTATTAAAGTGCACTATTTCACCCGGGCATGAAGGTGCATGCCTGTAATGCTAGTATGTGGGAGGCTTTGACAGGAAGATCACAGGTTCAAGGACAGTTTCAGCAAATAGTAAGGCTCTCATCAACCTAGCAAGACTCTGTTTCAAAAAATAAAATAGGACTGGAGGTGTAGCTCAGCAGTAGAATGCCTAAGTTCAAACCATAATCACACACACAAAAAGAAAAACTATACTTTTTCAATTATAGTTACTTCATCATTAATAGTTTGTTATCCATTAAAAAAAAAATCAAGCCTGGTAGTAGTGCACACCTGTAATCCTAGTACTTGGGAGGCTGAGATAGGAGGATCAACTTAGTAAGTCCCTCCACCATTTATTGAGACCCTGTTTCAAAATAAAAAGAGTAAAATAGGGCTGGGAGTATAGATCAGAGGTAGAATACCCCTAGGTTCCATCACCAGTACCATTAAATAAATTAAAAGAAAATAAAAAGGGTTGGGGGTATAGCTCAGAGGTAGAAGTCCTCTAAGTTCAATTCCCACCAACACAATAAATAAATAGACATATAGATAAATGTATAAATAAATAAATAGGGCTAGGAATGTAGTTTAGAAGTAGAATGCCCCTGAATTCCATTCAGGAAGTCTGAAAGGAAGAACTAAAAGAAAATAAATGCCAGTAACAGAAAAATGTCTCTTTATTCAGCCAAGATTCGTTCCTAACTTCAGTTGTATCAGTAGGAGTAATATACAGCTGGGCATGAGGGCGCATGCTTGTAACTCCAGCGCTTGGGAGGCTGAGACAGAAGGATCACACAGGTTCGAAGCCAGCTTCAGTAAGTTAGTGAGACCCTGTTTCCAAATAAAATATAAAATAGGTCTGGGAGTATAACCCGGAGGTAGAAAGTCCCTGAGTTCTACCCCCAGTACCACCAAATAAATAAATAAATAAATAAATAAATAAAGTAATATATAAAAACTAAAACCAGACCACCAAGGTTCCATTTCCAGCTTTGCCATATCTTGCTTTCCTGAACTATATAAAAGGGGGAAGATAACGAAATTTACCACACAGGGAAATAACATATATAATAAAGAAACACTCAAATTATATGAGCAGTTATTATTACCTGTGCTGCGGCCCAAATGCAGTCAATATGCTGAGTACTCAGTCGCCCTTCTGCTGCCAAAAAATTCAAAATCACTTGACACTGTTTGATAATCTGAAAAAGAGAAACTTAATGTAGTCTATTAGAAAAAAAATTTCTCTCTATAATACAAAAACCATCAAATTATCCACAAACCTCAATATGTAAATTTGGTCCAAATATATGTTCCACTACATTGTTGCTAATAAGCCAGTCTGCAAGTTCTTTTGCAATGGATCTAAAGTCAAATAATTTAAAAAAAAAAAAATTAGAAAATTGTCATTCTTCCCCATATCTTAAAAGCAGACTCAGGTGAAAACCTAAATCTGTTCCCATACAAATTATAAAGAAGTGATAACATACAATTGTTCCCAGCACTAAAAAACATAACAAAAAAGAATACAAAAAATGCTAACAATCCCTTAATTTGTAAACAAGTAATGAGAACCTGAAAAGCTAGGATATTCCTAAAAACTAACATCAAATATTCTGATAAGAAATTCAAACATAAAATCTAATTAATGATACATTATCCTACTCAAGGACTTTGTCTCCCCACTTTTTAATTTCCATAGTAGGCAATGAAGCTTTCAGGAAAGGTTTCCCAATATGCCCTCTATAATGAGACAACATCAGCACAAAAATTTATCACAAGTATGAACAAAGCCAAACTGCAAGTCTATACCAGATACTAATGAATATCCCAGTAATAAATGAAAAAAGAAGTGTTGGTTAATGATAAATGTGGGTGGAAGAAAGATTTCAAAAGATAAAGTACAGTAAAATGGCTCTAATTATTTTCATGTGTTAATTACAGAAAAACTAGAATGGTTGAATAAGTTTCTCTTAGTGTTTATTCAAAGAATTATATTTCGTGTGTGTGTGTGTGTGTGTGTGTGTGTGTGTGTGTGTGTGTTAGTGACAATTAAACCCTGGGGGACATTCTACCTCCAAGCTACACTGTCACCATGCCCAGGTGACAAAGTTAAACATAAATTGACCATACAAACCAGCAATCCTACTACTCAGTAAGTATCATGAGAAAATACATGACCACAAAAATACTTGTATACAAATGTATATCATAGCATTACTAATAAAAACCAAACAGCCGGGCGTGGTGGCGCCCACTTGTAATCCCTGCGCTTGGGATGCGGAGACAGGAGGATCGCGCAGGTTCGAAGCCAGCCGCGCTGGCTTAAGAGACCCTGTTTCCAAATTAAAAATATATAAAAAATAGGTCTGGGAGTGTAGCCCAGAGGTAGAAGGGATTCCAGGAACCCCAGTACCACCCCCCAAAAAAAAAAAAAAAAAAAAAAACAGTGAAAATACTCCAAATATAAGTCAACTGGTAAATGAAGAAAGAAAATCTGGTGTATCTACACAATGTAATACTATATTTGATAATAAAAAGTACTGATATAGACTGCAATACAAATGAATAGTAAAAAAAATAAAATAAAATAGTAAAGCCAGGCATAGTGGCACATGTTTGTAATCCCAGTACTTGAGGCTGAGACAAGAGGATCTTAGTTCGGAGCCAGCCTCAGCTACTTAGTGAGGCCCTCTGCAACTTAGTGAGACCCTATTTCAAATTAAGTATTAAAAATCAAGCTGGAGGTGTAGCTCTGAGGTAGAATGTCCCTGAGTTAAATCCCTACCACCACACACACACAAAAAAAAAAGTATATTAACTACAAAATGCCATATGCTGGATGGAGTATAACTCAGAGGTAGAGTAGCATGCACAAGACCCTAGGTTTGATCGCCAGTCCCACACACAAAATTTAAAAATGCCACAAGAAAAAAGACCACTATCATGATTCTATTCATACAAAATGTGTCGAAATGAGCACATCCTAAGAGACACAAAGTAGATTTGTGAGAAATGAGAAGACTGATTACAGAGTGGCAAAAGTAACCTTCCTGAAATGATGAAAATATTTATTAGAATTCATTTAATTCCACATTTAAAACAGGTAAATTTATATGCATAATATATACATATACATAATATATATACATAATATATATACATATATACATAATAAATATATGCCTTAATATATATGCCTTAATAAAAACTGCTTTAAAAGAGCCTTTTCACAGTCTCCAATAATACTTGTCACATATTTCTCTTTTTGTTTTCTGGTAGTGGGGATTGAACCCAGGGGCATTCTACCTCTAAGCGACACCTCCAGCCCTTTTTATTTTTCATTTTGAAACCGAGTCTCACTAAATTGATATGGCTAGCCTCAAATCTGCAATCTTCCATTCTCAGTCTCTCAAGTACTAGGACGAGAGGCATGCACCACCACCCATGGCTATATATTTCTCATTACTCCAATTTTCTCATGCTGTACACACTGTCCTATCTCAACCTGAACTATTTTTATCTATCAATCCTTTTACTGTCTTCTCTATTCTCTTAACCATATTCTAAGACATATATTCCTTACAGTTTAAATTGTTTTCTCTCTTTCAGTCATGTGTGGACACAAGAAAACCACAGCCTGTAACTCAAAAGGACTCTCCAGAACCTGGCCACGTTGGCACCCTTATCTGGCACCCTGATTGCAGATTTCCAGGCTCTAGAAGATGAGAAAGAAATTCATCTCATTTATAAGCTAATTTATGGTACAATAAGGTAGCAAGCTGAACTAGGACAGCGTGTTTTCTAAAAACTATCAAATCTATAGCCAGTACTAAATTTTCCTGTGTACACAGCCTCCTTTAGCATTTTATGACAAACAGTACAATGTGGGTATATGTTTTTTAAAATTATCAGATGGGGCTGAGAGTAGCTCAGTGGTAGAGTGCTGGCCCAGAATGCAAACTGCCCTTGGTTCAATTACTAACACCACACAAACACAAAATGCTACTGTTTTTAAAAACTTATTCAAGATTGAAAAATTGAAGCCATAGGCAAAATGTTTCTAGTGAACACTTTAAATCCAATGACATCAACTTATATTCATATTCAAACACTACACCTTAAAATGGCACACTTTTGTGTTAATTCTCCTACTTACGTTTCTGTGTCTGACACCAATGATTCGTTATTGCACACATCATTAAAGGTATGAAGTTGATTCTATAATTAGAGAAAAGAAATTAAAGATTTTATCTAAAATTATCCTTGTATGTGTTAGCGAGTGGGAAGAAACATAGCATACTATTAATTATGTAGATCATACCTTATAGATTAAAATTATAAAATAAGACATGAAATAACACATTTCCTAATTAGTAAGACTATTTCCTTTATATTAAAATACTAAACTGGGCGTGGTGACAAACACTTGTAATCCTAGTGCTTGAAATGCTGAGACAGGAGGATCACAGGTTCATAGCAAGCCTCAGCCACTTGGTGAGTGAAGCCCTCCACAACTTAAGGAGACCTTGTTTCAAAATAAAGAATGAGCCAGGCATGGTGGAGCACGCTTGTAATCCCAGACTGGAGGATGCGGTTCGAGGACAGCCTCAGTTACTTAATGAGGCCCTTTGCAAATCAGTGAGACTGTTTCAAAATAAAGAATAAAAAATGGGGCGGGGTGTAGCTTGGAGATAGAATGCCCCTGGGTTCCATCTGCAGTACCACAAAAAAAAAAGAAAGAAAAGAAAAGAAAAATAGGGCTGGGGGTATAGCTCAGAGGTAGAATGCCACTGGATTCAATCCTGAATCCTCTAAAAAAAAAAAAAAGAGAAGAAGAAGCTGGGCATAGTGGCGCACTCTGGTAATACCAAAATTTGGAAGGCTGGGACAGGAGGAAGGCAGGTTTACAGCAAGCCTCAACTATTTAGTGAGACCCAGTTTCAAAAATAAAAAATAAAAAATGGGGCAGGGGGAGTAGCTCGGAGATCAAATGTCCCTGGGTTCCATCCCGAGACCCTCAAAAAAAAAAAAAAAAAAATAGGACTGGGGGTGTAGCTCAACGGTAGAATGTCCCTGGGTTCAATCTCCAGTACAAAAAAAAAGGATTTGTATAAGCTGGGCAAGGTGGCACACACCTGTAATCTCAGTACTTGAGAGGCTGAGACAAGAAAGATCACAGGTTTGGGGGTAACCTCAGCAACAACTTAGCAAAACCCTATTTCAAAAAAAAAAAAAAAAAAGGAGCATGCTTGTAATCCCAGCATTTGGGAAGCTGAGACTGGAGGATCGTAGTTCACAGACAGCCTCAGCTACTTAGTGAGGCCCTTTGTAACTCAGTAAGACCCTGTTTCAAAATAAAAATAAAAGCCAGGAGTGGTGGTGGCACACATTTGTAATCCCAGCACGTGGGAGGCTAAGACAAGAGGATCACACAGGTTTGAAGCCAGCCTCAGCTACTTAGTGAGGCTCTCAGCAACTTAGTGAGACCCAGTTTCCAAATAAAGTATAAAATAGGAGCTGGGTGTGTTGGCGCACACTTGTAATCCCAGTATTCAGGAGGCTGAGACCTGAGGATCATGGTCACGGACAGCGTCAGCTACTTAGGCCCTCCGCAACTCAGTGCGACCATGTTTCAAAATAAAGAATATTGGGCAGGGGGTGTAGCTTGGAGGTCAAATGCCTCTGGGTTTCATCCCCAAACCCAAAAAAAAAAAAAAAAAAAATAGGACAAGGGAAGTAGCATGGAGGTCAAATGCCCCTGGGTTCCATCCCCAGACCTGCAAAAAAAAACCCACAAAAAACACAAACTCAAGAATACCAAGTCTTAAGGCATTCTTCTCCAAGTGAAGCCAACAATAAACATACTTATGTAATTTTTTTCCCCATTTAAAACAATACTTAAGCCGGGTGTGGTGGCGCACGCTTGTAATCCCTGCGCTTGGGAGGCAGAGACAGGAGGATCGCGCAGGTTCGAAGCCAGCCGCACTGGCTTAAGAGACCCTGTTTCCAAATAAAAAACCTATAAAATAGGTCTGGGAGTGTAGCCCGGAGGTAGAAGGGCTTCCAGGAACCCCAGTACCACCAAAAAATAAATAAAAAATAAAAATAAATAAATAAAACAATACTTAAACGGGGCATGGTGGTACATGATTGTAATTCCAGTACTGGAGAGGCTGAAACAGGATGATGGAAAGTTCAAGGACATCCTAAGTAGTAAGACTCTCATCAAACTAGCAGAACATTGTTTCAAAATAAAAGTAATAGAGGGCTAGGAATGTAGCACAGAAGTAGAATGCCCCTGGGTTAAATCCCCAGTACCTCAGCAAGGTGTGGTGGCGCACTCTTGTAATCCCAGTACTTGGGAGGCTTAGACAAGAGGATCACGCAGGTTCGAAGCCAGCCTCAGCTACATAGTGAGGCTTTCAACAACTTAGTGAGACCCTGTTTCCAAATAAAATATAAAATAGGTCTGGGAGTATAGCCTGGACATAGAAGGCCCCTGGGTTTCAGCCCTAGTCCCACCACCACCAAAAAAAAAAAAAAAAAAAAATTTCCCCAGTACCTCAATTTTAAAAAAAAAAAAAAAAAAAGGCACTTAATACTGTTCAAAACAAACAACATATTACTTTTGGTCAAATTTGGCCTATAACGCCGGGCGTGGTGGCGCACGCTTGTAATCCCCTTGCTTGGGAGGCTGAGACAAGAGGATCGCACAGGTTCGAAGCCAGACTCAGCTACTTAGTGAGGCTCTCGGCAACTTAGTGAGACCCTGTTTCCAAATAAAATATAAAATAGGTCTGGGAGTATAGCCCGGAGGTAGGAAGCCTCTGGGTTCCACCCCCAGTACCACCAAAATAAATAAATAAATAAATTTGGCCTATGACCAAAACTCTATGGCTTCTGCTAGCACATTGTTTATAAACCACTCTTCCATTCTTTTCCACATGCAAAACACTGCTTTCTTTTTTTTTTTTTTGAGGATCAAACCCAGGAGCATTCTACCTCAAAGTTACAAACCCAATGTTATTTTATTTTTGAAACATGGCCTCACTACGTTGATAGTCTCACTACTTACTGAGACTGTCCTCAAACATGTGATCTTCTCGTCTCAGCCTCCTAAGTACTGGGATTACAGGTGTGCGCCATCATGCCTGGCTAAAACAAAAAGCAGAATAGTAGCCAAGCATGGTGGCGCATGCTTGTAATCACAGTTCTTGGGAGGCTGAAACAGGAGGATCATAGATTCACAGTCAGTCTCAGCTACTTAATGAGGCTCTCCACAACTTAATGAAGCCCTGTTTCAAAATAAAGAATGAAGCCGGGCGTGGTGGCACACGCTTGTAATCCCAGCATTCAGGAGGCTGAAACAGGAGGATCACAGTTTGCAGACAGATTCAGCTACTTAGTGAGGCCCTCTGCAACTTAGTGAGGCCCTGTTTCAAAATAAAAAGTAGGGCACGGGGTGTAGCTCAGAGGTGAATGCCCTTAAATTCTATCACCAGACCCGCCCCCCAAAAAAATTATAAAGGTCTGGGAGTTTAGCTGTGTAGCTCAGAGGCAGAATGCCCCTGGATTCAACCTGCAACACCAAAACAAACAAAACACACCACCAGAATAGTCTTTTAAAAAAGTGACCAGGTGAGATGGCATGTGCCTCCTGTAGTCCCAGCTATACGAGAGGCTGAAGAATGAACATGGCTTGAGCCTAGGCATTTCAAGGCTAGTCTGGGCAGAGACTCTGGCTCAAACTGGTAAGAGATGAACGTAAAATTAAACGAACCTTGGGTATAAATCCTTATAAATCTAAGCCTTAGACTCCTTACATTTAAAATAAGAAAAATGCAGACATTACTTGTGAAGACAGTACACTTAGCATAATGCCAAGAATAAAATGCTTCATAAACAGTGGGTAGTAATATGACAGACAGGTTAATAAAAAATGACAAAAAATAAAGAAAATACAGCTTACTGTTATCTGACTCAATCCGGCCAACCTCATAGTCAAAGTAGGTGACATAAAATACTTAAATGCAAGATCTAGGCTTTCTTTATCAAAGCATAATGTTGTATCCAATGGTTCTTTCACTGTGCTCCACATTAGGTCAGCCATGTTACGTGCCGCACTCTGTCGTAACTCTTGATCAGAGAGCTTACATAAATACCTGAATGATTCAAAAATAGAAAATAAACAAAAACTCACAAAACATTTCTAAAGGCTAATTCAATAATATTCCTTTGCTCCATAACTCCATATTGCTTAGAAGAAAAGACATGGCATCCTAAGACTTATTCCCAACTTAATTTCCAAGTAATGCTTTAAGGACTCTAATCTGTTGCAGTATGTCTTTCTGTTTACAAGTCACAGCTGGGCATGGTGGCGCAGCTTGTAATCCCCGCACTTGGGAGGCTGAAACAGGATCGCGCAAAATCAAAGCCAGCCTCAGGTACTTAGTGAGGCTCTCAGCAACTTAGTGAGACCCTGTTTCCAGGTCTGAGAGCATAGCCTGGAGGTAGAAAGCCTCTAGGTTCCACCCCCAGTACCACCAAAAAAAAAAAAAAAAAAAGAAAAGGAAAGGAAAGAAAAGAAAAAGAACCAAGTCATAGGTTTCTGTGCCCCCTATGAATCTTACTCTCTAACACCTTATATATATAGTTAATAAATATCAGCTGACTTCATAGATATAGCACATTTGCTCTAACATAGCCAAAATAATGTGTGCATTATAAACATTGCCTTTTCTTTTTCTAATCTCTTTGGCTAATTTATTCTCTACTATCCAACTTTTCATCATTAGTGTTCCGTGGGACTTCTAATAGATTACAAAATGGCCACAAATTTCTACCTTTGTTATATATAAAAGTCTTTGCAATGTAACCCTGCTAATTCGCCGCCACACTATTAGGAGTCATCATCTATTTTACCACCTTAAATCTGGGCTTTGCCATGTTACTTGCTTTAGTCAATGAGACAGTGACAGACACAAAAACACAAACAGAAACTGGAAAGTTTTTAAGCTTGCAATTATTCTTCCATACCAGGAAAAGAGACCCAGTGTATCCCATTGCATTTAAGAAAACTGAGTTGCTGGGCGTGGTGATGCACACTTGTAATCCCCGTGCTTGGGAGGCTGAGACAAGAGGATCGCACAGGTTTGAAGCCAGCCTCAGCTACTTAGTGAAGCTCTCAGCAACTTAGTGAGACCCTGTTTCCAAATAAAATATAAAATAGGTCTGAGAGTGTGGCCTGGAGGTAGAAAGCCTCTAGGTTCCACCCCTAGTACCACAAAAAAAAAAAAAAAGAAAAAGAAAACTGAGTGACAACTGACAAGCCACCTAGAAGATGCCTATGAGTGAGGCTCCCCCTTCCCAAGACCAATCATAAAATGTGTTAATAAGGTTTTCCTAGACCATTCAGTTTCAGTCAAGTCACTCACATCAGAATAATTGTCAGGCCAATCACAAGAAATTGTCTAGCCAACTACTAGAAGTTAGAAATGGCTATTGTTGTCGGGGGTGGTGGCACATGCTTGTAATCCCAGCATTCGGGAGCCTGAGACCAGAGGATCGCGGTTCGCAGACAGCCTCAGCTACTTAGTGAGGCCCTCTGCAACTCAGTGAGACCCTGTTTCAAAATAAAGAATAAAAAATAGGGCAGGGGGTGTAGCCTGGAGGTCAACTGCCCCTGGGTTCCATCCTCAGACCCGCAAAAAAAAAAAAAAAAAAGAAAAAAAAGGCTATTGTTTATTGTTTTTAGACACTAAGTTTTTTTTTTTTTTTTTTTTTGGTGGTACTGGAGATGGAATCCTTCTACCTCTAGGCTACACTCCCAGACCTATTTTTATGTTTTTTATTTGGAAACAGGGTCTCTTCAGCCAGCAAGCCTGGCTTCAAAGCTGCACGATCCTCCTGTCTCCACCTCCCAAGAGTGGGGATTACAAGCATGCACCACCACGCCTGGCTAGACACTAAGTTTTGAGGGATTGTTTCTTTCCACAGAAAAGAACTAATAAAAGGTTCCATTCTAAACTCACCTACATTCTCTTCATACCTTCTCTCTCCAGGTAAACTCATTTACTCCAGTGGTTTCAAGTACTGTCTTTTTTTTTTTTTTTTTTTTTGGTGGGTCTGGGGATGGAACCCAGGGGCACTGTGCCTCCAAGTTACACCCCCAGCACTATTTTTTTATTCTTTTTTATTTTTTTTTCTACCTCTGGGCTATACTCCCAGACCTATTTTATGTTTTATTTGGAAACAGGGTCTCACTAAGTTGCCGAGAGCCTCACTAAGTAGCTGAGGCTGGCTTTAAACCTGTGCGATCCTCCTATCTCAGCCTCCCAAGCACGGGGATTACAAGCGTGCGCCACCACACCCGGCTATTCTTTATTTTTAAACAAGTCCTCACTGAGTTGCAAACAGCCTAAGTAGCTGAAGCTGTCCACAAACCATGATCCTCCTGTCTCAGCCTCCCAAATGCTGGGATCACAAGCCTGCGCCACCACGCCGGGCTTTTTATTCTTTATTTGGAAACAGGGTTTCACTAAGATACAGAGGGCCTCACTAATTAGCTGAAACTGGTCGCAAATACAAACCCTCCTGTCTCAACCTCCCAAGTATTGGAATTACAAGTGTGCACCAGCACGCCCAGCTTCATAACATCATTTCTTTTGGCACTTTTTTGGGAGGGAAATTAATGGAAATTACTCAGAGGCATTCTACCTCAGAGTTATATCCTCAGACCTATCTATTTATTTAAGTGTTGAGGAAGGAGGAGTGCCGGAAATTGAACCGAGGCAAATTCTAAATCTGAACTATACCTCCAGGCCGATTTTATTTTTTTATTTGGAAATAGGATCTAGATAAGTTACTAAGAGCCTATGTTGCTGAGGCTGCAATCCTCCTGACTGATCCTCCCAAGTACTAAGATTTCAGGCATCTGCCATCACACCTAGGCTTTATTTTTTATTTTGAAACAGATCTCACTAAGTTGCCATGGCTGGCTTCAAACCTATGATCCTCCTGTCTCAGGCTCCCATGTACTAGGATTACAAATAGATGATACACTGCCTGGTTAGCACTAACTAAGGGTCCCATTAAAGCACAGAGGGACAAGTTGCTGAGGCTGGCTTTGAATTTGTGCTCTCCTGTGTCAGCCTCCCAAGTACTGAAATTACAAGTGTGCACAACTATGCCCAGCTGGCACTGGCTTTTTCATTGTATTTTTTACTAATATTTCAGTCCCCTTTATAAATTCATAACACACTTGAAGGTTAAAGTGATTTTTTAAAAAATAATAACATGACAGCTGGGCATGGTGACGCACGCTTGTAATCCCAGCATTCTGGAGGCTGAGCCGAGACAGAGGTTCGCAGACAGTGTCAGCTACTTAGTGAGGCCCTTCACAACTGAGACTTTGTTTCATAAGAAAGAATAAAAAATAGGGCTGGGAGTATAGCTTGGAGATAGAATGCTACTGAGTTCCATCCCCAGTAGTGCAAAAATAAATAAATAGGCCGGGCGTGGTGGCGCACGCTTGTAATCCCCGCGCTTGGGAGGCAGAGACAGGAGGATCGCGCAGGTTCGAAGCCAGCTGCGCGCGCTGGCTTAAGAGACCCTGTTTCCAAATAAAAATGTAAAAATAGGTCTGGGAGTGTAGCCCAGAGGTAGCAGGGCTTCCAGGAACCCCAGTACCACCAAAAATAAATAAATAAATAAATACTAAACATTAAATATAAACAAATATGCATGCATAAAAAATAGTACACACTAGCCGAGCGCAGTGGGGAATGCTTGTAATCCCAGCCCTTAGGAGGCTCAGACAGGAGGATTACACAGGTTTGAAGCCAGCCTCAGCCACTTAGTGAGGCTCTCAGCAATGTAGTGAGACCCTGTTTCCAAATAAACTATAAAATGGGTCTGGGAGTATACCCCAGAGGTAGAAAAGCACCTGGTTTCCAACCCCAGTACAACAAAGAGAGAGAGAGAGAGAGAGAGAGAGAGAGAGAGAGAGAGAGAGGAAAGAAAGAAAACACACTAAAGCTGGGTGTGGTGGCACAAACTTGTAATCCCAGCATTCGAGAGGCTGAGACCAGATGATCGCAGTTTGCAGACAGCCTCAGCTACTTAGTGAGGCCCTCTGCAACTTAGTGAGAGCCTGTTTCAAAATAAAAAATAAAAAACAGGGCAAGGGGTGTAGCTTGGGGATCCAATGTCAATGGGTTCCATCCCCAGACCCACAGGAAGAAAAAAAAAGAAATAGTACACACTAAGCCAGGAATGGTGGTGCATACTTGTAATCTTACTGACTTGGCAGGCTGAGACAAGAGGATAGCCAGTTTGCAGCCAGCCTCAGCTACTTAGTGAGACCCTGTTTCAAAATAAAGAATTAACTCAGGCTTGTAATCCCAGTATATGGGAGGCCCTTTGCAACTCAGTGAGACACTTTTTCAAAAAACAAAAAAAGACTGGGGCATGATGGCGTACACTTGTAATCCCAGCATTTGGGAGGCTGAGACAAGAGGATCCAGGTTTGAGGAGAGCCTCAGCTATTAACTGAGGCCCTCTGCAACTCAGTGAGACCCTGTTTCAAAACAAAACATAGCGCTGGGATTGTAGCTCAGAGGTAGAATGCCCCAGGTTCCATCCCCAGTAGAGAGAGGGGGCAGGGAAGCAGAGAGGTAGAGGGGGAGAGAGAGAGAGAGAGAGAGAGAGAGAGAGAGAGAGAGAAAGAAAATAGGGCTGGGGGTATAGCTCGGAGGTAAAATGACCCTGGGTTCCATCCCCAGTACCATCAAAAAATATATATATTAAAAAAAAAAAATCAGGGCTAGGGTATAGCTTGAAGGTAGAATGCCCCTTGGTTCAATTTCCATTACCGAAAAAAAAAATAAAGAAAGAAAGAAATAGTACACAGTGAATTGTTAACCTGAAATTTCAAAAGGATGTGACTGTAAGAGACTTAACACAAAATAATTCTATTAGCTCTTTAAATATATTAATAGTCAGGGAGAGAAAATTTTATAAACTCACCTGATAACATACGTCCTAAAAGGAATAATGTGCTGCATGACAGCAGGGATATGAAGCCATATTCTTATCTATAAAGAAACATAAAGATGATATTAATTCATCACAAATATGTGAAATATATCCTTCATTATATTAATTTAAAACAGGACTATTTAGTATTTTTCTGTTTCTAAAAATACATGTTTTACTATTAATTTTGAAAAATGCAAGCTACCAAATACTCTACATATATCAGGTTAACCTCTACATATATCAGGTTATCTCAGTTCAAGGACAGCCTCAGCTACTACTTAGTAAGACCCTTTGAAACTCAATGAGACACTGTTTCAAAATAAAATATTAAAAAAATATGGCTAGGGGTGTAGCTCAGAGGTAGAATGCCCCTGGGTTCCATCCCCAGTACCAAAAAAAAGTAAAATATCTTCTTACTATGAGCTTTTCTATACCTGTTTGTAAGACAACAATGCCAATACAAAGTGGTAAATTGGCTTTTTTTTTTTTTTTTTTTTTTGCGGTACTGATGATGAAACCTAGGAGCATAGGGGCATTCTACCTCAGAGCTATACTCCCTACTTTTTATTCTTTATGTGGAAAGAGGGTCTCATGAAGTTGCAAAGGGCCTCACTAACTGAGGCTATTCTCAAACTCTCATCGTCCTTTCTCAGCCTCCTAAATGCTGGTATTAGAAACATACAACACCACGTCCCACTGTAAATTAGCTTTTTAATAAGCCATCTTAGTTTTTTTCGTTGTTGTTGGTCTTTTTGGTGGTACTGGGCTTCCTGGAAACCCATCTGTACCTCCAGGCTACACTCCCAGATCCATTTTTATATTTTTATTTGGAAACAAGGTCTCTTAAACCAGCGAGGCTGGCTTTGAACCTGCATGATCCTCCTGTCTCCACCTCCCAAACACGGGGATTACAAACATGCGCCACCACGCCTGGCTCCATCTTAGTTTTTAATAAACCATCTGATCCTTCTTTCCAAGAAATATCCAGTTACATATGATTTCTAGTCACTTCAAATCTCATGTAAAATAAATATATTTTATAGTCATATAATGATTACACACTATTAGCAAATATTCACGGAAATAAACTTAGTGAAAGTACTATTTCTCTAAATCATACCTTATAAAACATATGGCTGCATTATAATATTCCCACAAATAGTAGTTACCTATGTTAACCTTTAAAATGGACTGACCTTGCCTGCCGTGGTGGCACACACTTGTAATCCCAGCACTTGGGAGACTGAGACAGGAGGATCACACAGGTTCGAAGCCAGCCTCAGCTACTTAGTGAGGCTCTCAGCAACTTAGTAAGACTTTCCAAATAAAGTATAAAAATAAGTCTGGGAGTATAGATCGGAGGTAGAAAAACCCCTGGTTTCCACCCCCAGTGTTACACACACACACACACACACACACACACACACACACACACACAACACACACACACAAAAGGACTGACCTCGTTCAAATTCTAATTTTAGTATAAAGATCTTTTTGCAAAAAAAGTTTTCTGGATTCAATATTTTCAAACATAATTGAAAAATAAACACTGTTGGATATATACATCATTTTAAAACTGCCCTTTTCTGGACAGAAAAGTAATGTCTTTAAAACAGGAGCTATCACACCTAAGATCAGACCAATCCCACACAATACTTACGTTAGACACAACTGTAATAAACGCGTGTGCTATGAGAAACGGCAAGGTCTCAGGGGTTCCGTGTTCAAAGCAGTCCTTCATGAGAGAAAGGCCGTTTTTCCCACAGAACAGACACACATATCGAAGCAAATGCAGCGGAACTTCAACATCCTGCAGAGAGTCAGGGAGAGCTTGTTACTCTTCGGGCCAATTTCACCTACTAACAGCACTTAGAAGAGATTCTTAAGATGTAAAATTAAGACATGCAAGCAGAAAAAACCAAACACACTCTTCCCTAAACCTTCAAGTAAAAAGATACTTACATTCATATCACAGAATGCCCCTAATATGTTACTTTCTTGAGTTGATATATCCTAATTTAAAAGAAAAGTAAATACAATTAGGTCACAGGTAAGTGACAATCTAAAGAGTATGCAAATATCTAAAAGACTAGTATTATAAAAGCTCAGATTATTCTGCAATTGCTTATCATCATCAACAGGAACATCCCTAACTTAAGATAACATGATTCACTTCTTAGGTATATTTCAACACTTTAAAAAAAATCTTCCTAGAGCTGGGTGTGGTGGCACACACTTGTAATCCCAGCATTTGGGAGGCTGAGACCGAAGGATCATGGTTCGCAGACAGCATTAGGTACTTAGTGAGGCCCTCCACAACTTAGTGAGACCCTGTTTCTAAATAAAGGAGAAAAAAAAAATAGGGCAGGGGGTGTAGCTCGGAGGTTGAATGCCCCTGGGTTCCATCCCCAGACCTGCAAAAAAAAAAAAAATCTTTCTAGCTGGGCATGGCTTGTAATCCCTGTGCTTAGGAGGCTGAGACAGGAGGATCGCGCAGGTTCGAGGCCAGCCTCAGCTACTTAGTGAGGGTCTCAACAACTTAGCGAGACCCTGTTTCCAAATAAAAATATAAAGGTCTGGGAGTGTAGCCCGGAGGTAGGCAGCCTCTGGATTCCATCCCCAGTACCACCAAAAAAAATAAAAATTCCATAGTATAAAGTAGGTATTTTTCCAACATAAAAACAATTTAAACTTTCCTTTTCAATTTTTCCCCCAGTACTGGGGGTGGAATCCAGGAACATTTTACCTCCAAGCTACACCCTCAGCCTTTTTATTCTTTCTTTTTTTGCAGTGCTAAGGATGGAACCCAGGTGCATTCTACCTCAGAGCTATATCCAAGTCCTAATTTTTTTTTTTTTTAACTTTGAAACAGGGTCTCACCAAGTTTCAAAGAGCCTAAGTAGCTGACGCTGTCCGCAAACTGCGATCCTCCCGTCTCAGCCTCCAAAATGCTGGGATTACAAGCATGTACCACCATGCTCGGCTTATTCTTTCTTTTGAGACAGGGTCGCACTGAACTGCAAAGAACCTAAGTAGTTGAGAATGTCCGTGAACCGTGATCCTCATGTCTCTGCCTCTCAAATGCTGGGATTACAAGCATGCACCACCACGCCCAGCTAAACTCTTATTTATTTATTTATTTATTTATTTATTTATTTATTTATTTATTTATTTGTGGTACTGGGGTTGAAATCCAGAGGCTTTCTATCCTCCGGGCTATACTCCCAGACCTATTTCATATTTTATTTGGAAACAGGGTCTCACTAAGTCGCTGAGAACCTAAGCAGCTGAGGCTGGCTTTGAACCTGTGCGATCCTTTTGTCTCAGCCTCCCAAGTGCAGGGATCACAAGCATGTGCCACCAAGCCCAGCTAAACTTTATTTTAAATCAGAATAATTCCAGATATTTGAAAACACTGGCATAAGGTTCTGGAAGTTTCGTTCCACTAATATGTTTTATCTGCCTTATCAAGACCATTCTTTGTCTACTTCTATAAACTACTGTATCTTAACTTATTGAAGATTAATTTTTTTTTCTTGCAGTACTGGGAATGGTACCCAGGGGCACTTTACTTCCGAGTTACACTGCCAGCCATATTTTTCATTCTTTATTTGGAAACAGGATCTCACTAAGTTGTGAAGGCCTTCACTAAGTAGCTGAGGCTGGCCGCAACCCGGACCCTCAAGTCTCAAACCTCCCAAGTATTGGAATTATAAGCATGCACCACCACACCCAGCTCTAGTACAGACTTTAAAATCCTTGAGCCAACCAGGTGTGATGGCACACACTGGTAATCCCAGTACTTGGGAGGCTGAGATAGGAGAGGAGGATCTGGGTTCCTGGGCAGGTTCAGCTACTTAATGAGACACTGTTTCCAAATAAAGAACAAAAAATTGGGTTGGGGGTATAACTCGGAGGTAGAATGCGCCCCTGGGTTCAATCACCAGCACCACAAAAAAAAAAAAAAAAAAAAAAGTATGTACTTAATAGATTCAATACTGCTAGCCAGGCATGGTGGCGCACACTTATAATCCCTGCGCTTGGGAGGCTGAGACAGGAGGATCGCACAGGTTCGAAGCCAGCCTCAGCTACCTAGTGAGGCTCTCAGCAACTTAGTGAGACCCTGTTTCCAAATAAAGTATAAAATAGGTCTGGGAGGATAGCCCAGAGGTAGAAAGCCCCTGGGTTCCACTCCCAGTACCACCAAAAAAAAAAAAAAAATAGATTCAATACTTCTTAAAATCTGTCACACTGAAAATTACACTTTTATCACCTAGAAGCTAAATACATTCAGCGAAAAAATAACTGCCAAAGGAATCCGCTTATTCATTCACTGTCATTACCTGTTTCATATAAAGTGTCACTGCTGAAATAGTTGTGTTTTTGATACCAGGGACTGAACCCACAGGCATTCCACCTCCAAGTTACATCCCCAGCCTTTTACTATTCTTATTTTGAAACATGGTCTCAGTAAGTTGTGAGGGGCCTAAGTAGTTAAGGTTGACTGTGAACCTACAATCCTCATGTCTCAGCCTCCAAACTACTAGCATTACAAACTTATGCCACCATACCCAGCTTAAATGAATTTTGAAAATTACTGAAAGTAATCATATGGAACTCTGAGGTTTTTGGTGGGGGGTACTAGGGATGGAACCCAGGAACCTTCTATCTCGGGGCTACACTACAAGATCTATTTTATATTTTATTTGGAAACAGGATTTCACTAAGTTACTCAGAGCCTCACTAAGTAGCTGAGGCTGGCTTCAAACCTGCAGGATCCTTCTGTCTCGGCCTCCCAAGTACTGGGATTACAAGGGTAACCTACCATGCCCGGGAAACTGAGCATTTTAAAATAAATACTGTCCCTATTGAGAAGTCAAAACAAGTATAGTAAATTTAATCTGCTTCTAAGCATCTGCTACCAGAGACAATTAAAACTTCAAGTTAATCTCAAAAATGTTTTTTTCATAATTTATTAATTCCTACAGTATTTTTAAGTAGAGTGATGAAATCAGGTATACCATGATGGAGTATTAGGTTAGATTTAAGATATATAGTGCCTAACAAAAACAAAGCAAGACAATCTTAACAGAATTCTATCCTGATGTACAAAATATAATAATTATAGATATGGTTACATATTTTGGAGACTGAGAACTGTTTTGCCGATTCATGTTCTACTCTGAATACATGAAGACACTACCATTTTAAATAATATATAAGCAAGCCAGGCCTGATGGCACATGCTTGTAATCCCAGCTTTGGGGAGGCTGAGACAGGAGGATCAAGGTTCGTGGCCAGCCTCAGCTACTTAATGAGGCCCTTTGCATCTCAGTGAGATCTTGTTTCAAAATAAATAATAAAAAATAGGGCTGGGAGTATAGCTTGGAGGTAGAATGCCCCTGGGTTCCATCCCCAGTACTGGGGGGGGGGGGTAAGAGGAGGAGGAAGAAGAAAAAATGTTAAGCTACGAATACATCACTACCTGACTCAATTCCTTCATTCTAAAAAGAAATGGCAAGACAGAATGTATGGCTCAGTGGTAAAGCACCTGCCTAGAATGTACAAGTCTCTGGGTTCTCATTCCAGCACCAGGAGAAAACAAAGACTAAAATGAAATCCTGTTCTTAGTAAATCTAAGGCATGTTACCAAACTGTTTCAAATCCTTCTTATGTAATTGATCAACATTTGGGGTTCCCCCCCTTGTTTGGTGGTACTGAGGGTTGAACCCAAGGGCATTCTACCTCTGAGCATCACCACCAGTCCTATGTTTTATTTCAAATTTGAAACAGGGTCTCACTAGGTTGATGAAGTCTTACTACTTGCTGAGGCTCTCCTTGACCCTGCCATCCTTCCGTCTAAGCCCCCCAAGTACTAGGATTACAGAAGGGCACCACCACATCCAGTTCAGCAGCTTAATTAAAAAAAAAATACTAAGCTGGACATGGTGGCACATGCTTGTAAATTCAGTACTTGGGAAGCTGAGACAGGAGGATAACAGGTTTGCAGCCAGCCTCAGATACTTAATGAGGCCCTCTGCAACTTAATGAGACCTTGTTTCAAAATAAAGAATAAAATATAGGCTAGGGGTATAGCCCAGAAGGAGAATACTCCTGGATTCAATCTCCATTACCTCAAAAAATTAAAATAAAATCAGAGCCGGGTATGATGGCATAAGTTTGCAATTCCAGTATTTGGGAGGCTGAGTCAGGAGGATTGCAGGTTTGTGGCCGGCCTCAGCTACATAGTGAGGCCTCTGCAACTTAGACCATTTTCCAAAATAATAAATAAAAAAGAGGACTGGGGGTATAGCTCAGAAGTAGAATCCCCCTGAGTTCAAGCCCCAGTACTGAAAAAAATAATAGTAAGGCCAGGTATGACGGTACACACCTGTAACCCAGGTACTTGAGAATCTGGGACAGGAGAACTGAAGGTTAGAGGGCAGCCTCAGCAATACAAAAAGATTCTAGGTAACTTTGGATACCTGGCTTCAAAATTAAATTTAAAAAAAAGTTGGGCACAGTGCACACATCTATAATCTCAGTAGTTGGGGGGGCCAGTCTCAGCAATTTAGCAAGACTCTTTCAAAAAATTAATAAATATAACTGAATGTGGCAGCCAACACCTGTAATCTCAGTACTCGGGAGGCTGAGATAGGAGGTTCGCAGGTTCAGGATAGTCTCAGCAAGTAGTGAGACTCTCATCAACCTAGCAAGACCCAGTATCAAAATAAAAATTAAATATAGGGCAGTGAGTGTTACTCGGAGGCAGAATGGCCCTGGGTTCATTAACAAGTTTTTTTCTTAAAAAAAAAAGAAACCAACCTTCATATTCATAATTTGCAAATACAAAAAATTCACAACAGCTATTTTTACATACCTCTATAGTAGGATGTGTATTATGCTTGTAAGCAGTATATAAAGGAAACTGAATTTGAAAAATTTTTGCTACACAAAGTAAAAGTTTCTCTTTCTCATCTGTACTCCATAAACTAAAAGGATCAGAACTCTTTGAAGATTCCTCCTCAGTCAGATTACAAATTCTTGTAGAGTTTGATTTTTTTTCTATTGATTTTTGTCTTTCTGTAGTTCCTTCATTACTATCTATATTCAGTGGTTCTTCTGATTGATTACTCTCATCTTGCCACGTAGAATCTATGTTAATTGTAGTACAACGTTTACAAAGTTGGTCCCGGAGCACTTGAACTTGGGCAATCACTAAGTTAATAAGTGCACACACTACTTGGTTAAAAATCTCCAAATGCTTATATTCCTTGAAACAGCATAGACATTGCCTATAAGAGAAAATAAAATTCAATAAATAAATACTTTATAGAGGAACAATTATATTTTTAATTAGAAATAGAAAAAAACAAGCAAATACATTTCCCCCTAAACTTCAGTTTTTATTTTCTCCTTCCTGGAGTAGCACCTCAATACTTTATAAAGATAGTAACAGACCAACTAAAATTTAGTAAGTAATCCTATTAGGTTTACAGCTACAATCCTCAATTTTATGTTATACTATCCTTCTATATAAAAAACTATTTTGGGCCGGGCGTGGTAGCACACACTTGTAATCCCAGCATTCAGGAGGCAGACACCAGAGGCTCACTGTTTGTGGACAGCCTCAGCTACTTAGTGAGGCCCTTCACAACTCAGTGAGACCCTGTTTCAAAAAATATAGAGACTAAAAAATAGAACCAGGTGTAGCTCAGAGGTAGAATGCCCCTAGGTTCAATCTCCAATACCGCAAAAAAAAAATAAATTATATTAAAAATAAAAAACCATTTAAGAAAAGGAATTTTGACACATTTCTTTGCTTCTCCGATATTGAGTACTCAAAATATGTCTAGTAAGCATTTGGAAATAGAATAAAGTATTAGTAAATCTATATGGAGTTTCATTTTCAACTAATAAAACAGTTACATTTGTACATTAACAACATGCATGCAGACTACTTGGGATGGTGTTCTGACCCTACATGGCAGATTAAATGTTTTTAGAGACACCAAATGTGCATGCACACTCATTCTTCAGGTCCAGTAAAAATGAAAATGGAAAAATAAAAACTATTACACACACTAATAGCAGAATGCCTAGCATATACTACAGTTTAATTAAGTGTTGCTGACATGGCATGGTGGTATTTGCCTCTCATCCCAGTACTTAAGCTAAAAAGAAGGATCACAGGACTGATGCCAGCCTCAGCAACTTATCAAGACCCTGATTCAAAATAAAAAATAAAACCAGGCACGGTAGCACACACTTGTAATCCTAGCACTTGGAAGTTGAGACAAGATGATTACTAGCCCAGCATCAGCTACTTAGTGCGGCTTCTCTGAAATTAAAAAATAGGCTGAGCCGGGCGTGGTGGCGCACGCTTATAATCCCCGCGCTTGGGAGGCAGAGACAGGAGGATCGCACAGGTTTGAATCCAGCTGCGCGCGCTGGCTTATGAGACCCTGTTTCCAAATAAAAATGTAAAAAGTTAGGTCTGGGAGTGTAGCCCAAAGGTAGAAGGGCTTCCAGGAACTCCAGTACCACGAAAAAATAAAAAATAAATACATAAAATAAAATAAAAAAATAAAAAATACACCGAGGGTGTAACTCGGAGGTAGAAGGTCCCTGGGTTCAATCCACAGTACCACAAAATGAAATGAAATGAAATAATGAATGAACAAACAAATAAAATAGGGCTGGGAAGCCGGGCATGGTGGTGCACACTTATAATCCCCGCGCTTGGGAGGCTGAAACAGGAGGGTCGCACAGGTTCGAAGCCAGCCTCAGCTACTTAGTAAGGCTCTCAGCAATTTAGTGAGACCCTGTTTCCAAATAAAATAGAAAACAGGTCTGGGAGTATAGCCCGGAGGTAGAAAGCCTCTGAGTTCCACCCCCAGTACCACAAAAAAAAAAAAGGTCTGGGAGCAGGACATGGTGGAGCATGCTTGTAATCCTAGTACTTGGGAGGCTGAGACAGGAGGATCTGCAGGGTCACAGCTAGCCTCAAAAAAAAGCTGAAAGTGTCACTAAGTAGCTGAGGCTGGCTTCAAACCTGTGCAATCCTCCTGTCTCAGCCTCCCAAACACTAAGAGTGTGCACCACCACGCCCCACTTTATTCTTTATTTTGAAACAAAGTCTCACTGAGTTGCTGAGGGTCTCACTAAGTAGCTTAGGCCATCTGGGAACCATGAAACTCCTGTCTCAGCGATTACAATCATGTACCATCATGCCCAGACACTACTCCAAATATATATTTATATTATACAAAAAATAAAGGAGCTAGACATGGTAGCACATGCTTTTAATCCTAGGACTTGGCAGCCATGAGAACGGAGGATCACAGGTTCTTTGCCAATCTTAGCTACTTAGTGAGATCTCTGCAACTTAGTGAGACCCGGTTTCAAAACAAAGAATAAAAATCAGGCTGGAGGTGTAGCTCACCATTAGAAAAGCCCAGGGTTTAATCTCGAAGAGGAAATAGTGCTTTTTTTATTTTTAAATTTTATTGATTGATTGACTGATTGATTGACTGAGTGCAGTACTGGGGATGGAACTCAGGGGCATTCTACTTCTGAACTACACCCCCATTCAAATTTATTTTTAATTCTATATTTTAATTTGTTTTTTGTTTGTTTGTTTTGGTGGTACTGAGAGTGGAACCCTCAGAGTTCCAAAGAACTAAACAAATCTTGTTAAACAAGATCTTGTCAACAAGATCAGAGTTAAACAAATCTTGTCATGTCATTGTGGCTGGACTTAAGCCTCCAATCCTATTGTCTCAGCCTCCCAAGGACTAGGATTACTAACATGCACCAAAATGCCCAGAGGAACAAATAATTTTTTTGTTCATAGCTCAATAACAGGACCACAGCTGGGTGTGGTGGCGCACACTTGTAATCCTAGATTTGTGAGGCTGAGACAGGAAGATGGCAGTTTGCAGACAGCCCCAGCTACTTAGTAAGGCCCTTTGCATCTTAGTGAGGCCCTGTTTAAAAATAAAGAATAAAAAATTGGGCTGGGTTGTAGCTCGGAGGTAGAATGTCCCTGGGTTCCGTCCCCAGAACCGAAAAGAAAAAAAAAAAAAAAAAAAAAAACAGGACCATGATCAGCCCCACAAATAAGGAGAAGAAAATTTAATAAAAGTTGATAAACCACCATTTAATACTAAAGGTATTCAATCCAACATCCTAAAAGAAAACTTTATTTACTTTTGGAATTGTGGATTGAACCCAAGGGCATTCTACCTCTGAGCTATATCCCCAGCCCTTTATTATTTTTTTTAAAACGGTCTCACTAGTTTTCTGAGAGTCCTGCTTTATTGCTTAGGCTGGTCTTGAACACAGAATCATCCTGCCTAAGCCCCCAGAATACTGAGATTACAGGTGTGTGCTACCACACATAACCTAAAAGAAAATCTGATAACACATCTTGGAAATTTAAATGCAACTCACAAAGTTAGTCTTCAAAAAACCTGAAGAGTCAGGTGTGATGGTGCACACTTGTAATCCCAGCGCTTGGGAGGCTGAAACAGGAGGATCGCAAAAGTTCGAAGCCAGCCTCAGCTACTTAGTGAGGCTCTCAGCAACTTAGTGAGACCCTGCTTCCAAATAAAATATTAAATAGGGCTGGGAGTTTAGCCCGGAGCCCCTGGGTTCCACCCTCAGTACCACAAAAAAAAAAAAAAAAAACCTAAAGAGAAGCCGGGCGTGGTGGCCCATGTTTGTAATCCCAGCATTCAGGAGGCTGAGACTGGATGGATGATCACAGTTCACAGCCTCAGCTACTTAGTGAGACCCTGTTTCAAAATAAAGAATAAAAAAAAAAAAAATAGGGCAGGAGGTGTTGCTCAGAGGTCGAATGCCTCTGGGTTACATCCCCATACCAGAAAAAAAAAAGAAAGAAAAGAAAAGAAAAGAAATGACATGAAATGAAATAAAATAAGAACAAAAGAAAAGAAAAAGAAAAAACCAGAAGAGATCCAGGAATGGTGGCACACGCTTGTAATCCCAGCATTTGGGAGGCTGAGACGGAGGATCGCGGTTTGTAGCCAGCCTCAGGTACTTAGTGAGGCCCTCTGCAATTTAGTAAGACCCTGTTTCAAAATAAAATAATAAAAAATAGGGCTGGGGATTTGGCACGGAAGTAGAATGCCCCTGGGTTCCATCCCCAGTACAGAAAAAAGAGGGGGGGGGGGAGGAAGGAAGGAAGGAGCGAGCTTGAAGATACGTACCTCTGTGTCCAGGAATTAATATAAGCAAAGATTTTGAGAGTATGTTCCTTTCTGAGCTGCAGTCCATCACTACCTTCTATATCTGATACTGAAATAAAGAAAAATATTAAGAATAAACAATGATAAACCAATACATCAAAAGTAAAGTCTATATTTATAAAGCAAATGTTTCATTTAATTCCCCTGATTTCAACAAAGAAAAATCTTAATTACTGACTAATTTGAGCTTAAGAACAGATTTTTAGCAGATGCAACTGGGGGAAGGGAAAATACTTTGCCAGTTATTCTGGTATTATCTCTCAACTCATTTTCCACCCTTCTGTTCTATGCATTGTGGTATTGGATCTGGGACTTATTTATTTCTAGCTGGCTTCCTATTAAGATCTTTCTGCAGTGCCTATAAAGCACTAAAAGAAGAGAAGGCAGGAGGAGGGAAAAAGGGCTTGTTAACTTGCTGTATCATGCTTATAATCCCTTTACTTGGGAGGCTGAGACAGGAGGATAAGTTTCATGGCTACCCTCAGGAACATAGTGAGACCTTGCTTCAAAATAAAATAAATCACCCAGCATCAACACTGATTCCAACCTCAATCTTCTTTTTGTGAAATTGGGGATAGAACCCAGGGGCTTTCTACCTCCAGTTCACACTCCCAGACCTATTTTATATTTTATTGGGAAACAGGGTCTCACTAAGTTGCTGAGGGCCTAAGTAGCTGAGGCTGGCTTTGAAACTACATGTTCCTCCTGTTGTCTCAGCTCCCAAGTACTGGGATTACAAGCCTGTGCCACCATGCCCAGCATCCTCAACCTCCTCTTAACATTCTAGTCTCCTGGTACCCCACTCAGCAGTAGGCAAACAGCATCCACTCCTGAAGTCTAGCTTTCTTCATGGGGCCTTCCTTTAAGTTATCAGATTCTGACAACCTTCTCTGCCTTTGTATCAGATCTTAAAAAAATCAGCTACTTCCTGAAGTATCTGGATTTTCTCAAGATTCTTCGAATGGGTGAGGTGGGGAGGGATGGTGTGTGTGTGTGTGTGTGTGTGTGTGTGTGTGTGTGTGTGTGTTACTGGGGATTGATCCAAGGAACATTCTACTGCTAAACTACACCGGATTTTATTTATTTATTGCAGAACTGGGGGGTTGAGCCCAAGGGCATTCTACCTCCTAGCTACAACCCCAGCCCTATTTTTTATTCTTTATTTTGAAACACGGTCTAAGTTGCAAAGGGCCTAAGTAGCAAAGGCTGTCCTCAAATCGCAATCCTGTCTCAGCCTCCCAAATGCTAAGATTACAAGCCTATGCTACCACACCCAGATTTTATTTTTATTTTGAAACAGCGTATCACTAAATTGTTGAGGACCTCACTAAGTATCTGAGGCTGGATTACAAGTGTATGCCACCACACCTCCTCGCTTGCTGTTTATTTATTTTGCTGATCTGGGGATGGAACCCAGGGGCATTCGACCGCCGAGCTACACCCCTGCCCTATTTTTTATTCTTTATTTTGAAACCAGGTCTTACTAAGTTACAGACGGCCTCACTAAGTAGCTGAGGCTGTCTGCGAACCGCGATCCTCCTGTCTCAGCCTCCTGAATGCTGGGATTACAAGCGTGCGCCACCACGCCAGGCTCTCCCTTGCTCTTTAAACAACCAACATCTACCAGACATGTTGTGCTGCACACCTGTAACCACAGTACTTGGGAGAAGGAGATACCTGGGAGACTAAGAGAGAAGAATTTCAGGTTCGACACCAACCTCAGCAACTAAGAGAGACCATTCAAATATAAATAATAAGCCGGGCTTCGCGGTACAAGCTTGTAAGCCCAGCATTCGGGAGGCAGAGACTGGAGGATCTTGGTTCCTGGACAGCCTCAGCTACTTAGTGAGGCCCTCTGCAACTCAGTGAGACGCTGTTTCAAAAAAATAAAGACTAGCCGGGCGTGGTGGCGCACGCTTGTAATCCCAGCATTCGGGAGGCTGAGACCTGGAGGATCACGGTTCGCGGACAGCCTCAGCTACTTAGTGAGGCCCTCTGCAACTCAGTGAGACCCGGTTTCAAAATAAAGAATAAAAAATAGGGCAGGGGGTGTAGCTCAGAGGTCGAATGCCCCTGGGTTCCATCTCCAGACCCGCAAAAAAAAAAAAAATAAATAAATAAATAAATAAATAAATAAAGACTAAATAATAGGGCTGGAGGTGTATCTCAGGTACAATGCCTCTGGGTTCCATCCCCAGTATGGCCAAAAAAAAGGAGTTAAAAAACATAAGATAAAAAATTAGCTAGGTGTGGTGGTACACGCCTTGTAATCCCAGCATTTGGGAGGCTGAGACAGAAGGATCTCGGTGCGTGGACAGCTTCAGTTATTACTTAGGCCCATTTGCAACTCATTGAGACCCTGTTTCAAAATAAAGAATAAAAAATAGGGGTGGAGATATAGTTCAGAGGTAGAATGCCCCTGGGTTCAATCCCTAGTACCATACAAATTAAAATAAAAAGTCCTAATATAGTTAAAATCTCTACTGGCATTTGCACCCAGACGCTGTCAATCAACCTTCTATAGTTTTAGTCCATAAGTTTCAGGCTTCCTCTTTTGATATGAAGATGCTTAAGACAATCTTTCTCATCCCTTTTTGGACTAGAATTTGAACCCAGGTCTATTCAGCTACACCACCAGCCCCATTTTATTTTTAATTTTTTGGTGGTACTGGATATTGAACCCACGGGCATTTTACCAATGAGCTACACTCCAGCCCTATTTTTTTTTTTTTTTTGGGGTGGTACTGGGGATGGAACCCAGGGGCCTTCTACCTCCGGGCTACAGTCCCAGACCTATTTTATATTTTTATTTGGAAACAGGGTCTCTTAAGCCAGTTGAGGCTGGCTTCAAACCTACGCGATCCTCCTGTCTCAGCCTCCCAAGCACGGGGATTGTAAGAATGCGCCACCACGCCCGGCTTATTTTTTATTTTAAAACAGGGTTTCGGTAAAGAGTGGAAAGCCTTGATAAATTGCCTAGGCTGGCTACAAACTTGTAATCCTCCTGTCTTAGCCTCCCAAGTTTTGAGACTACATGCATAAGCCACCACCCCAAGCCTATTTTTAACTTTGAAACAGGGTCTTTGCAAGGTCGCTGAGAGTCTTGCTTCACTGCTTAAGACTGTCCTGAAACTTGTGATCCTCCTTTCTAGCCTCCCAAGTACTGCTAATTATAAGCATGCAACCACCATATCCAGCAAGGCTGGTGTTCTTAAACTGTTCTGAACAGGTAACATTTGACCATATAAAAACTTAAATTGTAGAGCCAGGCGTGGTGGTGAACACTTATAATTCTAGCACTTGGGAGGCTGAGACAGGAAGATCGCACAGGTTTGAAGCCAACCTCAGCTACTTAGGCTCTCAGCAACTTAGTGAGACCGTGTTTCCAAATAAAGTATAATAGATCTGGGAGTATAGCCCAGAGGTAGAAAAGTCCCTGGGTTTCACCCCTAGTACCACAAAATAAATAAATAAATAAATAAATAAATAAATAAATAAATAAGCTAAATAGTAAAAGGCAGTGACACCTGTAATTCCAACTACTCCAGAGACTGAAGCAGGAGAATCTCAAGTTCAGAACCTCCTTGACAATTTAGGGAGACACTATTTCAAAATAAAAGGCTGGGGAGGTGGCCCAGTAATAGAATCCCCTGGGTTTAATCTCCAGTACAGCCCTTTTTTTTTTTTTTTTTGCGGTACTGGGGATTGACCCAGGGGCATTATATCTCCAAGCTACACACCCAGCCCTAATTTTTATTCTTTATTTTGAAACTGGTTCTAAGTTGCACAGGGCCTCACAAGTTGCAGAGGCAGGCCACAAAGCTGTAATCTTCCTGTCTCAGCCTCCAAAGCACTGGCATTACAAGTGTGTACCACCTCGTGCACCTTCCTGTTTTATTCTTACTTTTTTTGCAGTAGTGGGGGTGGAACCCAGAGGCATTCTAGCTCCAAGCTACACCCCATCCCCAGCCCTATGTTTTATAAATAAATATATATATATTATGTGGGGGGGGGGTACTAGGGTGGAACCCAGAGGCTTTCTACCTCCGAGCTATACTCCCAGACCTATTTTCTATTTTATTTGGAAACAGGGTCTCACTAAGTTGCTGAAAGCCTCACTAAGTAGCTGAGGCTGGCTTCGAACCCTTGAGATCCTCCTGTGTCAGCCTCCAAAGCGCAGGGATTACAAGCGTGCGCCACCACACCCGGCTCTCCCAGCCCTATGTTTTATTCTTTATTTTGAAACAGTCTCACTGAGTTGCACTAAGTAGCCAAGGCTGGCCCTGAACTGTGATCCTTCTGTCTCGGCCTCCCAAATGCTGGGATAACAAGCGTACACCACAATGCCCACTTTTTTTCAATTTTTTGCGATACTAAAGATGGAACCCTGGGACATTCTACCTCCAAGCTAAATCCCCAGCCCTACTTTACATTCTTTATTCTGAAACAGGGTCTAAGTCGCAGAAGGCCTCTGTAAGTAGCTCAGGCTGTTCTCAAACCAAGATCCTCCTATCTCAGCCTCCAAGTACTAGGATTTCAAGCAGGTATCACCACACCCAGCTTTTATTTTCATTTTGCAGAGGGCTTAAGCTGAGGCTGGCTGCAAACTTATGATCCTCCAGTCTCAAAACTGTTTTGTTTTTAGCCGGGTGTGGTGGTGCACATTTGTAATCCCCACGCTTGGGAGGCGGAGACAGGAGGATCGTGCAGGTTCGACTGGCTTGAGACCCTGTTTCCAAATAAAATATTAAATAGGTCTGGGAGTGTAGCCCGGAGGTTGAAGGCCCCTGGGTTCCATTCCCAGTACCAAAAAAAAAAAAAAAAAAAAAAAAAAAACCTGATTTGGTTTTGTTGTTGTTTTTGTTTTTTTGGTGGTACTGGGGATGGAACCCAGGTGCCCTCTACCTCTGGGCTACACTCCCAGACCTATTTTATATTTTATTTGGAGACAGGGTCTCTTAAGCCAGCTGAGGCTGGCTTCGAACCTGCACGATCCTCCTGTCTCAGCCTCCCAAGCGCGGAGATTATAAACGTGCGCCACCATGCCCAGCTCTGATTTGTTGGGTTTTTTGTTTTTTTTTTTTTTGGCAGATCTTGGGATGAAACCCAGGGACATTCAACCTCCGAGCTACACCTCTTGGCCTATTTTTTATTCTTTATTTTGAAACAGAAACAGGGTCTAAGTTGTGGAGGACCTAAGTAGCTGAGGCTGTCCTGAAACTGCAATCCTCCAGAATGCTGGGATTACAAATGTGCGCCACTACACCCGTCTCCCAGCCCTATTTTGTATTCTTTATTTTGAAACAGGGTCTCACTGAATTGCAAAGGGCTTTACTAAGTAGCTGGTGCTGTCCACAAACCACATCCTCCTGTCGCAGCCTCCCTAATGCTGGGATTATAAGCATGTGCCACCTTAACCGGCTTTACACATATTTTGCTTTTTGTGTGGTGCGGGGACTTGAACCCGGGGAACTGAACCCAGGAGCATTCTACCTCTAACCCAGTTTTTTTTTTTATTTTGGTGGTACTGGAGGTAGAACCTAGGAGCTTTTCTACCTCCAGGCTATACTCCCAGACCTATTATTTTATACTTTATTTGGAAAACAGGGTCTCATTAATTTGTGGAGAGCCTTATTAAGTAGCTGAGGCTAGCTTCAAATATACATGATCCTCTTGTCTCAACCTCCCAAGGCCAGGCATTACGAGCATGTGCCACCACGTCTGGCTTTTTTTTTTTTTTTTTGGGGGGGGGTTCTGGGGATAGAACCCAGGGGCATTCTACATCCAAGCTACATACCCAGCCCTATTTGGGGGGGGGGGGTACTGGGGTTCCTGGAAACCCTTCTACCTCCGGGCTACACTCCCAGACCTAATATTTTATATTTTTTTTTATTTTGAAACAGGGTCTCTTAAGCCAGCGAGGCTGGCTTCGAACCTGCGCGATCCTCCTATCTCTGCCTCCCAAGCACAAGGATTACAAGCGTGCGCCACCACGTCCAGCACCCAACCCTATTTTTTATTTTTTATTTTGAAACAGGGTCTCACTAAATTGCAGAGGGCCTAAGTAGCTGAGGCCATCCGCAAACCACAATCCTCCAATCTCAGCCTCCCAAATGCTGGGACTACACCCATGGGCCACCACGCCAGACTTCCAGCTTAATTCTTTATTTTAAAACAGGTCACACCAAGTTGCAGAAGACCTCACTAAGTAGCTGAGGCTGGCCCCGAACCGGGATCCTCTTGTCTCAGCCTCCCAAGTACTGGGATTACAAATCTGCACCCCGATGCCTGGCCACACGTATTTTTTTTTTTTTTCGGTACTATAGGTGGAACCCAAGGGCATTGCACCCCCGAGCTACATGCCCAGTCCTATTTTTTAGTCTTTTATTTTTTGAGACAAGGTCTTACTGGGTTGTGAAGTTTTTCACTAGGTAGCTGAGGCTGTCCAAGAACCTCGATCCTCCAGTCCCTGTCACCTGAATGCTGGGATTATAAGCGTGGGACACCATGCCTGGCCTCCATATCTTTTTTTTTTTTTTTTAATTTAAAGATCACACTACTTGCTTGGGAGGCTGAGACAGGAGGATCTCACAGGTTCGAAGCCAGCCTCAGCTACTTAGTGAGGCTTTCAGCTACTTAGTGAGACCCTGTTTCCAAATAAAATAGAAAATAGGTCTGGGAGTATAGCTCGGAGGTAGAAAGCCTCTGGGTTCCACTCCCAGTACCACCAAAAAAAAAAAAAAAAAAAAAAAAAAAAAGATAACACTACTTGAGGTAGGTGTGGTAGCCCACACTTGTAATCCCAGTACTTGGGAGGCTGAAAGGGGAAGATTGAGCAGGTTTGAAGACAGCTTCAGCAATTCAGTGAGCCTCTCAGCAAGGTAGTACGATCCTGTTTTCAAATAAAATATAAACAAAAAAGTAGGTCTGGGAGTGTAGCCCAGAGATAGAAAGCCCCTGGGTTCCATCCCCAGTACCACAAAAAAAAAAAAAAGTAAAAAAATGACAGGACTTAGTAAGGCCCTCTACAACTCAGTGAGACCCTCTTTCAAAAGTATAGTAAGTAGAGCTTTAAACCCCACTCCATAAAAAAGGGATAGGAGAGCCGGGCGTGCTGGCACACGCTTGTAATCCCAGCATTTTGGAGGATGAGACAGAAGAATCACGGTTCACAGACAGCTTCAGCTACTACTTAGTGAGGCCCTTTGCAACTCAGTGAGACCCTGTTTCAAAATAAAAAATAAGCCGGGCGTGGTGGCGCACACTTGTAATCCCCACGCTTGGGAGGCGGAGACAGGAGGATCACGCAGGTTTGAAGCCAGCCTCACTGGCTTACAAGACCCTGTTTCCAAATAAAAATATATATATATATAATAATAGGTGTCTAGGAGTGTAGCCCGGAGGTAGAAGGGTTTCCAGGAACCCCAGTACCACCAAAAAATAGTAATAATAATAATAAATAAGCCGGGCATAGTGGCGCATGCTTGTAATCCCGCGCTTGGGAGGCGGAGACAGGAGGATGGCGCAGGTTCAAAGACAGCCGCGCTGGCTTAAGAGACCCTGTTTCCACTTACAAAAAGTATAAAATATGTCTGGGAGTGTAGCCCGTGGGAGTGTAGCCCGGAGGCAGAAGGGCTTCCAGGAACCCTAGTACCACCATAAAATAAAATAATAATAATAATAGTAATAATAATAATAAATAAAAAACAGAGCCGGGTGTGGTGATGCACACTTGTAATCCCAGCATTCAAGAGGCTGAGACCAGAGGATCAGGGTTTACGGACAGCCTCAGCTACTTAGTGAGGCCCTTTACAACTCAGTGAGACCCTGTTTCAAAATAAAGAATAAAAAACAGGACTGGGAGTGTAGCTCGGAGGTAGAATGCCCCTGAATTTCATCCCCAGTACTGCAAAAAATAAATAGGACTGGGAGTTCCACCCCCAGTACTGGGGTAAAAAAGAACATACAGAAAGCTGGGCATGTTGGCACATGCTTATAATCCCAGTACTTGGAAGGCTGAGACAGGAAGATCGCAGGCTCACAGCCAGCCTCAGCCACTTAGTGAGGCTCTCCACAATTTAGTGAGACCCTGTTTGAAAATAAAAAATGAAAAATAGGATGCCAGTACCATAAAAAAATGAAAAGACAAAACTGCAAAATCAATCTTGACTTCTGACTATCTCACACTAATTGTTCATTTTGGACACTCTGATATACTATAATCAGCCAGGTATGATGTGGCGCATACCTCTCTGTAATCCTAATACCTGGGAAGACTGAGATGAAAGGACAGCAGGTTCCAGGACAGCCTCAGCAACTGGTGAGACTCTCAGCAACATAGTGATACCCTATTTCAAAATAAAAAGTAAAAAAGTACTGAGAGCGGCTAAGACAGAAGGATCCCAGGTTTGTGGCCAGCCTCAGCAAATTAATGAGGCCCTCAGGAACTTAGTGAGACCCTGTTTCAAATTTAAAAAAAAAAAAAAAAGGCTGAGGAGGTATAACTTAGAGGTAGAACACCCCTGAGGGTTCAATCCCCAGACCCATAAAAAACCAATAATAATTCATACAGATAGCTTAAATTCTATCAACGCCATGAAGACTTCTCCAATCTTACCAAAACTAAACTCTTCCCACTGCTTCTGTTATTACAATTTTTCTTTTCATATTGTTGTTTTGGTAGTTTCGGTACTTGAATCAAACCGTGAGGCATTTACCTCCGGGGTACACTCCCAGCACCCCCCTTTTTCTGGCGGTACCAGGGATGGATCCCAGGGACATTCTATCTTCAATCTATACCTCCAGCCTATTTTTTTTTTTTTGAAACAAGGTCTCATTGAGTTGCAAAGGGCCTAAGTGACTGTCCACAAACCAGGATCCTCTTGTCTTAGCCTCCTAAATGCTAGGATTCCAAGCCCGGCTTCCCTTTTTATTTTATTATTTTATTTTATTTTATTTATTTTTTTTTGGTGGTACTGGGGGTGGAACCCAGAGGCTTCCTACCTCCGGGCTATACTCCCAGACCAATTTTTTATGTTTTATTTAAAAACAGGGTCTCACTAAGTTGCTGAGAGCCTAAGTAGCTGAGGCTGGCTTCAAACCTGTGCGATCCTCCTGTCTCAGCCTCCCAAGCGCAGGGATTACAAGCATGCGCCACCATGCCCGGCTTCCCTTTTTATTTTTTATGTTGGAACAGGATCTCAAATTGTTAAGGCTAGCCGGGCGTGGTGGCGCATGCTTGTAATCCCTGCACTTGGGAGGCTGAGACAGGAGGATCTCACAGGTTCGAAGCCAGCCTCAGCTACTTAGTGAGGCTCTTAGCAACTTAGTGAGACCGTTTCCAAATAAAATATAAAAAATTGGTCTGGGAGTATAGGTATGGGAGTATAGCCCAAAGGTAGAAAGCCCCTGGGTTCTACCCCCAGTATCACCCCAAAATAAATAAATTAATTAATTAATTGTTAAGGTTAGTCCTCCTGTCTCGGCCTCTCAAGTACTGGGATTACAGGTGTATGCCCCACATCTAGATTATCTTTGTTTTGAAAAAGGGTCTCACTAAGTTTCTGAGGTTCTCACCAAATTGCTAATGCTGGCCTCAAACCTATGATCCTCCTGTCTCTACCTCCCAAGTACTGGGATTAGAGGTATATACCACCACACCTGTCATATATATATATATTTTTTTTTGGGGGGGGGGTGGTACTGAGGATGGAAGCCTTCTACCTCTGGGCTACACTCCCAGGCCTATTTTATATTTTATTTGGAAACAGGGTCTCTTTTTTTTGTTTTTGTTTTTTTTTTTTTTTTTTTTTTGGTGGTACTGGGGTTCCTGGAAACCCTTCTACCTCTGGGTTACGCTCCTAGACACCTATTTTTTATATTTTTATTTGGAAACAGGGTCTCTTAAGCCAGCAAGGCTGGCTTGAAACCTGCGTGATCCTCCTGTCTCTGCCTCCCAAGCACAGGGATTACAAGCGTGCGCCACCACGCCCAGCACCTGTCTTGTATATTTCTTATGCTGGTACTTGTTTGTTTGGTTTTTTTTTTTTTTTTTTTTTGGTACAGGGTTTGAACCCAGGGTCATTCTACCTCCTAGTTACAACTCCAACCTACTTTTTCTTTGTTTTGAAACAGGGTCTCACTAAGTTGAGAACTGCCTAAGGAGCTGAGGTTGTCTGGAAACCATCAATCCTCTGGTCTCAACCTCCCAAGTACAGAAATTACAAGCGTGTCCCACCACACCTAGTTCTTATACTGGCTCTTTGTTAAGTACTGATATACATCGTTTTAATACTCAAAATATCTCTACTGCATACATATGTTACTAATAGTATTACTTTCCTACTAGGTAATAAGGTACTGAAAGATTAGGAAACTTAACCAATGTCTAAGATCTAATAAATTAGACGAGAACTTTTGTGTGGTACTAGAAATTAAACCCAGGGCATTTTAAGTCTGTGCTACACCCCCAGCCTTTTCTGGAATCCAGGTATGGATGAGTTTACTGAGGCTGGCCTCAAACCTGCCATCCTCCTGTCTCAGCCTCCTAAGTATTGAGATTACAAGTGTATAACACCAAACCCATCTTAACAGAAACAGAATTTAAACTCAGATCTGTCAGATTCCAAAAATTATTTTCAACTACCATTCTAACTGCCTGATCTGTATTTGACTCTGAAACTTCCTTAAGCGAAGGCACACATTTCAATGTATTTCTACAGCTACCAGTATCTAACAGAATGTTTAATACAAGGTAAATATTCAATGTTTGTAATACATCAAAAAAGCAAATATTTAAACATAGTACAGGTGAGACACACTCAAAATAATCAATTCCCAGTATCGCAAGAAAAAAAAATACAGTAATATTAACATTGAGAAATGATCTTCAGTATAGCACAGTGCTTCATCTACGTGTTTCATGCCCAGAAGCAATTTCACCTTTTTCATGGTAAGAACACCTACTTTTTTTTTTTGTGGTACTGGGGATGGAACCCAGAGGCTTTCTACCTCCGGGCTATACTCCCAGACCTATTTTATATTTTATTTGGAAACAGGGTCTCACTAAGTTGGTGAAAGCCTCACTAAGTAGCTGAGGCTGGCTTCGAACCTGTGGATTCCTCCTGTCTCAGCCTCCCAAGCGCGGGGATTACAAGCTTGCGCCACCACAACCGGCTTAAGAACACCTACTTTTTTAGCTATGAGGTCTTAATAGGATCAGCTTCAGAAGTGGGTCCTTCCTGACTAGTAATCAAAGTCCATCACCTTTGAACTCTATTTCAGAAATAGGGCCAATAAGCCAAAATGGTGGCACACACTTGTAATCCCAGTGCTAGGGAGGTGAGACAGGAGGATCACAGGTTTGCAGCCAATCTCATCTCCTTAGTGATACCCTCCACAACTTAGTGAGACCCTGATTTAAAATAAAGAATAAAAAATAGGGCTGGGGATGTAGCTTGGAGGTAGAAGGCCCCTGGGTTCCAACCCCAGTACCACAAAAAAAAAGAAAAAAAAAAGAAAAGAAAAGTGGCCGAGCTAAACGCCCAGCCCTATATTTTAGTCCCTTTTTTTTTTTTCCAGATCTGGAGATGGAACCCAGGGGTGTTCAACCTCCAAGGTACAACCCCTGCCCTATTTTGTATTCTTTATTTTGAAACCAGGTCTCAAGGAGTTGCAAAGGGCCTCACTTAGTAGCTGAGTCTGTCCGTAAGACCGCGATCCTCTGGTCTCAACCTTCTGAATGTTGGGATTACAAGTGTGAGCTAGCCCTTTTATTTTTAAAACAGGGACTCATTGAGTTGCAAAGTGCCTCTCTAGGTAACTGAGGCTGTCCACTAACCATGATCCTCCAATTCTCCTCCATTCTCTGCTTCCCAAATGCTGGGATTACAAGTGTGTACACCACCACACCCAGCTATTTGTATCCTCTTTGATTTTTTTTTTTTTTTGCGGGTCTGGGGATGGAACTCAGGGGCATTCGACCTCCAAGCTATACCCCCAATCCTATTTTTATTTTTTATTCTTTGTTTTGAAACAGGGTCTCACTGAGTTGCAAAGGGCCTAAGTAGCTGAGGCTGTCCTTGAACCGCAATCCTCCTGTCTTAGCCTCCCAAATGCTGGTATTAGTGGGGTGCATCGCCATGCCTGGCTATGAAGTATTATTTGTTAAGGAGGTTTTACTTATTTATTTATTATATATGTGTGTGTGGGTACTGGGTATTGAACTCAGGGGCATTCTACCTCTGATCTACATCCCAAGTCCTATTTTATTCTCTATTTTGAAACAGGGTATCACTAGGCCGCACAGGGCCTCATGAGAAGGTGAGGCTGCCTGGGAAACTTCGATGCTCCTGGCTTAGCCTTCCAAGTACTGGAATTACAAGTGTGTGCCACCATGTTAAGCATGTATCTCCTTGTTAAGGAGGTTTTAGAAAATACTTTCTTGTTCTTGTACAGGAGGTACCAGAAAAGATTCTCTTTCCCCTGCATTGCATAATCATGTGATGTCCAAACAGTGTGCTATAAAGATGGTTCAGTAAGCACTTTTCTGCTACAATGGGAATATCTAAACTGAGGTGAAGACCAAGGAGGCAGAGCATAGCAAGCCACAGAGAAATGAAGTGCTGCTGGACACAATGGCACATGCTTATAATAGCATTACTGGAGGATCACAGTTCAAGGCCAGCCTTAGCAACTTACTGAGAGTCTGTTTCAAAATAATAAGCCAGGCAGAGTGGTGCACACCTGTAATCCCAGTACCTGAGAGGTTGAGAAAGGAGGTTCGCAGGTTTGAGGGTAGCCTCAGCAATTTATAGCAAGACTCCCAGCAACCTAGCAAGACTTTGTTTCAAAATAAACACAGTCCACACACATCATCATCATAATTTTTTTTTTTTATTTTGGAAACAGGGACTAAGTTGCTGAAAGCCTAAGTAGCTGAGGCTGGCTTCAAACCCATGCGATCCTCCTGTCTCAGCCTCCCAAGTGCAGGGATTACAAGGGTGCGCCACCACGTCCGGCTATCATCATCATAATTTTAATAGCAAAAAAAAGAAAGAGAGCTGGGAACCAGGAGTGGTGGTACACCCTTGTAATCCCAGTACATAGGAGGCTGAGACAGAAGGATCACAGGTACATGGTCAGCTTTGGCTACTTAGTGAGGCCCTCTGCAACTTACTGAGACCTTGTTACAAAATAAAGAATAAAAAAATAGGGCTGAGGATACAACTTGGAGATAGAATGCCCCTGGGTTCAATCCCCAGTACTGCAAAAAAAAGAAAATAAGATAGGGATGTAGCTTGGAGGTAGAATGCCCCCTACACCCTTCAAACTCTAGTACAACACACACACACACACACACACACACACACACAAAGAGCTTGAGAAAGCCAGGAGTGGTGGCACATGCTTGTAATCCCAGCATTTGGGAGGCTGAGAGAGGAGGATGGCGGTTCACAAACAGGGCCTCACTTAATGAGGCCCTTTGTAACTCTGTGAGACCCTGTTTCAAAATAAAGAATAAAAATAGGGCAGAGAGTGTAGCTCAGAGGTCAAATGCCCCTGGGTTCCATCCCCAGAACCTGCAAAAAAAGTAAAAAAAAAAAAAAAAAACAGGTAACTCAGAGGCAAATACCCAGGGGGTTCAATTCCCAATACCAAAAACTAAATCAATAAAAAGGGTTTGGAGGAGCCAGGCATGGTGGCACATACTTGGGAAGCTGAGACAGGAGGATCTCAGGTTCTCGGCCAGTCTCAGCTACTTAGTCCCTCTGCAACTTAGTGAGGCCCTGTTTCAAAATAAAGAATAAAAATTAAGGCTGGCGGTATACTCAGAATAATACCCCTGGGTTCAATCCCTAGCACCACACACACAAAAAAAAAATAAAGTTGGACTGTCTGGCACGGTGGCACACACTTGTAATCCCAGCATTCAGGAGGCTAAAAACGGAGGATCACAGTTCACAGACAGCCTCAGCTACTTAGCGAGGCCCTTTGCAACTCAGTGAGACCCTGTTTCAAAAACAAAAAAGACTAGCTGGGCGTGGTGGCGCACACTTGCAATCCCGGCGCTTGAGAGGCTGAGACAGAATAATCTACAGGTTAAAAGCTAGACTCAGCTCCTGAGTGAGGCTCTCAGCAACTTAGATCCTGTTTCCAAATAAAATATTTAAAAAATAGGTATTGGAGTATAGCCCAGAGGTAGAAAGCTCCTGGGTTCCGCCCCCAGTAACACAAAAATAAATACATACATAAATAATTAAGAGGGGAGTGGTGGCACATGCTTGTAATCCCAACATTCGGGAGACTAAGACAGGAGGATAGCGGTTTGCAGACAGCCTCAGTTACTTAGTGAGGCCCTCCACAATTTAGTGAGACCCTGTTTCAAAATAAAGAATAAAAAATAGGGCAGGGGTGTAGCTTGGAGGTCAAATGCCCTGGGGTGAATCTCAGAGGTAGACTACCTCTGGGTTCAAAACAAAACAACACATCAAGAATAAATATTATCAGAGTTGAATCTAGAATGTCCCTTGAAGAACTCATGTATTCATGTTTAAGGTTAAATGAGATTACAAGTAGGGTACTAACCTAGGCTGCTGGAGTGTGGCTGGAGAGGTGGTCCCTGAGGGTGTGTGCTTAGGGATTGCTCTGGTGTATGAATTCCCTTGCTTGCTTATGCTCTTGCTCGCTGGGCTTCCAGCCTCCATGATTTAAGGAGCAAAGCCCTGTGACCTGCTTTGTCTATGCTTACCTCCCACTGCCATGCCCTGACCCCACCTCACATAGACTAAACCCCAAGATCTCGAAGAAAAACTGTGAGCAGCTGGGCATGGTGGTGCACGCTTGTAATCCCCGAGCTTGGGAAGCGGAGACAGGAGGATCGCACAGGTTCGAAGCCAGCCACGCTGGCTTAAAAGACCCTGTTTCCAAATAAAATATAAAACAGGTCTGGGAGTATAGCCCAGAGGTAGAAGGGTTCCATTCCCAGGACCACCAAAAAAAAAAAAAAAAAGTGAGCAAATAAATCTTCCTTCCTCTAAATTGTATGGTCATGTCTTTAACAGGGAGAACACTAACAAACATATATATATATATATGCGTGCACACGCGTGCGCGCGCGCACACTCAAACACACACACACATATTATACTGGGGACTGAACCCTGAGGCAGTCTATCTTCAAGCTGCACCACCAGTCCTATTTTATTTCTTATTTGGAAACAGTGTCTCTCTGGGTTGATGAGTCTCAATCCTTGCTGAGGCTGACTTAATCCTGCGATCCTCCTGTCTCAGTTTCCCAAGAAGAGGGATTACAGGTTTGGGCCACCATACAGGCTTATGCATACATTTCTTAAGTATGTCAGTAAAGAACTTTAGATTGAGTGTTTAGGAAAGACTTCTGTGAAAAACAAAATCAACATTTAAGTCAAGCCTTGATGGAATAAGTAGTTGTATATAAAGGCTCTGTGGCCACAAACAGCAACATTGAAGGCAGGCAAGGCTAGCAAGCAGGCTGAGCGTGGTGGCACACGCTGTAATCCCAGAATTCTGGAGGCTAAAACAGGAGGATCGTGGTTCATGGACAGCCTCAGCTACTTAGTGAGGCCCTCCGCAACTTAATGAGACCCTGTTTCAAAATAAAGAATAAAAGCCAGGCGTGGTGGCACACGTTGTAATCCTTGCTGAGACAGGAGGATCGCGCAGGTTGGAAGCCAGCCCCAGCTACTTAGTGAGGCTCTCAGCAACTTAGTGAGACCCTGTTTCCAAATAAAGTATAAAATAGGTCTGGAAGTATAGCCTGGAGGTAGAAAAGCCCCTGGATTCCACCCCCAGTACCACAAATAAAATAAAATAAAATAAAGAATAAAAAAATAGGGCGGGGGTGTAGCTTGGAGGTCAAATGACTCTGGGTTCCATTCCCAGACCCACAAAAAAAAGGCTAGCAAGCAGATGAGGTTAGCAGAGCTACCACACAGAACCTCACAAGCAAGGGTAAGCCATTCCACTAGCCTCACTCCCAACTACTTCAATGTTTTCCTTGAAAATTCCTTGCCTCATCCACTTAACCAGAATTAGTATCTACATAATCCCTTTAAGAGTTTGCCAACTTCCTTCATTAGGGATACTAAAAAAAAAAAAAAAAAAAAAACTGGGTTAGGGAAAAGTACATTAACTAGAAACAAGAACTAAATTCTCATTCTAGTCCTATTTTAATTTTATTTAATTATTATTTTTGGTGGTATGGGGGATTGAACCCAGGGGCATTCTTTTTTTCTTTGTGGTACCAGGGATAGAACCCAGGGGCATTCTACCTCCGAGCAATCCCCAGCCCTATTTTTTATTCTATTTTGAAAGAGGGTCTGCCGGGTGTGGTGGCGCACGCTTTTAATCCCCACTCTTGGGAGGCGGAGACAGGAGGATCGCGCTGGTTCGGAGCCAGCCTCGCTGGCTTAAGAGACTGTTTCCACATAAAAATGTTAAAAAAATAGGTCTGGGAGCATAGCCCATGGGAGTGTATACCAGAGGTAGAAGGGCTTCCAGGAACCCCAGTACCACCAAAAAAAAAAAAAAAAAAAAAAAAAAAAAAAAAAGAAAGAGGGTCTGAGTTGCAAAGAGCCTCACTAACTAGCAGAGGATGTCTATGGACCTAGATCCTCCTGTCTCAGCCTCCTAAATGCTAGGATTACAAGCATGTGCCACCATGAACCCAGGGCCATTCTACCTTCAAACTACATCCCCAGCACTTTACTTTTTGTTTTGAAACAGGGTCTCACTAGTTGCTGAGTCTCAATACTTGAGACTCAAAGACGCTGTCCTGCAATATGTGATCCTCCTGTTTCAGTCTCACAAGTACTGGGATTACAGGCATGCATCACCATGACCAGCTCTAGCCCTATTTTTTCTTTGTGATAATGGGGACTGACCCAGGAGCCCGTGTGTTCCTGTGTGTGTATGCGTATGCATGTGTGTATGTTACTAGAGATTGAACCAAGGACATTCTACCTCAAGAGCTACACCCAAGCTACTTTATGTTTTATTTTGACACAGGACCTCACTAATTTCCTGAGGGCCTTGGCTAAATTGCTGAAGCTGGCCTCCAACCTGTGATCCTCCTGTCTCCACATCTCAAGTACTGTGATTACAGGTGTGTACAACCATGCCTAGTGAAACTTTTATTTTTCAGGAGGGAGGTGTACTGGAGATTAAACCCAGGGGTTCATCCTCTGAAATATACTCCCCCTCTATTTTTATTTTGAAACAGGGTATCACTACTTGCTAAGGCTGCCTCAAGCCTGTGATCCTCCTGTCTTAGTCTAGTCTCCAAAGTACTGGGATTACAGGTGTGTACCTTCAAGCCAGGTGAAACTTAAATTCTTCAGATACCTTAGTTAAAATTTGGATAGGTTAACACAGGTGTGGTGGTGCATGCTTTAAACCCAGTACTTGGAAGGCTGAGACAGGAGGATGGCAGTTTTGTGGCCAGCCTCAGCTATTTAGGCCCTCTACACTTAGTGAGACCCTGTTTCAAAATAAAAAATAAAAAATAGGGCTGGGGATGTAGCTCAGAGGTAGAATGCCCCTGAGTTCAAGCCCTAGTACAACAACAACAAATTTGCACAGGTAAGTTTAAATTAATTTTTTTGAGAGACAAAGGCAGAGATATATTAAGGGAAAGTAAAGATACACGTTCAAGAAAGAGTACAGGACCAAGTGTGGTGGTGCACACTTGTAATCCCAGCATTCATGAGGCTGAGACCGGAGGATCACAGTTCGCAGACAGCCTCAGCTACTTAGCAAGGCCCTTCACAACTCAGTGAGACCCTGTTTCAAAAATAAAAAGACTAGCAGGGCGTGGTGGCACACACTTGTAATCCCAGCATTGGGGAGGCTGAGACCAGAGGATCATGGTTCACGGACAGCCTCAGCTACTTAGTGAGGCAGTTTGCAACTCAGTGAGACCTGGTTTCAAAATAAAGAATAAAAAATATGGCAGGGGGTGTAGCTCGGAGGTTGGATGCTCCTGGGTTCCATCCCCAGACCTGAAAAAAAAAAAAAAAAAAAGGTGGGTGGGCCAGCTTGAGAGAGTGAGAGGTCTAACAAAAATTTTATTTTTATTTATTATTTTAGTGGTACTGGGGGAGGAACCCAGAGGCTGTCGACTTCAAAGCTATATTCCCAGACCTATTTTATATTTTATTTGGAAACAGAGTCTCACTAAGTTGCTGAGAGCCTCACTAAGTAGCTGAGGCTGGCTTCAAACCTGTGTGATCCTCCTGTCTCAGCCTCCAAAGTGCGGGGATTACAAGCATGTGCCACCACGCCCAGACTAACAAAACTTTTAAAACATCAAAAAATTAAATATTTTTACCCAGGTGTGGTGGCACATGTTTGTAATCCCAGTACTTGGAATGCTGAGACTGGAGAATCCGGGTTCACAAGCTACTTAGGCTTCTGCAACTCAGTAAGAGCCTGTTTCAAAAAAATAAAATAAAATATAGAACTGGGAATATAACTTAAGAGGGATAATGCCCCTGGGTTCCATCCCCAGTACCACATAAGGGAAAAAAAAATCAGGCTAAGGGTGTAGCTCAGAGGTAGAATGCCTCTACGTTCAATCCCCAGCACCAAATAAATAAATAATTTTTCTAACATACATGAGACAGCAAAACTATTTATTACTTTTGTAATTTTTTTGGATTTGGTTTTTTTGTTTTGTTTTGTTTTGTTTTGTTTTGTTTTGGTGGTACTGCGGTTCCTGGAAAATCCTTCTACCTTCGGGCTACACTCCCAGACCTATTTTTTATATTTTTATTTGGAAACAGGGTCTCTTAAGCCAGCAAGGCTAGCTTCGAACCTGAGCGATCCTTCTGTCTCCACCTCCCAAGCACGGGGATTACAAGCGTGCGCCACCATGCCCGGCTTTTACTTTTGTAATTTGAGAATAAAGTTACAATCAACTAAGCATAATGGGAAACACCTGTAATCCCAGCTCTTTGAAAGGCTAAGACAGGAAGATCAAAATTTAAAGTGAGCCTGGGCAATTTTCAAAGAACTTGTCTCAAAATAAAAAATTTTAGCCGGGCGTGGTGACACATGCTTGTAAATCCCCGCGCTTGGGAGGCTGAGACAGGAAGATCACGCTGGTTCGGAGCCAGCCTTGCTGGCTTAAGAGACCCTGTTTCCACATAAAAAGGTAAAAAAATAGGTCTGGGAGTGTAGCCCGTGGGAGTGTATCCCGGAAGTAGAAGGGCTTCCAGGAACCCCAGTACCACCAAAAAATAAAAAATAAAATAAATTTTAAAAAATAAATTTTAAAAAATTTTAGAGGGTTAGGGAGCCAGTCACAGTGGCACACACCTGTAATACCAGTCCTTGAGAGGCTGACATAGGAGGATTGAAGGTTTGAGGGCAGCCTTAGCAATATAATGTTCTTGGTAATTAATGAAGACCCAATTTCAAAATTTAAAAAAAATTTTTTAAAGCTGGGCACAGTGGCCCATGCCTCTAATCCCAGTAGTTAGGAGGCCAGTCTCTGTGACTTAATCAAGACCCTGTTTCAAAATAAAAAACACAGTTGAGAGTAAACCAGGCATGGTGGCATACATTCATAATCCCAGTTTTATGACCAGCCTTGTACATTTGGTGAGGGTCTCTACAATTTAAACTGTTTCAAAATAAAGAATAGCAGGGCATGCCAGGCGTGGTGGCATACGCTTGTAATCCCCGTGCTTGGGAGGCAGAGATAGGAGGATTGCGCAGGTTCGAAGCCAGCCTTGCTGGCTTAAGAGACCCTGTTTCCAAATTAAAAAAATATAAAAAATAGGTCTGGGAGTGTAGCCCGGAGGGTTTCCAGGAACCCCAGTACCACACACAAACAAAAAAAAAAAAAAAAAAAAAAAAGAATAGCAGGGCATGGTGGTGCACACTTGTAATTACTTGTAATTCAGCATGCAGGAGGCTGAAAAGAGGAGGATTGCAGTTCACAGACAGCTTCAGCTACTTAGGCCATTTGCAACCCAGTTAGACTCTGTTTCAAAATAAAAAAAAAATGGGCTATGGGTGTAGCTCCAATGTAATGGCCTGGGGTTCAATCCCCAACATCGCAAAAATAAATAAATTAAATAGGGTGGGAGTGTAGCTCAGAGGCAGAATACTCCTATGTTCATTCCCCAGAGCTGCAAAATATATATAGGCGTGATGGCGCAAGTCAGTAATCCCAGTATTTGGGAGGCTGAGATGAGAGGACTGCAGGTTCTGAGGACAGCTTCAGCAAGTAGTGAGACGCTCATCAACCTAGAGCGAGGCCCTGTTTCAAAATAAATAAATAAAATAGTGTTGGGGATGTACCTGAGAAGTAGAATGTCCCTGCGTTCAATCTCCAGTACTACAAAAATAAATAAATATAGGGGTGGGCGGTCTAGCTCAAAGGTAGAATGTGCCTGTATTCAATCCCCAACACCAAAAAATAAGATGGGCTAAGGATGTAGCTTGGAGGTAGAATGCTCTTGGTTTCAATCCCCAGTACCAAAAAAAAAGAAAGAAAAAAATTTTTAAAAGGAGGTTGGAAGGCAGTATGTGGTAGCTCACACTTATACTCCCAGCATTCAGGAGGTGGAGGCCGGAGGATCAGGGTTCAGTGACACCCTCAGCCACTTTTAGCAATGCCCTTCACAACTCAGTGAGACCCTGTTTCAAAATAAAAAGACCAGCAGGGCATGGTGGTGCACACTTGTAATCCCAGCGCTTGGGAGGCTGAGACAGGAGGATCACACAGGTTCGAAGTCAGCCTCAGCTACTTAAGCTCTCAGCAACTTAGTGAGACCCTTTTTCCAAATAAAGTATAAAATAGGTCTGGGAGTATAGCCTGGAGGTAGAAAAGCCCCTGGGTTCACGCCCAATACCACCAAAAAAACAAATAATAATAAATAAAAAGACTAAAACATAGGGCTGGGGGTGTAGAATGGAGGTACAATGCCCCTGGGTTCCATCCCTGGTACCAAATAAAAAAGCCAGGCATGTTGGCACACGACTGTAATCCCAGCATTTGGAAGGCTGAGACTGGAGGGAGGATCATGGTTCGTGGTCAGCTTCCACTACTACTACTTAGGCCCTTTGCAACTCAGTGACACCTGTTTCAAAATTAACTAAAAACTAGGGCTGGGAGTGTAGCTCAGAGGTACAATGCCCCTGGGTTCCATTCCCAGTACTGCAAAAAAAAAAAAAAAAAAAAAAAGAATAAACGCTGGGCATGGTGGCACACACTTGTAATCCCAGTATTTGGGAGGCTGAGACAAAAGGATAGCAGGGTCAAACCCAGCCTCAGCGAACTCTCAGAAATCTAGTGAGACCCTGTTTGTTTCCAAAAAAATAAAAAATTAGGCTGGGGGCATAGCTTAGAGGTGGAATGCCCCTGGGTTCAATACCCAGTACTACAAGAAAAGGGGGTAGGAGTTAGGAATGTAGTAGCTTCATGGCAGAACACATGCCTAGCATGCACAGGGCCCTGGATTCAATCCTCAGTTCCTCAAAATAAAATCACAATCACACCACTTATATTTGAAATAAAACACATTTCGCTGAGAAAAATTCTAGGGAATTATGTTTACCATCATATCATAAATCACATGCACCTAAAAGTATCTAAAAATACATAAAAATAATCTTAAAATTCTCTCTGTGTGTGTGTGTGTGTGTGTGTGTGTGTGTGTGTGTGTATGGCACTGAGGACTGAACCCAGGGACATTCTACCTCAACACTACACCCCCCCCCCGCCCTGTCTTTTATTCTTTATTTTGAAACAGGTTCGCACTGAGTTGCCTAGGGACTAAGTAGCTGAGGCTGTCATGGAATTGAGATCCTCCTGCCTCAGCCTTCCAAATGCTGAGATTACAAGCGTGCACCACCATGCCCAGCTCTTATTTTTACTTTTTTGTAGTACTGGGTATGGAATACAGGGGCATTCTACCTCTGAGCTACACGTCTAACCCTATTTCTTCATTTTGAAACAGGGTCTGAGTTGCAAAGGACCTCACTAAGTAGCTGAGGCTGTCCGTGAACTACAATCCTCTTGTCTCAGCCTCCTGAATGTTGAGATTATAAGTTATGTGCCACCATGCCCGACTTAATTTTATTTTAAAACAAGGTCTCGCTAGGTTGATCAGAGTCTCACTACTAGTTGAGGCTGTCCTCGAATCTGTGATTCTTATGTCTCAGCTTCCTAAATACTAGGATTACAGGAGGGCGCCACCATACCCGGCTAACCTTAAAATTCTAGCAATATTTAGCATGACACAAATATTGGAAAAGACAGTTGGAACATATACAAAAGCCTATTTCCACCTGTCAGGAAGTGAATCCACGGTTGACAGTAAATTAGAGCCTTCCACTCTTTTCTTTGTGGGAATACTGAGGATTGAACACAGATGCATTCTATTGCTGAGCTACACCCCTAACCCCTTTTATTTTAAAACAGGGTCTCACTAAATTGCTAAACTGTTGAGACTGTCTTTGAACCTGCGATCTTTCTGTTTCAGTCTCCCACCAAGTACTGGGATTACAGGTATGTGCCACTCACTGTGCCTGGCTCCTTCCACGTTTCTTAACACCTTTGGTCATCAAAATGAAATTCAAACATACAGAGTAAAACTCAAAAATTTCTTGCACACAAACTGGATGGTGTATTTTACCTACCAATCGTTTAAATGACTCATATTTAAAATAGAGAGTTTTGAAGCTTGTCTAAACATCATGCATGGAAAACATGTTCAAAATCCATAAACTATTCATAATTTTTTTTTCATCAAACTGTTGTACATTGGTCATTTCATCTAATTCACTTCTTCCAATCTAGGCCTTTGGGTCCAGAAGTAACTGACTTGCAATGTATCTTGTTTCTTTAAACTGAGACACCATCTTGCAAGGGTCGGGTATAAAATAAAAAGAATTTGACCAGGAAGGATCAACATATGCTCTTTAACAACAAAAAAAAAAAAAGTGTATGCAATAGGCCTTTCACTCTCCTGTATTACACTACTCTCCGACACACAATTAAAACCAGGAAGGGTACACTAAGGGAAAAGAAATCATTAATTAAATTTTAAAAGACAGATATGAAGGTATGAAGGTTCCCAGCATCGCTATCACAGTTCACTTCCAGCTATTTAAGGACTGGCAGATGGGTTTAATACACCCACCTACACCCAAGGGAGGGAAAAACCACCACCCTCCTTTCAGAGAGTTTTAACGAAGATTAGCAGGTGAGAGGCCTCGGCAGCTCGCGGGGAATCAAAGAGGGCGGCCGGAGCGCCCGGGCTGCGGCGGGGAGGCTGGGCCCCGACCCCGCGCCCTGGGCTCCCGCGGGCCGAGGCCGAGGGCCGCGGCGGCCCCGTCGTTCATTGACACCTGTAAGGAGCAAACTTTGCGGCGGCCCCGGGCGCCGGTGGCCCCGGGCGGGCCGAGGGCTGCCGGGCCGCAGCCGCCGCCAGGCCCCGCAGGCCGGCCGCGGCGCCCGCAGGCCGCGCCGGAGCCGCCGCCCGGGTACTCACTTTCATTTAACACCTCCACCAGGTCTGCGCAGTTCTCGCACATCGTTCGGCCGCCGCCCCCTCCCCCGCTCGGGCTCGCGCTCGCGCTCGGCTCCGGCCGGGGGGAGGGAGCGGAGCCGGCGGCGGCGGCGGCGGCGGGCGGGGGCGCGGGGGGCCCGGGGCGCGGGCGCGGCGGCGGGCCGGGAGGGCGGCGGGCGAGGGAGGGCGGCGGGCGCGAACCGCACAGTCACTTCAGCGACCCGACGCCGCGGCCACCGCCGGCGCCGCCGCCATCTTAACAGAGCGCTCGGGCCGCGCTCGGCTCTTTCCGCCCGGGCGCAGGAGCCGAAGAGGCGCCGCGCGCCGCCCCGCCCGGCCCGCACGCCGCACGCCGCCGCGCCCCTTCCTCTTCCGCCCGCCCGCGCCCCCGCCCGCGCCAGCGCCGCCCCCGCCGGAAGGCCCGCGGCAAGATGGCGGCGCGCCGCCGCGCTCGCCCGCTCCCCCGGGGCGAGGAGCGGGGCGCGGGGAGCGGGGACGGCCGGAGGGCGCCGACCCCACGTCGATGCGAGGCTCAGAGAAGTTGTCTTCGGGGAATCCTCCCGACGCCTTGGCCGAGGTGTCTGCCCTGCACGTTGACGTGCGCGTGTGGCCGCCTGGGCCCGAGCACCGGGCACTTAGCATGCTCAGAACCGGCCGGAACGCCTCGAAGAACACCCCAGAAAAGCGAACGCTCTGAAAAGTTATGTTTCTACACCGGGACTTGAACACAGGGGCTTTAATGCCGACCTCTGAGCTGCAGAACCCTTTTTATTTTGAAATAGTGTCTCACCAAGTTGATGAGTCTGGCCTCTTGGCTCAGCCTCCCAAATACTGGATTACAGGGGCATTCTACCTCCAAGCTACACCATATATATATATATATATATATATATATATATATATATATATATATATATATATATATATATATATGTTTTTACTCTTTAATTTGTTGTTTTTGCGGTACTGGAAGTGAAACCGAGAGGCTTTCTACCTCCAGGCTGTACTCTCAGACCTATTTTATATTTTATTTGGAAACAGGGTCTCACTAAGAAGCTGAGAGCCTCACTAAGTAGCTGAGGCTGGCTTCGAACCTGTGCGATCCTCCTGTCTCAGCCTCCCAAGCGTGGGAATTACAAGCGTGTGCCACCACGCCCGGCTTTATGCTTTATTTTGAAACTCAGTTGGAAAGGGCCTAAGTAGCTGAGGCTTAGCCTCCAGGATGCTGGGATTACAAGCGTGTGCCACCACAGCTCCTATTTTTGTTTTTGAAACAGGATCTTTCTAGGTTGATGAGTCTTACTACTTTCTTAGACTGCGATCCTCCTATCTCAGCCTCCCAAATATTGGGATTACAGGAATGTGCCACCATCCCTGGCTGAACTCAAAAGTTTTATAGATGGCATCAGTAAAAGCTTGATGGCAGTGAGAAAACCCAAGAAGCATTCGTGATTTATTTTATTTTAGTTTTTTGTTGGTTTTTTTTTTTTTTTTTTTTGCGGGTCTGGATGGAACCCAGGGGCATTTGACTTCCAAGCTATACCTCCTGCCCTATCTTTTATTCTTTATTTTGAAACCGGGTCTCACTGACTTGCAGAGGGCCTCACTATGTAGCTGAGGCTGTCCGCGATCCTCAGGTCTCAGCCTCCCAAGTGCTGGGATTACAAGTGTGCGCCACCACGCCTGGCTTTTACTCTTCATTTTGAAACAGGGTCTTTTTTATACTTTATTTGGAAACAGGGTCTCACTAAGTTGCTGAATTCCTCATTAAGTAGCGGAGGCTGGCTTCAAACCTGTGGGATTCTTTTGTCAGCCTCCCAAGCGCTGGGATTACAAGCGTGTGCCACCACACCCGGCTTGTGATTTTTTTTAAAACCAATAATGGAGCCGGGCATGGTGGCGCATGCTTGTAATCCCTGACCTTGGAAGCAGAGACAGGAGGATCGAGCAGGTTGGAAGCCAGCCTCACTGAGAATAAAAAATAGGCCCTATTTCCAAATAAAATATAAAATAGGTCTGGGAGTGTAGCCCGGAGGTAGAAGGGTTCCATCCCCAGTACCATCAAAAAATAAAAATAAAATAATTGTGGTAAGCTGGTTTCTCTAGTGCTGGCCATACAATTGAGTTCTTTTTTTTTTTTTTTTTTTTTTTTTTTTTTTTTTTCCTTCGGGTCTGGGAATGGAACCCAGGGGCATTTGACCTCCAAGCTACACCCCTGCCCTATTTTTTTTTTTTTTTTTTTTTTTGCAGGTCTGGGATGGAACCCAGGGGCATTCGACCTCTGAGCTATACCCCCTGCCATATTTTTTATTCTTTATTTTGAAACCGGTTCTCACTGAGTTGCAGAGGGCCTCACTAAGTAGCTGAGGCTGTCCTTGAACCGTGATCCTCTGGTCTCAGCCTCAATGCTGGGATTACAAGTGTGCGCCACCACACCCGGCTACAATTGAGTTCTTTATGAACTATAAGCAGAAACCCTTGGAATGAGAAATCCTTAGGGAAGAATTACTCTTTCCTAATGAAGGGACTTTTTTTTTTTTTTTGGCGGTACTGGAAGTGGAACCCAGGGACATTCTACCTCCGAGCTACACACCCAGCCCAAGTTTTTTTTAGCCCAAGTGTTTTTTTATTTAGTGTTTGTTTGTTTGTTTATTTTGCAGTACTGGGGATGGAACCCAGGGACATTCTACCTCTGAGCTACACACCCAGTCCAAGGTTTTTTTAATTTATTTTTTTGTTTTGTTTTGTTTTTGTTTTTGTTTTTGCAGTACTAGGGATGTAACCCAGGGGCATTCTACCTCCGAGTGACACCCCCAGCCCTATTTTTTATTCTTTATTTTGTTTTTTGTTTTTTGGGGTTTTTGTTGGTTGGTTGGTTGGTTGGTTTTGGTGGTACTGGGGTTCCTGGAAGCCCTTCTACCTCTGGGCTACACTCCCAGACCTATTTTATATTTTGGAAACACGGTCTCTTAAGCCAGCGCGTCTGGCTTTGAACCTACACGATCCTCCTGTCTCTACCTCCCAAGTACGGGGATTACAAGCGTGTGCCACCATGCCCGGCTTATTCTTTATTTTGAAACTGGGTCTCAGTGAGTTGCTAAGGGCTTCAGTAAGTAGCTGAGGCTGTCCGCGAACCTTGATCCTCCTGGCTCAGCCTCCCAAATGCTTGTTATTTTGAAACCGTATCACTCAGTTGCAAAGTGCCTCTCACTAAGTAGCTGAGGCTGTCCATGACCTGCAATCCTCCTGTCTCAGCCTCTCAAATACTGGGATTACAAGTGTGCCAGGTCTATTTTTTATTTGTGTGTGTGTGTGTGTGTGTGTGTGTGTTTTGCTAGAGATTGAACCCAGAGGCATTCTACCTCTTTTTTTTTTTTTTTTTTTTTTTTTTTTGCAGGTCTGAAGATGGAACCCAGAGTTATTTGACCTCTGAGCTATACCCCCTGCCCAAGTTTTTTTTTGAAACAGGGTCTCACTGAGTTGCGAAGGGCCTCAATAAGTAGCTGAGGCTACCCTCCAACCGCGATCCTCCAGTCTCAGCCTCTCGAATGCTGGGATTACAAGTGTGCGCCACCATGCCCGGCGAGGCATTCTCTGAGCAACAACCCAAGCCCAATTTTTTTTTTTTTTTTTTTTTTTTTTTTTTTTTTGTGGGTTTGGGGATGGAACCCAGGGGCATTTGACCTCTGAGCTACACCCCCTGCCCTATTTTCTATTCTTTTTTTTTTTTTTTTTTTGGTGGGTCTGGGGGTGGAACCCAGGGGTATTTGACCTCCGAGCTACACCCCCTGCCCTATTTTTTATTCTTTATTTTGAAACCGGGTCTCACTGAGTTGCGGAAGGCCTCACTAAGTAGCTGAGGCTGTCCCCAAACCGCGATCCTCTGGTCTCAGCCTCCCTCCCGAATGCTGGGATTACAAGCGTGCGCCACCACGCCCGGCTTATTTTCTATTCTTTATTTTGAAACAGGGTCTCACTAAGTTGCAGAGGGCCTCACTAAGTAGCTGAGGCTGTCTGCAAACCACAATCACAATCCTCTGCTCTCAGCCTCCCAAATGATGGAATTACAAATGTGCACCACCACACCCGGCTATTTTTTATTCTTTCTTTCTTTATTTATTTATTTATTTATTTTTGGTACTGGGTTCCTGGAAGCCCTTCTACCTCCGGGCTACACTCCCAGACCTATTTTTTAATATTTTTTTAATTTGGAAACAGGGTCTCTTAAACCAGCAAGGCTGGTTCCGAACCAGCACCAGCAGGATCCTCCTGTCTCTGCCTCCCAAGAGCAAGGATTACAAGCATGGGCCACCACTCCCGGCTTTATTCTTTATTTTGAAACATGGTTTCATTGAGTTGCAAAGGGCCTCACTAAGTAGCTGAGGCTGTTCTGTCTCAGCCTCCCAAATGCTGGGATTACTAGCATGAGCCACCATGCTCAGTTTGAAGAGACAAATTCAACTAACTTTTTTTTTTTGCAGGCTTTAATATGAAACCCAGGGGCATTCTACCTCTGAGCTACACTCCCAGCCCTATTTTTGTTTTTATTCTTTTTTTTTTTCGAGTCTGTGGATGGAGCCCAGGGGCATTCTACCTCCGAGCTACACCCTCTGCCCTACTTTTTATTCTTTATTTTGAAACCAGGTCTCGCTAAGTAGTGGAGGGCCTCACTTAGTAGCTGAGGCTGTCCACGAACCGTGATCCTCCTGTCTCAGCCACCCAAGCGCGGGGATTACAAGCGTGCGCCACCACACCCAGCTTTTATTCTTTATTTATTTATTTATTTATTTATTTATTTTTTTTGGTGGTACTTGGGGTGGAACCCAGAGGCTTTTTACCTCCAGGCTATACTCCCAGACCTTTTTTATATTTTATTTGGAAACAGGGTCTCACTAAGTTGCTGAGAGCCTCACTAAGTAGTTTAGGCTGGCTTCGAACCTGTGCGATCCTCCTGTCTCAAGACAGCCTCCCAAGCACGGGGATTACAAGTATGTGCCACCACGCCCAGCTTATTCTTTATTTTGAAACAGGATCTCAGTATCCCTGAGTATCAGAGGGTCTCACTAAGTAGCTAAGCCTGTTCTTGAACTGCAGTCTTCCTGTCTCAGCCTCCCAAATGCTAAGGAGGCTAATTTTGTTTTTACTAGGAATTGAACCTAAAGTCACTCTACCACTTCTACCACTGAACTTGACTCCCCGGCCTTTTTTTTCTTTTAATTTTGATAGAGGGTCTCCCTAAATTAGCAGACCAGCCTGGAACTATTGATCCTCCAGTCTCAGCCTTTCTTCAACCTCCCAAATACTGGGATTACAAACTTGTGCCCAGCTGTGAGTGTATGTATGTGTGTGTATCAGTGATATTGGAGATTGACCCCAGGGACATTCTAACTTTAAGCCATACTCCAAGCCCTATTTTATTTTATTTTTTTCAGAACTGGGAATAGACTTAGGAGCATTGTACCTCTGAGGCCCAAACCTAGTCCTACATTTTTTTGTTTTTGTTTTTGTTTTTTGCAGGTCTGGGTATGGAATCCAGGGGCATTCGACCTCTGAGCTACACCCCAACCCTATTTTATTCTTTATTTTGAAACAAGGTCTCACTGACTTGCAAAGGGCCTCACTAAGTAGCTGTGGCTGTCTGTGATCCTCCAGTCTCAGTCTCCAGAATGCTGGGATTACAAGCATGTGCCACCACGCCCAGCTTTAGTCCTATGTTTTTATTCTATATTTTGGTCTTTTTTTTTTTTTTTTTTTTTTGGCAGTACTGGGATGAACCCAGGGGCTTTCTACCCCCAGGATATACTCCCAGACCTATGTTTTTATATTTTATTTGGAAATGGTCTAAATTGCTGAGAGCCTCACGAAGTAGCTGAGGCCAGATTTGAATCTCCTCAATTCTCCTGTCTCAGCCACTCAAGTGCTGGGATTACAAACTTGCGCCATCACACCCGGTTTATTCTATATATATATATATATTTTTTTTTTTTTTCCGGGTCTGGGGGGATGGAACTCAGGGGCATTTGACCTCCAAGCTACACTCCCTGCCCAATTTTTTTTTATTATTCTTTATTTTGAAACAGGGTCTCACTAAGTTGCAGAGGACCTCACTAAGTAGCTGAGACTGTCCGTGAACTGCAATCCTTCTGTCTCAGTCTCCCAAATGCTGGGATTACAAGTGTTTGCCACCATGTCCGGCTTATTCTATGTTTTTCAAACAGGGTCTCACTGAATAGTGGAGAGTTTCACTAAGTAGCTGAGGCTGGCTGCAAACCTGTGATTCTCATGTCTCCAGCCTCCCAAGTACTGGGATTACAAATGTGCACCACCACATCCTGTTCTTATGGGTTTTTTTTTTTTTTTGGGGGGGGGTTGGTTGCAGGTCTGGGGATGGAACCCAGGGGTATTGCTTGTAATCCCCGTGCTTGGGAGGCTGAGACAGGAGGATCACACGGGTTCGAAGCCAGCCTCAGCTACTTAGGCTTTCAGCAACTTAGTGAGACCCTGTTTCCAAATAAAATATTTAAAAAAGGTCTGGGAATATATCCTGGAGGTAGAAAACCTCTGGGTTCCACCCCCAGTACCACCAAAAATAAAAATAAAATAAAAAATATATATTCTTGTATTTTGAAACCGGGTCTCACTGAGTTGCAAAGGGCCTCACTAAGTAGCTGAGGCTGTCCGCGAACCGCAATCCTCCAGTCTCACCCTCCCAAATGCTGAGATTACAAGTGTGCACCAACATGCCTGGCGTTTGTTTGTTTGTTTGTTTGTTTGTTTGTTTGTTTGTTGTGGTTTGGGGGGGTTCTCTTTTTTGTGTGTGTTTGGTACTGGGGATGGAACCCAGGGGCATTCTACCTCTGAGCTATACCTCCAGCCCTATTTTTTATTCTTTATTTTGAAACAGGGTCTCACTGAGTTGCAAAGGGCCTAAGTAGCTGAGGTTGTCTGCAAACCGCGATCCTGCTTTCTAAGCCTTTATTCATTCATTCTTTATTTATTTATTTATTTATTTATTTATTTATTTATTTATTGGTGGTACTGGGGTTCCTGGAAACCCTTCTACCTCTGGGCTACACTCCCAGCCTTCCAAGTGCTGCGTCACCACGCCCGGCTCTATTCTTTATTTTGAAATAGTGTCTCACTAAATTGCGGAGGGCCTAAGTAGCTAAAGCTGGCTGTGAACCTGTGATCCTCCTGTCTCAGCCTCTCAAATACTGTGATTACAAGAGTGCACCAACATGCCAGCCTGAAACATAGTCTTGATACACTAATACAACATCCATTTTGTAATTTTTTTATTTATCTATTTTTGTTTCTTTAATGGTACTGGGTTCCTGGAAACCCTTCTACTTACAGGCTACACTCCCAGACCTATTTTTTTATACTTTTTTTAAATTTGGAAACAGGGTCTCTTAAGCCAGCACGGCTGGCTTCGAACCTGCGTGATCCTCCTGTCTCCGTCTCCCAAATCGGGGATTACAAGCGTGTGCCACCACACCCGGCATTTTAAACAATAAAACCTTGCCGGGCGTGGTGGCGCACGCTTGTAATCCCAGCATTAGGGATGCTGAGAGAAGAGGATCACGGTTCGCCGACAGCCTCAGCTACTTAGTGAGGCCCTCTGCAACTCAGTGAGACCCTGTTTCAAAATAAAGAATAAAAAATAGGGCTGGAGGTGTAGCTTGGAAGAATACCCCTGGGTTCTATCCCCAGTACTGCAAAAAAAAAATTTTTTTTTTTTTTTTTTTTTTTTTTTTTTTTTTTGGTGGTACTGGGGTTCCTAGAAGCCCTTCTACCTCTGGGCTACACTCCCAGACCTATTTTTACTTTTTTTTTTTAATTTGTAAACAGGGTCTCCTAAGCCAACGCTCCTGGCTGGCTTCGAACCTGCGCGATCCTCCTGTCTCTGCCTCCCAAGCGCGGGGATTACAAGCGTGCGCCACCACTCCCATCTTACAAAAATTTTTAAAAATAAAATAAAAAGCCGGGCGTGGTGGCTCACGCTTGTAATCCCAGCATTCGGGAGGCTGAGACAGGAGGATGGCGGTTCGCGGACAGCCTCAGCTACTTAGTGAGCCCCTCTGCAACTCAGTGAGACCCAGTTTCAAAATAAAGAATAAAATATTGGGCAGGGGGTGTAGCTCGGAGGTCGAATGTCCCTGGGTTCCATCCCCATACCCGAAAAAATAATAATAATAAAAATAAAGAGCCAGACATGGTGGCTTGCTCTTACAATCCCAGTACTTGGGAGGCTGAGACAAGAAGATCCAAGGTTCAAAGATAGTATCAGCTTAGTGTGGCCTTCTTCAATTTAGTGAGACCCTGTTTCAAAATAAAGAATAAAAAAGCCTGGCATGGTGGCGCATGCTTGTAATCCCAGCATTTGGAAGGCTGAGACCGGAGGATCACAGTTTTCAACAGCTACTTAGTGAGGCCCTCTGCAACTTAGTGAGACCCTGTTTCAAAATAAAGAATAAAAAAAGCCGGGCGTGGTGGTGCATGCTTGTAATTCCTGCGCTTGGGAGACTGAGACAGGAGGATCACGCAGGTTCAAAGCCAGCCTCAGCTGGCTTAAGACACCCTGTTTCCAAATAAAATATAAAATAGGTCTGGGAGTGTAGCCTGGAGGTAGAAGGTCCCGGGTTCCATTCCCAGTACCACCAAAAAAAAAAAAAAAGAATAAAAAATAAGGCAGGGGGTGTAGCTTGGAGGTCGAAGGCCCTGGGTTCCATCCCCAGACCTGCAAAAAAATAAATTAATTAAAATAAAGAATAAAAAATAGAGCTGGGGGTGGGACTCAGAATAACTCCTGGTGCCAGGCATGGTGGCACACACTTGTAATCCTAGTAGTCAGGAGGCAGAGAGAGGAGAATCGCAATTCACAGACAGCCTCATATACTTAGGCCCTCCGCAACTTTTTGAGACCCTATTTCAAAATAAAAATACAAAATAGGGCAGAGGGTATAGTTTGGAGGTCAAATGCACCTGGGTTCCATTCCCAGATCCAAAAAAAAAAAAAAAAAACCCTAGGTTCAATCCCTATTACTACAAAAATATAAATAAAAATAAATAAACCAGGCATGGTGGCACACACTTGTAATCCCAACATTTGGAAGGCTGAGACAGGAGGATCGCTGTTTGTGGCAAGCCTCAGCTACTTAGGCCCCTGGTAACTCAGTGAGACCTTGTTTCAAAGTAAAGAATAAAAAAATAGGGCTTGAGGTGTAGACCAGAGATAGAAGGACCTTGGGTTCCAACCAGTACCACAGATAAATAAATAAAATGCTGGGGATGTAACTCTGAGGTATAATGTCTCTGCGTTTCATCCTCCATACTGAAGTGGGGGGGATGCCGGGACCTGGGTGTGGTGATGCCTATAATTTCTGTACATGTGAGGATCATAGGCTCCAGGCCAGCCTTAACAATTTAGTGGGTCCTCATGTCAAATTGAAAAATAAAATAGGAGGTGTTGGGATATAGCTCAGTGGCAAAGTACTTACCTTGCAAATGCAGTTCCCTGGGTTTAATCCATACTAACAAAAATAAATAAGATAAAAAATAAAAAATTAAATGGGTTGGGGATGTAGCTCATAGGTAGAATACCCCTAGGTTAAATCCCTAAAGCCATAAAAAAAAGAAAAGGGGGGGAGCTGGGATGGAGCTCATAGGTAGGATGTGCCTGGCTTCAATCACTAGTAATAAAACAAAAAATTAGTGAAGAAATTTTGGGGGGGGGGGGGTCTGGGAATGGAGCCCAAGGGCATTCAACCTCCAAGCTATAGCCCTTGCCCTGTTTTTTTATTCTTTATCTGTGTGTGTGTGTGTGTGTGTGTGTGTGTGTGTGTGTGTGTGTGTGTTACTGGGAGTGGGAGTGGGACCCAGAGTCTTTCTACCTCCGGGCTATTCTCCCAGACCTATTTTCTATTTTATTTGGAAACAGGTTCTCACTGAGTTGCTGAGAGCCTCACTAAGTAGCTGAGGCTGGCTTTGAACCTGTGCAATCCTTCCTGTCTCAGCCTCCCAAGTGCAGGGATTACAAGTGTGCGCCACCACACCCATGTATGCTTTATCTTGAAACAGGGTCAGGCTAAGTTGCGGAGGGCCTCACTAAGTAGCTGAGACTGTCCATGAATCACTATCCTCTGATATCAGCCTCCCGAATGCTGGAATTACAAGCTTGAGCTACCACACCTAGCTGAAGAAGAATCTTTGGTAAAATAATCCCAAAATAATAATAATAATAATAATAATAATAATAATAATTATTATTATTATTATTTCTATCTTTATTTTTTATAGTACTTAAGATGAAAGCCAGGGGCCTTCTACCCCCAGACCTATTCTGTTTTGGTTTTTTTTTTTTTTTTTGGTGGTACTGGGGATGTGTTTTTTTTTTGGTGGTACTGGGGATAGAACCCTTCTTTCTACCTCCAGGCTACACTCCCAGACCTATTTTATATTTTTATTTAGAAACAGGGTCTCTTATGCCAGCTGGCTTTTTTTTTTTTTTTTTTTTTTTTTTTTTTGGTGGTACTGGGGTTCCTGGAAGCCCTTCTACCTCCGGGCTACACTCCCAGACCTATTTTTACACTTTTATTTGGAAACAGGGTCTCCTAAACCAGCGCGCGTGCAGCTGGCTTTGAATCTGCACGATCCTCCTGTCTCTACCTCCCAAACACGGGGATTACAAGCATGCGCCACCATGCCTGGCCTATTCTGTTTTTAATTTGAAAACAGAGTCTAGCTAAATTGCTGGGAGCCTCACAAAGTTGGTGAGGCTGGCTGCTAACCTGCAATTCACCTCTTTCAGCCTCCCAAGTACTGGGATTATAAGCATACACAATCAAGCTGGCCCTAAATTATTATTTTGTGTGTGTGTGGTGCTGGTAGTTGAACGTAGCGATATTCTATATCAGAGCAATACCCCATGCCCTTTATTTATTTATTTATTTATTTATTTATTTATTTATTTATTTTATTTGTAAACAGAGCCTTCCTAGGTTGCTGAAAGTGTCACTAAATTGCTTTCAAACTGCAATCCTCCTGTCTCAGCCTTCCAACTTTTGGGATTACCGGTGTGTACCACCATACTTGGCTACTTTAAATTATTATTATTATTGTTATTATTATTATTATTATTATTATTATTATTTTATTATAATATATTCTTTTTGGTGGTACTGTGGGTGGAACCCAGAGGCTTTCTTCCTCTGAGCTATACTCCCAGACCTGTTTTCTATTTTATTTTGAAACAGGGTCTCACTAAGTTGCTGAGAGCCTCACCAAGTAGCTGAGGCTGGCTTTGAACCTGTGTGATCCTCCTGTCTCAGCCTCCCAAGTGTGGGGATTACAAGTGTGCACCACCACGCCCGGCTTTACTTTAAATTATTTTAAATTTGGGTTTAGAACCAGAGCACAGGGATGTATGCCTATAATCCCAGTACTTGGGAGGCCGAGATAGGAGGATTGAAGATTCTAAGATAGCTTCAGCAAGTAGTGAGACTCATCAACCTAGTGAGACCCTGTTAAAATGGAAGAAAAAAAAAAAGAAAAGAAAAGTCAGGCATGGTGGCGCACACTTGTAATTCCAGCGCTTTGGAGGCTGAGACAGGAGGATCACACAGGTTCGAAGCCAGCCTCAGCTACTTAGTGAGGCTCTCAGCAATTTAGTGAGACCCTGTTTCCAAATAAAATATAAAATAGGTCTGGGAGTATAGCCCAGAGGTAGAAAAGCTCCTGGGTTCTACCCCCAGTACCATAAAAATAAAAAGTAAAAATAAATTAAAAATGGAAAAAAGAAGTAGGGCTTATGGTGTATCTTGGAGGTAGAATGCCTCTGTGTACAGTCGTAAGTACTGAAAAAAATTGGGTTTTGTTGTTGTGGTGGTGGTGGTTTTTGTTGTTTGGTACTGGGGATTGAACCCAGGTGCATCCTAACTGCAAGGTACATCCCCAGCACAATTAATTAATTAATTAATTAATTAATGTAATTATTTGTGGTACTGGGATGAAACCTAGGTGTATGTTACCTCTAAGCCCTATTTATTCGTTTATTTTTAATTTTTAATTTGTATTTTATTTATTTGTTTGTTTATTTTTGTGGTACCAGGGATGGAGTTTGCATTGTTCCTCTGAGATAAACCCCAGCCCTATTTTTTATACTTTTTTTTTTTTTTTTGCAGTACCGGATATGGAACCCAAGGGCATTCTACCTCCCAAGTACACCCCCAACCCTATTTTTTATTCTTTATCTTGAAACATGGTCTCACTGAGTTGCAAATAGCCTCACCTAAGTAGCTGAGGCTGGCTTCAAACCTGCAATCCTCCTGTCTCAGCCTCCCAAATGCTGGGATTATAAGTGTGCACCACAATGCCTGGCATTTTAAAAATCTTTTTCTTGGGGTGGGGTGCTGGAAATAGAACCCAGGGACATTCTACCATAAAGCCACACCCCCAGCTCTAAATTTTATTCTTTTTTATTTTGTGTATGGTACTAGGGATGGAACCGAGGGGCTTTCTACCTCCAGGCTACAGTCTCAGGCCTATTTTATATTTATTTGGAAACAGGGTCTCACTAAGTTGCTGAGAGCCTCACTAAGTAGCGGAGGCTGGCTTCGAACTGTGATCCTTCTGTCTCAGCCTCCCAAGTGCTGGGATTACAAACCTGTGCCACTTCACCCGACTTCCCCAATCCTGTGTGTGTGTGTGTGTATGTGGTTCTGGGATGGAACCCAGAAGCATTCTACCATTCTACCTCCAAGATGCACTACCAGCCCTATTTTTTAAGTCTTTATTTTGAAACATGGTCTCAATGAGTTGCAAAGTAGTAGCTGAAGCTGTCTGCAAACCTGGATCCTACTTTCTCAGCTTCCCAAATGCTGTTTGTTTGTTTGCCCGTCTGGAGACGGATCCCAGGGGCATTCAACCTCCAAGCTAAACCCCCTGCCCTATTTTTTATTCTTTATTTTGAAACCGGGTCTCACTGAGTTGCAGAGGGCCTCACTAAGTAGCTGCGGCTGTCTGCGAACCGTGATCCTCAGGTCTCAGCCTCCCGAATGCTGGAATTACAAGCGTGCGCGCCACCATGCCCAGCCCAAATGCTGTTATTATAGGCATGCACCACCATGCCTGGCTTCCCAACCCTATTTTATTGTGTGCGTGTGTGTGGTCCTGGGGATGGAACTCAGGGGCTTTCTACCTCCAGTCTACACTCCCAGACTTTTTTTCTTTTTTCTTTTTTTTTTTTTTTTTTTCTCTTTTGGTACTGGGGGTGGAACACAGAGGCTCTAATACCTCTGGGATATACTCTAGCTCCAGACCTATTTTATATTTTATTTGGAAACAGGGTCTCACTAAGTTGCGGAGAGCCTTACTAAGAAGCTGAGGCTGGCTTCAAACCTGTGCAATCCTCCTGTTTCAGTCTCTCAAGTACTGGGATTTCAAGTCTGTGACACCACGCCCAGCCCAACTCTATTTTTAATCTTTATTTTGAAGCAGGATCTAAGTTGTGAAGGGTCTCACTAAGAGGCTGGCCATGAACTTGAGATCCTTCTGTCTCAGTCTCCCAAGTACTAGGATTACAAGTTCTTTCTCACCACCTATTCCAGCCCAAATTTTATTTTTATTTTGAAACAGGGTCTTGCTTGGTTGAGAAAAGTCTCACTAGCTGGGTCTAGTGGTGCACACTTGTAATTCCAGCATTTGGGAGGATGAGACAGGAGGATCGTGGTTTGTGGACAGCCTCAGCTACTTAGTGAGGCCCTTTGCAACTTGTGAGACCCTGCTTCAAAAAGTAAAGAATAAAAAATACAACTGGGAATGTAGCTCAGAGGTAGAATGCCTCCAGGTTCCATCCCCCAGTACTGCAAAATAAAGAAATAAAGAAATGAATGTCTCACTGCTTGCTGAGGATGTTCTCCTACCTATGATCCTCCTGTCTCAGCTTCCCAGTTGTTGAGATTACAGGAGTGTTCCACTGAGTTCAGGTCAGTAATCTCCAATCACTGTATTACCTTTCAGAGTTTGAAAAGTGATAAAAATGACTTTTCAATATTTTGTTTGCATGTCACCATCTAGTGGTAGAACTATGCTTTATCAAATTATACAATCTACTGTGTGAAATTTGTAATTTTCCAATTATAGTATATTTGTAATATCTTCCTAAATATTTGTCTTAAAACCAACCCCACATAAACATAAAAGAAATGCATTCATGAGAATATTTTCTATAACTAGGTTATTTTGAGGGATGCATTGTATTTAAAATTATTAATGTTCAAAAATAGCTGTTCTAAGCCAGGCATGGTGGTGCAGACTTGTAATCCCAGCATTTGGAAGGATGAGACAGGAGGATCTGGGTTCATGGCCAGCCTCAACTACTTAATGAGGCCTTTTGCAACTCTGTGAGAACCTGTTTCAAAATAAAGAATAAAAAATAGGGCTGGGGTATAGTTCGGAGGTAGAATGCCCCTGAGTTCCATTCCTAGTACCACAAATATATATATATATATATATATATATATATATATATATATATATATATATATATATATATGCGGGGCTGGGGTGTAGGGTGTAGTTCAAGTAGAATGCCCCTGGGTTCCATCTCAACAGCAAGTATGATGATGTCTAAACAAACCAGGTCCCAGTTGGGCGTCGTGGTGCACACTTGTAATCCCAGCACTTGGAAGTCTGAGGCAGGAGGATCACAGTTTTCAGGCAGCCTTAGCTACTTAGTGAGGCTCTGTACAATCTAGTGATACCCTGTTTTAAAATTTAGAATAAAGACAGGCATGGTGGCACGTGCTTGTAATCCCAGCACTTGGGAGGCTAACACAGGAGGATCCTGGTTTGTGGACAGCCTTAGCTACTTAGTGAGGCCCTTTGCAACTCAGTGAGACCCTGTGTGCCTGGTGGCCCATGCTTGTAATCCCAGTACTTGGGAGGCTGAGACAGGAGGATCAAGCAGGTTCGAGCCAGCTTCAGCTGTTTACCGAGGCTTTCAGCAACTTTGTGAGACCCTGTTTTAATAAAATATAAAATAGGCCGTGTGTGGTGGTGCAAGCTTATAATACTAGCATTTGGAAGGCTGAAACAGGAGGATTGGGGTTCATGGCCAGACTCAGCTACTTAGGCCCTTTGCAACTCAGTGAGACTCTGTTTCAAAATAAAGAATAAGCCGGGCGTGGTGGCGCACGCTTGTAATCCCCGCGCTTGGGAGACTGAGACAGGAGGATCATGCAGGTTCGAAGCCAGCCTCAGCTACTTAGTGAGGCTCTCAACAACTTAGTGAGACCCTGTTTCCAAATAAAATATAAAATAGGGCTGGGAGTATAGCCCAGAGGTAAACAGCCTCTGGGTTCCACCCCCAGTAACCCCCCGCCACACACACACACAAAAAAAAAGAATAAAAAATAGCCAGGCGTGGTGGCGAGGGTTGTAATCCCAGCATTTAGGAGGCTGAGACAGGAGGATCACGCAGGTTCCAAGCCAGCCTTAGCTGGCTTAAGAGGCCCTGTTTCCAAATAAAATATAAAATAGGTATGGGAGTGTAGCCCAGAAGTAGAAGGCCCCTGTGTTTCATCTCCAGTACCACCAAAAAAAAAAAAAAAAAAAAATAGGGCTGGGGGTGTAGCTTGGAGGTAGCATACCCCTGGGTTCTATCCCCAGTACCACACACACACACACACACACACACACACACACACACAAAAAAAAAAAAATAATAATAATAATTGGGAGTAACTCAAAGGTAGAAAGTCCCTGAGTTAAATCCCCAATACTGCAAAACAAAACAAACAAACAAAAACATAAAAACTATGTTCTGCAAAACCAAGAAGATATTCTAAAAAATGTAACCCTTTGTTGGAAGTATTTTGCTCCTTTCTACCAAAAATAATTTAAAAATTTTTTTTTTTTTTTTTTTTTTTTTTTTTTTTGCGGGTCAGGGGATGGAACCCAGGGGCATTTGACCTCCGAGCTATAGCCCCTGCCCTATTTTTTATTATTTATTTTGAAACCAGGTCTCACTGAGTTGCAGAGGGCCTCACTAAGTAGCTGAGGCTGTCCACGAACCGCGATCCTCCTGTCTCAGCCTCCTGAATGCTGGGATTACAAGCGTGAGCCACCATGCCTGACTCCTCTACCAAAAATAATTTTTTTTTCGGGTCTGGGGATGGAACCCAGGGGCATTTGACCTCCGAGCTACACCCCCTGACCTATTTTTTTTAATTCTTTATTTATTTTATTTATTTATTTATTTATTTGGTGGTACTGGGATTCCTGGAAGCCCTTCTTCCTCGGGGCTACACTCCCAGACCTATTTTATATTTTTGAAACAGGGTCTCTTACGCCAGCACGGCTGGCTTCGAACCTGCGCGATCCTCCTGTCTCCGCCTCCCAAGCGCGGGGATTACAAGCATGCGCCACCACGCCCGGCTTAATTCTTTATTTTGAAACCGGGTCTCACTGAGTTGCAGAGGGCCTCACTAAATAGTTGAGGCTGTCCGTGAACCGCGATCCTCCAGGTCTCAGCCTCCCAAATGCTGGGATTACAAGCGTGCACCACCACGCCCGGCTCCAAAAATAATTTTTGAATAATAAAAATCACTTCTATTTATATGGTATAAGGTATGTAATATTATCATATTTTATTTATTTATTTATTTATTTATTTATTTATTTATTTATTTTTGTGGTACTGGGGATCAAACCTAGGGGCATTCTACCTTCGAGCTACACCCTCAGCCCTATCTTTTATCTTTATTTTGAAGCAGGGTCTCACTGAGTAGCAAAGGCCCCACTAAGTAGCTGAGGCTGACTGCGAACCCTGATTCTCCTGTCTCAGCCTTCTGAACACGGGGATTACAAGCGTGTGCCACCACACCCGGCTGTTCTCCTATTTATAAAACAGCATAAACTGGGCTTAGTAGCAAATATTTATAATCCTAGTACTTGGTAGTCAGAGACAGAAGGATCACAGGTATGTAGCCAGCCTCAGCAATACAGCGAGACCCTATTTAAAGAAGAAAGAGAAGCCGGGCTTGGCGGCACACATTTATAATCCCAGCATTTGGAGGCTGAGTCAGGAGCCTTGTGGTATTCTGCCAGCCTCAGCTACTTAGTGAGCCCCTTTGCAACTCACTGAGACCCTGTTTCAAAATAAAGAATAAAAAATAGGGCTGGGGATGTAGCTTGGAGGTAGAATGCCCCTGGGTTCAATTGTGCAATCCTCAGTAACACACACAAAATACTGTATTGTGCTTGGGTCCAATTTATAGAAAACTTAATTTTTTGCTCTTGTGGAATTTAGGATTGAACCCAAAGGCATTCTACTCTGATCAGCATCTTCATCCTGATTTACTCTTTGTGTGTGTGTGTGTGTGTGTGTGTGTGTGTGTGGTACGGGGGATGGAACCCAGTGACCTTCGAACTCAGAGCTACATTTCCAGACAAATTTTACTTGGAAATAAGATCTCACTAAGTTGCTGAGAGCCTCACTGAGCTGCTGAGGCTTCCTTCTCCTTTCTCATCCTCCCAAATACTGGGACTACAAGTGTGCACTGCCACATCCAGCTTCTCCTTAATTTTTTTTTTCTTTTTTTGCAGTACTGGGGATGGAACCCAGGGCCATTCTACCTCCAAGTTACACCCATAGACCTATTTTTTATTCTTTATTTTGAAACAGAGTCTCACTGAGTTGCTAAGGGCATCGCTAAGTAGCTGAGGCTGTCTGAGAATTGAGATCCTCCTGTCTCCCTCTAAATGCTGGGATTATAAGTGTGTGCCATCACGCCCTGCTCTTCATTTTTATATATACTTTTTTTGTGTGTGTGGTACTGGAGATTGAACACAGAGACATTCTACCTCAAAGTTACAACCCCAGCCCTATTTTTTTTTTTTTTTTTTTTGGTGGTACTGGGGTTCCTGGAAACCTTTCTACCTTTGGGCTACACTCCCAGACCTATTTTTGTATTTTTTTATTTGGAAACAGGGTCTCTTAAGCCAGCACGGCTGGCTTCGAACCTGTGCGATCCTCCTGCCTCCGCCTCTCAAGCGGGGGTGGAGTGGGGGATTACAACCCTGTGCCACCATGCTCGGCCCAGCCCTATTTTTCTTTCTTTCTTTCTTTCTTTCTTTCTTTCTTTCTTTCTTTCTTTCTTTCTTTCTTTCTTTCTTTCTTATTATTATTCGTGTGTGTGTGTGTGTTACTAGGGGTGGAACCCAGGGGCTTTCTACCTTCCGGCTATACTCCCAGACCAATTTTTTAAATATTTTATTTGGAAACAGGGTCTCACTAAGTTGCTGAGAGTCTCACTAAGTAGCTGAGGCTGGTTTTGAACCTGTGCGATCCTCCTGTCTCAGCCTCCCAAGTGCAATGATTACAAGCATGCACCACTATACCTAGCTATTCTTTATTTTTTGAAACAGGTCTCATTAAGTTGCAGAGGGCCTCACTAAGTAGCTAAGGCTGGCTGAGAACCTGCAATCCTCTTTTCTCAGCCTCCCAAGTACTGGGATTATTAGCGTGTGCTGCCATGCTCAGCTCCATTTTATTTTGAAACAGTATTTCACTAAATTTATTCTTTTTTTTTTTTTTTTGAGGTCCTGGGGATGGAACCCAGGGGAATTCTACATCTGAGCTACACCCCTAGGTCTATTTTTTTGTGTGTGTGTTTGTGTGGGTTTGGGGATGAAACCCAGATGCCTGGCTTCACTAAATTTCTGATGCTAGACTTGTACCTACAGTTCCCATTTCAGCCTCTTACTTATTGGAATACTGGCATGTACCATCTGTATTATCATACTTTTTTTGGGGGGACTACTGGGGATGAAACCTAGTAGCATTCTACCTATGAGCTACACCCCAGCCCTTTTTTTTTTTTTTTTTTTGCGGGTCAGGGTCTGGGGATGGAACCCAGGGGCATTCGACCTCCGAGCTACACCCCCTACCCTATTTTTTATTCTTTTTTTTGGTGGTACTGGGGGTGGAACCCAAGGGCTTTCTACCTCCGGGTTATACTCCCAGACCTATTTATATTTTATTTAGAAACAGGGTCTCACTAAGTTGCTGAGAGCCTCACTTAGTAGCTGATGTTGGCTTCGAAACTACACGATTCTTCTGTCTCAGCCTCCCAAGTGCAGGGATTATAAACGTGCACCACCACTCCCGGCTTTTTTATTCTTTTTCATTTGAATCAGGGTCTCACTAAGTTGTGAAGGCCCTCACTAAGTAGCTGAGGCTGTCTGTGAACCAAGATCTTCCAGTCTCAGCCTCCCAAATGCTGGGATTACAATCGAGTGCCACCACGCCTGGCTCCCGCAGCTCTATTTTTTATTCTTTACTTTGAAACAGGGTCTCACTGGTTGCAAAGGGCCTAAGTAGCTGAGGCGGTCTGCGAACCTGCAATCCTCCTGTCTCAGCCTCGCAAATGCTGGGATTACAAGTGTGCCCGCCCAGCTCCCAGCCCTATTTTTTGTTCTTTGTTTATTTGTTTGTTTATTTATTATTTTTTGCAGTACTGGGATTGGAACCCAGGGGCATTATACCTCTGAACTACTCCTGGAGCCCTAGTTTTTAGTCTATTTATTTTTTATTTATTTTTAATTTTTTATTTGTGCATTGTAGTCATACATCTTAATGGGATGCAAGATGGTAGAGACAAACCGGGCATGGTGGCGCATGCTTGTAATCCTAGCATTTGGGAGGCTGAGACAGGAGGATCGCGGTTCACGGACAGCCTCAGCTACTTAGTGAGGCCCTTTGCAACTCAGTGAGACCCTGTTTCAAAGTAAAGAATAAAAAACAGGGCTGGGGGTGTAGCTCAGAGGTAGAATGCCCCTGGGTTCCATCCTCAGTAACGCAAAAAAAAAAAAAAAAAAAAAAAAAAGATGGCAGAGACATACATGCACACATCACCCAATTAGCCCTTCCCCAATTCTTGCCCCATTTCCTCCCCCTCCCTCCTTCTCATTCTTAGCTTGCATTAGAGATTTTCCCTCTTTCCCCCTCTCATCCTCTCAGGTTGCCTTATTTGCTCATCTATAGAATCTCCTTCTTCATCTAGAGTTCCTCCTATGACCCACTTCTCCCTAGCTTTCGCATATTAGGGAGAACATTTGATTTCTTATTTTTGTGACTGACTAATCTCACTTAGCATAATGTCCTCCAGTTCCATCCATTTCCCTGAAAATGATGTGATTTTGTTTTATGGCTTAGTAAAATTCCATTGTGTACATATCCCACAGTTTTGTAATCCATTCATCTGTTGATGGACATCTTGGCTGGTGCCATAGTTTGGTAATCATGAATTATGCAGCTATGAACATACATACACATGCATTAGTTTGGTAGCTTGGTTTCCTTTCTTTTAGGTAGATACCCAGAAGTGTATTGCTGGATCAAATGGTAGATTTGTTCCCATTCTTCTGAGGATCCTCCATACTGTTTTCCAAAGTGGTTGCACTAATTTGCAATCCCACCAACAATATTTTATTTATTTATTTATTTATTTATTTATTTATTTATTTTTGTGGTACTGGGGATAGAACCCAGGGGCATTCTAACTCTGACCTACACCCCCAGCTCTATTTTTTATTCTTTATTTTGAAACAGGGTCTCACTGAGTTCCAAAGAGCCTCACTAAGTAGCTGAGGCTGGCCATGATCCGTGATCCTCCTGAATGCTGGGATTAGAAGTATGTGCCACCATGTCCGGCTCTATCAACAAAGTTTTAGAGTTCCCACTTCTCCACATCCTTGCCAGCCATTTTTTTTTTTTTTTCTGGTACTGGGGGTGGAACCCAGGGACTTTTCTACTTTTGGGCTATACTCCCAGACCTATTTTATACTTTATTTGGAAACAGGGTCTGAGTTGATGAGAGCCCCACTAAGTAACTGAGGATCTGTGCGATCCTCCTGTCTCAGCCTCCCAAATGCTGGGATTACAAGCGTGCACCACCACATCCAGCTTTCTTTTTATTTAGTTATTTTGCTTTGAAACAGGGCTTCCTAGCCAGGCGTGGTGGTACACGCTTGTATTCTCAGCATTTGGGAGGCTGAGACAGGAGGATCGAGGTTCGCGGACAGCCTCAGCTACTACACCTAGCTAATATATCAGCCTCTGAAATACTAGGATTACAGACATGTTTCACCACACCTGGCAATTTTCAACCCTTTTTAATATACCTATTCAAGCCGGGCATGGTGGTGCACGCTTGTAATCCCAACATTTGGGAGGCTGAGACTGGAGGATCGCAGTTTGTGGACAGCCTCAGTCACTTAGTGAGGCTCTTTGAAACTCAATGAGACCCTGTTTCAAAATAAAGAATAAAAAACATGGCAGGGGGTGTAGCTCCGAGGTCGAATGTCCCTGGGTTCCATCCCCAGACCAGCAAACAAAACAAAACAAAACAAAAACTATTCAATTTTGTTGAAGAACTTGTGGAATTGAAAATTTGGTGCTGGGGGGCATAGTAGTGTACTCTTGTAATCTGCTGAGACAGGAAGATCATAGGTTCACTGCCAGCCTCAGCTACTTAGTGAGGCACTCGGCAACTTAGACTGTTTCAAAATAAAGAATAAAAATAGGGTTGGTGGTATAGCTCACAGGTAAAATGCTTCTGGGTTCAATCCTCAGCACCACACACACACACACACACACACACACACACACACACATAAAATAAAAAATTGGATTTATAAAAAAAATAGAGTTGGGAGTGTAGCTCAGAGGTAGAATGCGCCCATCTCCGTACCAAAAAAAAAAAAAAAAAAAAGAATAAAAACAGGGCTAGCGTGTAGCTTGGAGGTAGAATACCCTTGGGTTCCATCCCTAGTTGCACACACACACACAAAAAAAAAAAAAAAAGAAAAAAAAAAAAGGCTGGGCATGGTGGCACACACTTGTAATCCCAGAATTTGGGAGGCTGCGGTTTGCGGCCAGCCTCATCTACTTAGTGAGGCCTTTTGCAATTCAGTGAGACCCTGTTTCAAAATAAAAATAAAAATAAGGCTGGGGAGTGTAACTCGGAAGTACAATGTCCCTGGGTTCCATCCCCAGTACCACAAAACAAACAAACAGCAACAACAAAAAAGAAATTAAAAAGATAAAGAGAATAGCCAGGTGTGGTGGCTCATGATCCTCAGCCAGGCTCAGTTACTTAGTGAGGTCTTCAGGATCTTAGTTATTACACCTTGTTTAAAAAAAAAAAAAAAAAAAAGAAAGAAAGAATAAAAAAGACCCTGTTTCCAAATAAAATATAAAATAGGTTTGAAAGCATAGCCCGGAGGTAGAAAGCCTCTGGGTTCCATCTCTAGTACCAAAAAAAAAAAAAAAAAGAACAAATCAAAAAACAACCCAACCATACAAGCATGGAGAAGCAAACACAACAAGGTAAATATATCAATGTAGATATCAAGATACAGCTTGCTGGGGTGGCTGGCGGCCCACACCTGTATCCCCAGTACTTGGGAGGCTTAGACAGAAGGATCGCAGATTTGCAGCCAGCCTCCGATACTTATGGGACCCCCCACAACTTAGTGAGATCTTGTTTCAAAATAAAGAATAAAAAATAGGAGCCGGGCATGGTGGTGCAAGCTGGTAATCCCAGCATTCGGGTGGCTGAGGATCACGGTTTATGGACAGCCTTAGCTACTTAGTGAGGCCCTCAGCAACTTAGACCCTGTTTCAAAAGAAAACAAGCCAGGCATGGTTTGTAACCCTGCGCTTGGGAGGCTGAGGCAGAAGGATCGCACAGGTTCGAAGCCAGCCTCAGCTACTTAGTGAGGCTCTCAGCAACTTAGTGAGACCCTGTTTCCAAATAAAATATAAAATAGGTCTGGGAGTATAGCCCGGAGGTAGAAAGCCCCTGAGTTCCACCCCTGGTAACACTAAATAAATAAATAAATAAATAGGGCAGGGGGTGTAGCTCGGAGGTAGAATGACCCTGGGTTCAATTCACAGGACCACACACATACAAAAAGATACAGTTTATGAATTTATACAATTTTCCACCACTGATATGATTAGGGAGTAAACCCAGCGCCTCATGGGTGCTAGACAAGCACTGTTTCTCTGAGCTACATGTTCACTCTTGAGAAGCTTAATGAATATCTGCTGTAAACTGGGTTAGTGGTGGTGAATGCTTGTAATCCCAGTAACTGCAGCCAGCCTCAGTAAACTTAGTGAGACCCTGTTTCAAAACTAAGAATAATAGGACTGGGGTGTAGCTTGGTGGTAGGATACCCCTGGGTTCAATCACTAGTAGTACTGCAAAAAGAAAAAAAAGTATTAATTTCTGGAGCCGGGCGAGGTGGAGCAGGCTGGTAATACAATCCCAGCATTCAGGAGGCTGAGACCGGAAGATGTGGTTTTCCGACAGTCTCAGCTACTTAGTGAGGCCCTCCGCAAATTAGTAAGACTCTGTTTCAAAATAAAGAATAAAAAACAGGGCAGGGGGTGTAGCTTAGAGGTCGAATGCCCGTGGGTTCCATCACCAGACCCGAAAAAAATTTTTTTTTCTGGAGTATAGTAAAAGAAGCATCTTTTCGTTATTTTTGTAGTGCTCAGGGTGGAGCCCAGGGATACTTTACCACAAAGCCACATCCCCAGTCTTTGTATGCATGTTTGTATGTATGTATGTATGTATGTATGTATGTATATTTTTTCAGTTGTGGAAATTGAACCCCAGAGCATTCTACTTCTAAGCTATACCCCCAACCCTTTTTTTTTTTTTTTTTTTTGCGGTACTGGGCATGGAACCCAGGGGCATTCTACCTCTGAGCTACACCCCCAGCCCTATTTTTTATTCTTTCCTTCTTTCTTTTATATCTTTACTTTTTTTTTGGGGGGGGTGGTGGTACTAGGGTTCCTGGAAGGCCTTCTACCTCTGGGCTACACTCCCAGACCTATTTTTACATTTTTATTTGGAAACAGGGTCTCCTAAGCCAGCGCGTGCGGCTGGCTTCGAACCTGCGCGATCCTCCTGTCTCTGCCTCCCAAGCGCGGGGATTACAAGCGTGCGCCACCACGCCCGGCCTTTATTCTTTATTTTGAAACAGGGTCTCAGTGAGTTGCAGAGCCTAAGTAGCTGAGGCTGTCTGCCAACCCAGACCATCCTGTCTCAGCCTCCCAAATGCTGGGATTACAAGTGTGCGCCACCACACTTGGCTTCCCCAACCCTATTTTTAATCTTTATTTTAAAACAGGGTCTAAGTTGTGGAGGGCCTAAGTAGTTGAGGCTGGCTTCCCACCTGCGATCCTCCTGTCTTATGCTCCCATGTACTGGGATTACAATATGCCACCACACCCAGCTCTATTTCTTATTCTCTGTGCTGCACCTCTGGCCCTGTTTTTTATTCTTTATTTTAAAACAGGATCTTACAAAGTTGTGGAGGGCCTAAGTAGCTGGGGCTGGCCTGGAACCTGCAATTCTCCTGTGCCAGCCTCCCAAGTATAAGTGTGTGCCACCATGTCCAGCTCAGTCTTTGTATTTTTTTTTTTTTTTTTTTTGTGGTACTGGGGGTGGAACCCAGGGGCTTTTCTACCTCCGGGCTATACTCCCAGACCTATTTTATATTTTATTTGGAAACAGGGTCTCACTGAGTTGCTGAGAGCCTCACTAAGTAGCTGAGGCTGGCTTCGAACCTGTGCGATCCTCCTGTCTCAGCCTCCCAAGCGCGGGGATTACAAGCGTGCGCCACCACACTCGGCATTGTCTTTGTATTTATTTATTTTTTTTGTGGGCCTGGGGATGGAACACGGGGGCACTCGACCTCTGAGCTATACCTCCTATTTTTCTTTATTTTGAAACCCAGCTCTCACTGAGTTGCAAAGGGCCTCACTAAGTAGGTGAGGCTGTCCAGGAACCGCGATCCTCTGGTCTCAGCCTCCCAAATGCTGGGATTACAAGCATGCGCCTCCACACCTGGCTGTCTTTGTATTTTAAGACAGGATCCTGTTAAACTGCCCAGGATGGCCCTGAACTTGCAGTCCTAAGGCGTAGCTAGATTCATATGCATATAACAATATACCCAGCCAAATTTACATACCTAAGATTCAAAGGAATAATTCTGTTCTTCAGCTGCCCATGGTGGAGCATGCTTGTTATCCCAGCATTCTCCGGAGGTTGAGACCAGAGGATTGTGTCTGGATCGCGCTTCGCGGATAGCCTCAGCTACTTAGTGAGGCCGTTTGCAACTCAGTTTTAAAATAAAGAATAGCCGGGCGTGGTGGCGCACACTTGTAATCCCAGCATTCGGGAGGCTGAGACCTGGAGGATCGCGGTTCGGGGACAGCCTCAGCTACTTAGTGAGGCCCTCTGCAACTCAGTGAGACCTGGTTTCAAAATAAATAATAAAAAATAGGGCAGGGGGTGTAGCTCGGGGGTCAAATGCCCCTGGGTTCCATCCCCAGACCCGCAAAAAAAAAAAAAATAAAAAAAAAAAGAATAAAAATAGGGCAGGGGGTATAGCTCAGAAGTCAAATGCCCCTGGGTTCCATCCCCCAGACCCACAAAATAACAACAAAAATAATTCTCTTCTTGTCAAGAATTCAATTATCCATGCCAATTAAGGTATACATTTATCCAGGCATGGTGGCACACAATTGTAATCCCAGTATTTGGGAGGCTGAGACTGGAGGATTGCAGTTCCTGGATAGCCCCAGCTACTTAGTGAGGCCCTTTGCAATTCAGTGGGACCCTGTTTCAAAATAAAGACAAAAAATAGGGCAGGGGGTGTAGCTCCAAGGTCGAATGCAAATCCCCAGACTGGGAGGGGGAGTAGAATAAAAAAAATAGGGCAGGGGTGTAGCTCTAAGATCGAAAGCCCCTGAGTTCCATCCCCAGTACAAAAAAAAAAAAAAGTTTAAAAATAAAAATAAAATAGGAGCTGGGCATGGTGGTGCATGCTTGTAATCCCAGCATTCGGGAGGCTAAGAAGACCAGAGGATGGCAGTTCATGGACAGCCTCAGCTACTTAGCGAGTCCCTCTGCAACTTAGTGAGACACTGTTTCAAAATAAAAAATAAAAAATAGGACAGGGGGTGTAGCTTGGAGGTTAAATGTCCCTCGGTTCCATTCCCCGACCCGCAAAAAATAAAATAAAATAAGGTTGATGGTGTAGCTCAGAGATAGGTCCCTGGGTTCCATCCCCAGTACCACAAAAATAAAAAGTGGACTAGAAGCTGGGCGTGGTGGCGCACACTTGTAATCCCCGTGCTTGGGAGGCAGAGACAGGAGGATTGCACAGGTTCAAAGCCAGCCTCGTTGACTTGAGACCCTGTTTCCAAATAAAATATAAAATAGGTCTGGGAGTGTAGCCCGGAGGTAGAAGGGTTCCATCCCCAGTACCCGCAAAAAGGCTGGGGGTGTAGTTTGGAGGTAGAAAGCTCCTTGTTTCCATGCCCAGTACAGAAAAAAAAACTGATGTAAACTGTAGGCTGATTTCTTGACATTTCTTTCTTTATCCTACTCTTTTTAAAAGGTTTATAACTACTTTTGCTGGGAGTGCTAAGAATTAAAACAAGACTTATTCTAAGCTACAGTCCCACCCTTAATTTTTAATTATTTATTTATTTTGCGGATCTGGGGGTGGAACCCAGGGGCATTTGACCTCCAAGCTACACCCCCTGCCGTTTTTATTCTTTATTTAGAAACAGGGTCTGAGTTGCAAAGGGCCTCACTAGGTAGCTGAGGCTGTCTGCAAACCAAAACCAAGTGTGCGCCACCACGCCCGGCTCTTAATTTTTTTTTTTGGTGGTACTAGGTATGGAATCCTTCTACCTCCGGGCTACACTACTAGACCTATTTTATATTTTATTTGGAAACAGGGTCTCTTAAGCCAGCGAGGCAGGCTTCGAACCTGTGCAATCCTCCTGTCTCAGCCTCCCAAGCGCGGGGATTACAAACGTGCACCACCACGCCAGGCCCAGCTCTTAATTTTTTAAAAACAGGCTCTAAGTTGCTGAGAGTGACTTGCTAAGTGAGCAAATTGTTAAGCCTGGCCAAGAACTCAATGTCCTGCGGTCTCAGCCTCCCAAATTACAGATTACAGATTGCAGTCATGTCTTCACACCTGGCATGACTACTTTGAAAGGTTGTTTTTTTGGTGGTAGTGGGGATTCAACGCAGGGGCATCTACCTCCGAAGTATATTCCTAGCCCTACTTTTTATTCTTTATTTTGAAAGGGGATTTAAGTTGCAGAGCACCTCACTACATAGCTGAGGATATCTGTGAATCTGCGATCCTCCAGTCTCGGATCCCAACTACTGGGATTACAAGCATGTGCCATCATACCTGGCTTTATTTATTTATTTATTTATTTTTACAGGTCTGGGGATGGAACCAAGGGATATTCTACCTCCGAGCTCCACCTCCAACCCCATTATTTATTTTGCGGTACTGGGGATGTCCTATTTTTAACTCTATTTTTTTTTTTCTTTTTTGGTGGTGCTGGGAGTGGAACCCAGAGGCTTTCTACCTCTGGGCTATACTCCCAGACCTATTTTCTTTTTCTTTCTTTTTTTTTTTTTGTGGGTTTGGGGATGGAACCCAGGGGCATTCGACCTCCGAGCTACACCCCCTGCCCTATTTTTTATTCTTTATTTTGAAACCGGGTCTCACTGAGTTGCGGAAGGCCTCACGAAGTAGCTGAGGCTGTGCATGAACCGTGATCCTCCGGTCTCAGCCTCCCGAATGCTGGGATTACAAGTGTGTGCCACCACGCCCGGCTTCCTAGACCTATTTTCTATTTTATTTGGAAACAGGGTCTCACTAAGTTGCTGAGAGCCTCACTAAGTAGCTGAGGCTGGCTTCAAACTCGTGCGATCCTCCTGTCTCAGCCTCCCAAGCACGGGGATTACAAGCGCGCGCCACCACACCCGGCTTTTTTATTCTATTTTGAAACAGGATCTCACTAAATTGCGGAGGGCCTAAGTACCCAAGGCTGCCTGCGAACCGCGATCCTTCGGTCTCAGCCTCCTGTACGCTGGGATTACAAGTGTGTGCCACCACGCCCGGCTGCTTTCTCTATTTTATGTTCTTCATTTTAAGACAGAGTCTAAGTTGTAGAGGGTCTAAGAAGCTAAAGTTGGCCACAAACCTGTGATCCTCCTGTCTCAGCCTCCCAAGTACTGGGATTACAAGTTTGAGCCACCATGCCCAGTTTATATTTTTATTCGAAAACAGGGTCTCACACTATTTGTTGAAGCTGCCCTCAGAACCTGGAATTCTCCCATTTTAGCCTTCCAAGTATGAAGTACAAGCATGCCACACGACGACCATGCCTGGTCAGGACATAGTGGCTGCATACTTGTAATCCCGGTACTAGGGAGTCTAAAACAGAACCACAAGATCCTGGCCAGCCATAGCTGGACTTGAGGATATGTAACTCAGTGGTAAAATGTCCCAGGGTTCAACCCCAGTACTGCCAAAAATGAATAAAACAAGGCTGGGGATGTAGCTCAGAGGTAGAATGCCACGCGTTCAATCACTAGTAACACACACAAGCGCGCACACAGTGGCAAGGTACACCTAAAATTACTGTGTACTGGCCTCGAACATTTAGCCTAAATACAGGGATTACAGGTGACCAGCTAAGGATTACACTCTTTTTGTGTGTGGTAATTGTGTTGGAACCAAAGGTCTATCTCTGAGCTTTATCACTGCCTTCGTATTTTGAAACAATATAGGTTGCTCAGAATTTTGCTGAAACTCACCCTTCCCAAATTATGGGATTACAGGCATGTACCACCACGCCCAACTGGGTTATATTGCTAAAGAATATAATCACAGTACCTGCAGCAGTATTTTTGTTTGTGCCATTCTAGAGATAATTTTTTGTTACCCTTAGACACTAACCAGAGTTAGACAAGTGTTCACTTATTCAAAATATAGCTAGCCAGGTGTGTTGGCTCAAGTTTGTTATCCCAGCATCTAAAAGGCTGAGACAGGGCAGGGTATGGTGGTACATGTCCCCGCGCTTGGGAGGCGAAGACAGGAGGATCTAGTTGGTTCGAAGCCCCTTGCTGGCTTAAGAGACCCTGTTTCCAAATAAAAAAATATAGGTCTGGGAGTGTAGCCCGGGGGTAGAAAGGCTTCCAGGAACCCAGGAAACAACAAAAAATAAAAAAATAAAAAGTAAAGGCTGAGACAGGAGGATCACGGTTCGAGGACAGCCTCAGCTACTTATGTCCTTTGCTACCCAGTGAGACCCTGTTTTAAAAAAAAAAAAAATTGGGGGCTAAGAGTATAGCTCAGAGGTAGAATGCTCCTGGATTCCATTCCCAGCACTGCAAAAACCAACTCCCCCCCCAAAAAAAATATATATATATAGCTAAAGTCAGCCAGTTCTGGTGCACCTGTAATCTCAGTACTTAGAAAAATGGGTCGAGGATCCAAGTTCAAGGCCATCCTCAAGACACTTAGCAAGAACTTGTTTAAGCCGGGCATGCGCACGCTTGTAATCCCCGCGCTTGGGAGGCAGAGACAGGAGGATCGCGCAGGTTTGAAGCCAGCCGCGGGCGCTGGCTTAGGAGACCCTGTTTCCAAATAAGAATGTAAAAATAGGTCTGGGAGTGTAGCCCGGAGGTAGAAGGGCTTCCAGGAACCCCAGTACCACCAAAAAAAAAAAAAAAGAAAAAAAAAAAAAGAAAAAAAAAAGAACTTGTTTAAAATTAAACTATCAAAAGCCAGGTGTGCTGGCACTTAATCCCAGCATTTGAGACAGGAGGATTGCAGTTCACAGACAGCCTCAGGTACTTAGTGAGACCTTTTCAAAAATAAGAAAAAAAAAAAAAAAAAAAAAAAAAAAAACAGGGCTGAGGTGTAGCTTAGAGGTAGAATGCTCCTTGGTTCAATCCCCAGCACCAAAAATATAAGTAAAAAGAATAAAAAACAGGGTTTGAGATGAGCATTGTGGCACATGCTTGTAATCCCAGCATTTGGGAGGCTGAGACAGGATTGCGGTTGACAGCCTCAGCTTCTTGGTGAGTCCTTTCAAGCTAAAGAATAAAAAACGGGTGAGGTGTAGCTTGGAGGTAGAATGCCGCTGGGTTCCATTCCCAGTATTGCATAAAAAAAGGGTGGGGGGACTAAGGGTGTAGCTGGAGGTAGAATACTCTTGGGGTTCAGACTCAGTACTGCAAAAAAAAAAAAAAAAAAAAAAAAAAAAACCCAAAACAAAAAAAACCCGCCTGATGTGGTGGGGCACCCTTATAATCCCAATACTTGAAAGGCTGAGATAGGATCCCAGGTTCGGAGCCAGCCTCAGTCACTTAGCCAGGCTCTCAGCAACTTAGGGAGACCCGGTTTCCAAATAAATAAAACTGGGCAGGGAGGTATAATGCTCCTGGGGCGTGATGCCTTGTAATCCCAGCACTTGCCTTCGGAGGCTGACAGATGAGGATCTCAGGTTTGTGCCAGCTTAAGCTACTTAGCGATACCCTGTTTAAAATCAAAGAATGAAGCTGGGGATGGTGGCATAGGCTTGTAATCCGAGCATTTCAGAGGCTGAGACCGGAGGATTGTAGTTTGCAGCCAGCCTCAGCTACTTAGTGAGGCCTTGTTTCAAAATAAAGAATAAGAAATAGGGCAGGGGGTGTAGCTCAGAGGTCGAATGCTCCTGGATTCCATCCCCAGACAGGGGGGAAAAAAAAATAAATAAAAGAAAGAAAGAAAGAATGAACGACCAGGCATGGTGGCACCCGCCCATTGGTGGCCAACTTCAGCTACCTAATGAGGCCTTCCACAACTTAGGTCCTGTTCCTAAATAAAGGGGAAAACAAAACAAAACAAAACAAAAAAACCGGGAGCAGGACATGGTGGTGCACGCTTGTAATCCAAATACTTGGGAGACAGGAGGATCACGCAGGTTAAAGCCAGCTTTAGCTACTAAGTGAGGCCCTGGGAATGTAAGCCAGAGTCTCTACCTCTAGCCCCTGTGTTCTATCCCTAGTACCCCTCAAAAAAAAAAAAAAAAAAAAAAAAAAAAAAAAAAAAAAAAAAAGCTGGGGGTGTGGCGTGGAAGCAGGATGCTCCTGGGTTCCATTCTAAGTACCATAAAATAAATGAATAAATAAATAGAGAATAAAAACCACAAAATAAATGAATAAATAAAATAGAGAATAAAAAATAAAAAATAGGGCGGGGGTGTAGCGCAGAGGTGGAATGCCCTTGGGTTCAATTCCTAGCACTGCAAAAAGATTAAAAATAAACTTACTTTAATACATAAACACAAGTAAGTACTTTCATTAACACAGGAATAATTTTGAGCCAATAAAGAAAAAAATAAATGTAAACCAAGTTTATTTTGTTTTTTTAAGTAGTGTTCTTAAAGCACTACAGCTTGGTAAACAATGTAAATTAGTATAAGTCATCTCAAAAGCCAGAGTTCTGTTTTGTTTTTGAATGAGTTGTTAAAAAGATGCAGCCTATTCTAACAGGATAAATATTTTAACCATTTCACTTTGAGTTAATGAAGGCTCACAAATGAGCAACACTCCTCATTGAGGAAAACAAAAAGCTGTTGTCGACAAGCGACAGCACACACACACAAAACAAAAGAACTGTGTAAAAATAACTAACTGTGTCCCCATACTTTTTGAAGTCGCTTTACAATGGGATGATATGCACATGATCTTGCTGCAAACTTGCCATACAGACTTGTAATACATGGAGTCTAGACAGACGATTCAGTCCAAGAGGTGCTAACTTCAGACAACGCAGCACTATAATCCTTTTAACAACGCAATTTGTTTTACTCATTACCTTTTCTTCTAGACTGAAACAGGCTAGAAAGAAAATGCTCCCTAATTAAAATTGGTATAGTTTACAAGAAAAACTGTATAATTTTGCATTAGAATTTACAAGTATATTTTCAAATCAAATTTGTCTCTTCCCCCAGCCCTGCCACAAAATGGGCATGAAGTAAAATTTTTTAAAAAATGCCTTAATTTTCAACTTCATGCAAACTAAATAAAGATGACCAAAACAAAAGCTTAAACAATGGAAGGATATTTCACAGAAAATTTCTTATACAAAAAACACATAAGAAAAAGGGCCACTAGGTGACATTTTAATTTACAAATTGGCATCATTTTGGTCAACAAATATCCAGATGCTATTTTTGTCTGCTAATATAAGAGTTGCAGAAAGAAACCCAGCATGTCTTCAGATTTTAATCACACATTTCTTCTGGAATTTCATGTGGATTAAGGATGCCAGGGACAGACATCTGAAGTTTATGTTTCTCTTCCTGAGCCTGTCGAAGGGCAGTTTCTCTTTCTTCCAAAAAGAGATCAGATGTGTCTTCACCTGCAAACTCCTGTCAAAATAGTTGAAATGTCAATATAATAAACCTCCATATAGTGTTTATTAAACGTAAACCTTTTGTCTTTTGTTTTGGGTACTGGGGATTGGACGGGGCATTCTATACAACCAGACTTGTGATCCTCCTGTCTCAGCATCTCAAGTATTGAGATGAATAGGATGAATCACCATGCCTGGTTCTTTTTTTTTTTTTTTTGGTGGTACTGGGGTTCCTGGAGGCCCTTCTACTGCTGGGCTACACTCCCAGACCTATTTTTACATTTTTATTTGGAAACAGGGTCTCCTAAGCCAGCATGCGCGGCTGGCTTCGAACCTGTGCGATCGTCCTGTCTCCGCCTCCCAAGCGTGCGCCACCATGCCCGGCTTATGCCTAGTTCTTAATAAGTCTTTTAAAACAAATCACTAGGCAGGTGTGGTATTACATGCTTATAAACCCAGTACTTAGGAAGCTGAAACAGGAGGATCACAGGTTCACGGCCAGCCTCACCTACTTAGTAAGACCCTGTTTCAAATTAAGCGATAAAATATGGCTGGGTGTGAAGCTTGGAGGAAGAATGGTCCCGGGTCCAATCCACAGTACCTCAAAATAAATAAATAAAAAGGGCTGGATGACCTTGAGTTCCATCCCCAGTATCAAAAAATATAAAGAATAAATAAGCCAGGCGTGGTGGAACACGCTTGTAATCCCAGCATTCAGGAGGCTGAGACCTGGAGGATCGTGGTTCATGAACAGCCTCAGCTACTTAGTTAGTGAGGCCCTCTGCAACTCAATGAGACCCAGTTTCAAAATAAAGAATAAAAAAAAAAAAAAAAAAAGGGCAGGGGGTGTAGCTCGGAGGTCAAACGCCGCTGGGTTCTATCCCGACCCGCCAAAAGAAAAAAAAAAAAAAATCCAGATAAATAATTACCATTTAGAGGAAAAAGATAAAATTATTCATCAACTGTTTTTTTTTTTTTTTTTTTGGGTGGAACTAGGGATGGAACGCAGGGGCCCTCTACCTCTGGGCTATACACCCAGACCTATTTTATATTTTTTTTGTTTGGAAACATGGTCTCTTAAGCCAGTGGAGACTGGCTTTGAACCTGCGTGATCCTCTTGTCTCAGCTCCCAAGCGCGTGTCACCACGCCTGGGAGACAACTAGAGATTTCACCAGGGATGTTGTAACTTAGTCACTTTCTCATTAATGAACTTTTTGTAGCACCAGGGATGGAATTTAGGAGCATTCTACCTCTGAACTACATGTCCACCCTATTTACATTCTTTATTTGGAAACAAGGTCTCACTAAGTTGCTGAGAGCCTCACTAGATTGCTGAGGATGGGCTTGAACCTATCTATGATCCTCCTGTCTCAGCCTCCCAAGTATTAAGTGCACACCATCACATCCAGCTCATTTTATTTTGAAGTTGCTAGGGCTGACCTCAAACCTGCAATCCTCATGATTTTCTCCGAAGTAATGGAATTTGGTTTTAAATGTGCATATGTATCTTCTCAGGGTAGAAACCAAGGAAGCTATACCTCTGAGCTATACTTTCAGCCCTATTTTATTTTTATTTGGAAAGGGATCTTGTTAAATTGTGGAGAACCTCTAAGTTGCTGAGGCTGGCTGCGAACCTGCAATCCTCCTGTCTCAGCCTCCCAGGCCAGCAGCACCACACCTGCCTTACAGTATACTGATAGAATACTGCACAGCTGAATTAAAATCCAGCTTACCCCCGAGCTATACCCCCAACCTGTCCACTCTCTCTCTTTTTTTTGTGGGTTTGGGGATGGAACCCAGGGGCATTTGACCTCTGAACTACACCCCCTGCCCTATTTTTTATTGTTTATTTTGAAACTGGGTCTCAGTTGCAGAGGCCCTCACTAAGTAGCCGAGGCTGTCCTCGAACTGCGATCCGCCGGTCTCAGCCTCCCAAATGCTGGGATTACAAACTGTGTGCCACCACACCCAGCTCCCCCAGCCCTATTTATACTCTTTTACATTTAACGGTACTGGGAATTAAACCTGGGGCATGCTATCTTTGAACTACACTCCCAGCCCTATTATTTACTGTTTATTTTGAAATAGGATTCTGCTGGGTTGCAAAGGGCCCAAGTTCTCACCATGCAGAGGTTTAATTCATTTTGAAACAGGGTCTAATTAAAACCCAAAATTGTTGAGGAAAAAGAGCAGTTTAAAGAGAAGGGATGGTTTGAACCAGAATAGAAAATATTCTATCATATTATTATATAAGAACATAAACGTAAACTGGGTGTGGTGGTGCACACTTATAATCTCAGAATTCGAGAGGCTGAGACTGAAGGATCGCGGTTCGCGGACAGCCTCTGTAACTTAGTGAGACCCTGTTTCAAAATAAAGGGGAGAAAAAAAAAAGAAGAAAAAAAAAAAAGAAACACATAAAAGTACATAAAATATAAAAATTTTTAAGAAGAAAATAGGTCTGGGAGTATAGCCCGAAGGGGGGGGAAAAAAAAAAAAGAACATTCATATAATAAAGCCAGGTGTGGTGGCACTTGGGAGGCTGATATAAAAGGATTGCAGATTCACTGCCAACCCCCACAACTTAGTGACACCCTGTTTCAAAAGTAAAAGAACAAAAAATAGGTCTGGACATGTTTCTTGGAGGTAGAATGCTGGTAGGTTCAATTCTCAGGACCACAAAAAATAAACACAAAACAAATAAAAAACAGAGCTGTAGTTGTAACTCAAATGTCCCTGAGTTCAGTGCCAGTACCACAAAAAAGAAGTAACAGGCATCTGCTAACTTTCAAAGTTCCCTTAGTAACAAAATGAGAAGTTTCTGCTGGGCTTGATGGCACACCCTTGTAATCCCAGTAATTTAGGAGGCGGAGACAAGAGGATTTCGGTTCATGGACAGCTTTAGCTAACTAGTGAGTGAGGTCCTTTGCAACTCAGTGAGACCCTGTTTCAAAATAAAAAATAGGGCTGGGGTGTACCTGGAAGTAGAAAAAAGAAAGACAGAAAGAAAGAAAGGCTGGGGGATAGCTTGGAGGTAGAATGATCTGGGTTTCTACTTTCAAGTAAAAAAAAGGAAGGAACGACTGATTTCCAAACACTCAAAAACTATCCACTCCATCCAATTCCTTCCTGAACTAGTCTTTTATTCTTTTAACAGTCCCCAACCCAAACCACCCCCACCTTTTAAATTTGGTATGATACTGGGGACTGAACCTAGAGGCATTCAACCTCTGGAATACATCAACCCTCAGCCCTATTTTTTATTTTGAAACAGATCTCCCTAGGCTAAGAGTTTCACCACTTACTTAAACTATCCTTGAACCTATGATCCACCTTTCTTGGCCTCTTAAGTACTGAGATTACAGGTATGCACCACCATGCCCAGTGGTCCTAGACTCTTGATTAGTAAGACTATACATTATTATTATTATTATTATTATTATTATTATTATTATTATTGGCACTGGGGTTCCTGGAAGCCCTTCTACCTCCGGGCTACACTCCCAGACCTATTATTTTTATATTTTTATTTGGAAACAGGATCTCTGAAGCCAGCGTGGCTGGCTTTGAACCTGCGGGATCCTCCTGTTTCTGTCTCCCAAGCACGGGGATTATTTTAAAACCACATTTGTTTTATATTATTGGACGGGCATGGTGGTGCATGCCTGTAATCTCAGTACTTGGGAAGCTGAAACAGTATGATTGCAGGTCTGCACCAGCTTTGAAATAAAAAATTAGGGCTGGGGTGTAGCTCAGAGGTAGAATACCCCTGGTCACAATCCCCAGTACTGCAAAACAGAAAAACTCCAAAAATACAAAAATAAATGATTACACGTAGCCTTGATAGTACTGTTACTGGAAATAAACACTTACCTTTATTTGAACTAAGAAATCCCTTAAATGTTCTTTAAAAGCAGGAATATCCTGATTTAAGCTGAAAAGCCCAGTGACAAAGAGCTTGACTTGAGCACTAAAAGTTGGGGTGAAAAACAAACAATCATTTAACAAACCATAACACTTATAAGTTCAAAGTTAAAATAATAATCCTCAACATATCTACAAAAATGCTAACTTTAAAATTTTAAGAAAGTATTATAAAAAATCATTTACTCTTGTAGATGAGGGAATGCAGACTTTAGGAGATTAGCCACATATTCCTGAATGAACATTTGGTTGTTAACTGGATTCCCAGGATTTAGTGGTGTACTTATTTTTCCTTCTTCAACCAAATTAAACATATATGCAAGAATTGACGCATGCATTGTTAAACCTGTTAATGAGAGAAGTATTATTAAATCTGAGATGAATTTAACAAGTGGGAATACTTAACATTTCAATAGGTTTAAATTCTTACCAGCAGTATGTGAAGTATCTGTCACAACAGAAAAGATATGTTGAAGAATATCACAAAAATAAGTTTGATAGAAACTCTGAGCTGCAGCTTCTTCTTGTGCAACATTTTGCAAGAGTGTAAAAAGTATTTGTAAGCCTAAGAAACACAGAAATCCATATAAAAATATCACACACTGGTAATACCCATGATAGTATGTTAGCTCTTCTAATTCAAGGCCTGTTTTCCACATCTATCTATCTATCTATCTATCTATCTATCTATCTATCTATCTATCTATCTTACTTTTGTGGTACTGGGGGCTAGAACTCAGGCATTCTACTTCTGAGTTACACCCCCAGCCTAATTTTTTATTATTCTATACTTTGAAACAGGGTCTTGCTGAGTTGCAAAGTGACTCACTAAGTAGCTGAGGCTGTTGGAGAACCGTGATCCTCTGGTCTCAGCCTCAGGGAATGCTGAGATTATAAGCATGCGCTTCCACTCTTTTTCTGATGACAATTATTGAGTTAATTTTGAGCCAGGTGTGGTGGATCATGCCTGCAATCCCAGCACTTGAGGGGATCAGAAAGGAGGATTGCAAGTTCAGGACCAACCTCAGCAACACAGTAATACTCTCAGCAACCTACTGAGCCTCTACTTGGGGGAAAAAAAAATGCCCAGCCAGGTGTGGTGGTGCACTGTTGAAAGACAGGAGGATCAGTCTCATTAGAGGGGCCCTCTGCAACTTTAGTGCGATGATGTTTCTAATAAACAATTACAACAGTAGGGTGTGGACAGGCTCAGCTTACTAAGTGAGGCCCTGTTTCAAAATAAAAAATAAAATAGGGCTGGAGGTGTAGCTCAGAGGTAGAATGCCTCTGGATTCCACCCCTAGTAACAAACAAACAAACAAACAAACAAACAAACAAACAAACAAACAAACAGACAGACAGACAGAATTAGAGCCTGGCATAGTGGTGCATGCTTAAAATCCCAGCACTTGGGAGACTGAAAAAGGAGGATTGCACAGGTTCAAAGCCAGCCTCAGCTACTAGTGAGGCCCTTTGCAACTCAGTGAGACCCTGTTGCAAAATACAGAATAAAAGCCGGGCGTGGTGGCACACGCTTGTAATCCCAGCATTCGGGAGGCTGAGACCTGGAGGATCGCAGTTCGCGGACAGCCTCAGCTACTTAGTGAGGCCCTCTGCAACTCAGTGAGACCCGGTTTCAAAATAATGCATAAAAAATAGGGCAGGGGGTGTAGCTTGGAGGTCAAATGCCCCTGGGTTCCATCCCCAGTATGATACAGGAAAAGAAAAACAAATAAACAGCTCTCCTGTGGTGGTGGATACATTTGTAATTCCAGTAGTTGGGAGGCTAAGACAATAGCAGGTTACTGGTCAGCCTCAGTAACTTAGTAAGATCCTGGTTCAAAATAAATAAAAGACAGGGCTGGAAGTATAGCTCAGTAGTAGGATGCCCTTGAGTTCCATCCACAGTGCGCGCACGCACACACACACTTGGCCCTTAGTGCTATAGAGGAAAAGCATATAGGAAAAAAGGGGAAAAAGTTGCTGGTAAAGACATGGCACTAAGATTCTTAAAGTGATGTTCTCTCTACCTTAATTTAGGGCCTTCTTGGTCTAGCTCCATTTTGCCTAGGGACTAAGAAACTAATTTTTACTTATCCATATATTCAATCAATCAGGTTTAAAACAAAACTATGTCAAATGAAGTGATAACAACATATTTACAATTACTTTTATGTGTCTGTATATGTGCTCTTATTGGAGAGACTGTGTTCTAAGGCCCACAATGGAAGCATCAAACTGGAGACAAGCCAGGCGTGGTGGCGCACGCTTGTTATCCCAGCATTTGGGAGGCTGAGACTGGAGGATTAAGGTTCGCGGACAGCCTCAGCAACTTAGTGAGGCCCCCTACAACTCAGTGAGACCGTTTCAAAATAAAGAATAAAAAATCGGGCAGGAGGTTTAGCTCAGAGGTCAAATGCCTCTGGGTTCCATCCCCAGACCTGCAAAGAAAACAAACAAACAAACAAACAAACTGGAGACAATGGTGAACTCCATATACTCTATGTTCTTTTTTTTACATTATCTATGGAAGTTTAATTCATTAAGTGCCTACAGTAAAAGATTAACAATCATAAAAATTAACATAATGATTGCTCTTATACTTTGGGGCAAGTAAAGTAAGAGTTAATTGAACAATTATAGTAATATATGTAATATAGAGTCAGTTCATTTGACAAGAGTCAGCTACGAAATAATGACAGGTAGGCTATACTGCATGTATAATGCTGAATGACCAGAAAATTAATCAAATCCTTGTCAGAATAATAATGCATGTAATTCCAGTATTTGCAAGGCCAAAATAGAAGGATCCTGAGATAGGAGGATCATAGGTTTGTGGTCAGCCTGAGCTACTTTGTGAGCCCCTCCCTAACTTAGTGAGACCCTGTTAAAAAATAAAAAATAGGGTTGGGGATGTTGCCAGAAGGTAGAATGTCCCTAGGTAAATCCCCAGTACCACATACACACACAAAAAGGGTGGGCCATACTGTATAGATTTTGATAAACAGTTAAAGGACATCTTTTCTATGGATTTACCTGTATCTGCGACATTCCTCATAGTATGTTTGAAAGCCCAAATAATAGAATCCAAAACGAGTTTAAACTGTGCAGGTGGAATAGCTAGGAATGCTGGGAAACAATGAGAATTGACCGCCTGAAGTAGTAAGAAAAAGTTTGTCCTGTGTTCAGGATACTCTTCAAAGTCCTAAAAATAAGCAGTGGGAACAAATAGCGTTTCAATGCATTTATGAGAAATCAGAGGCAAAAAGCAAGCTTTACTACAGTGTAATTGTTTGGAGTTACTAATGGATCCAGGGGCGAGTAGCTGTAACTGAATGCTCCTGGGTTCCATTCCAAGTTCTGAGATCAAAAACCAATAACCACATACCTTATTTATCATATTCAATGTGCATTCAAAAACAGCATCAAATATTTGAGGTATTTCAGCTGTTATATGACCCCCTAACTTATTGACAATAATGGCCATGGTACTAAGCACTTCTGGTTCTCTAGCAGCTGGGACATTTCTCTGGTAATCAATGAGAACAGCATCCAACAAAGGAGGAACAAAGTTTTCAGCTACCTGTTGAGAAAAAAAATTAAAGTTTTAATCTAGGTACTTAATATTGTAGACAGCCAGTACATTCCCATCTATTAAAATTTATGTTGAGCTGGGCCTGGTGGCGCACGCTTCTAATCCCAGCATTTGGGAGGCGGAGACAAGAGGATCAGAGGTGGCAGACAGCCTCAGCTACTTAGTGAGGCCCTTTGCAACTAAGTGAGACCCGGTTTCAAAATAAAGAATAAAAAACAGGGCTGGGGGTGTAGTTCAGAGGCAGGATGGCCCTGGGTTCCATCTCTAGCAGCAAACAACAACTACAACAACTTAGGTTGTTCCATGCTTTTGGACACATTCCTATAATCCCAGTACTTGAGAAGCCGAGACAGGAGATTGCTGGTGTGAGCCCAGGTTCAGCAAATTATTGAGATGCTATTTCAAAATAAAAAATAAAGTAGGGTTTGGGGTGTAATCCAGATGCAGAATGCCCTTGATTCCAATCCCCTAGAGTAAGCCAAGAAAACATTTAGTTTGGTTATCTGCTGGAAAAAAAAGGGAAGTTCTGTATTTTTTATTAAGTTTTCCTATATTTAAGTTTGTGAGCGTGAGTGTGTGTGAGAGTACTAGGGGTTGAAATTAAGGGCATGCTACGTCAGATATGTCAAAGATACAACCTCAGCCCTATTTCTTATTATTTTTTTGGTGGTACTGGGGTTCCTGAAAACCCTTCTACCTCTGGGGTTCACTCCCAGACCTTTTAAATATATTTTTATTTGAAAACAGGGTCTCTTAAGCCAGCGAGGCTGGCTTTGAACCTGCACAATCCTCCTGTTTCCGCCTCCGAAGCACGGGGATTACAAGCATGCGCCACCATGCCCAGCCCTATTTATTTTATTTTTGTGGTACTAGGGGATTGAACTAGGGGCTTTCTGCTTCCATGCTACCCACTCAGACCTATTTTATATTTTATTTGGAAACAGGGCCTCACTAAGTTGCTGAGAGCCTCACTAAGTAGCTGATCCTCCTGTATCAGCCTCCCAAGTACAGGGATTATAAGTGTGCACCATCATACTTGCCTTATTTTTTATTTTGAAATAGGGTCTCACTAAAGCTGAGGCTGCCCCCTCAAACACTCGATTCTCCTGTCTCAGCCTCCTAAGTACTGAGATTACAAGTGTTCGGCATCACACCTGGCTAACATTTTAAGTTTTTTAACCATCAATCTATAAAGTATGCTGTCTTACTAAACAGGCAAACTAATTATAGCTCTATAGCTTTATAAATTCTTCTCAAAATGAGGAGGGACATAAAAATTCAAACTGGGAATCAGCACTCCTCCCATAACTAAAAGAAATGTCTAAGGTAAATTTACTATCTTAAAAACCTGAAGAATATGATAAAATAACACCAAATGTAAACATCTAACCTATCTTTAAAATAGCAAAATATATACAGATACAGCATACTGCAGAGAAAGCACTATCAAAATAATAAAAATAAAAAAGGAAACCATCTTTCACTTACCATCTGTGGATCATTGGAACGGCTAACCCAACCTGATATTAACTTTAAGGTTTCTCTTTTTACTGTCCTCATACTTCTAATCAATGGTTGCTTTGTAACCATTTCACCTTAAAAAAATAAAAATAAAAAAGAGTAGAATATGAGATTGGTAATTAAGCTAATAACTTAGTTTGGTAACAAAGTGGTAACTGTGTGTGTGTATGTACACACACTAATGCCCAGGAACCTGATCCTCACGCGCGCGTGTGTGTTCGTATGTATATACACACACTAAGCCTTACTAAGTAAGCTGAGGCTGTCCAGGAACCTGATCTTCTTGTCTCAGCCTCCCAAATGCTGGAATTACAAGTGTGTGCCCCCATGCCCGGCTGCAACTAGGTATATTTAAAAACCTAGTGAGAAATAAGTGAGAAATAAAACCTGTTCCAAATAAGAAATCAAATCAGGCAGAGCTATAGCTCAGAGGTAACTGCTTCTGGGTTAAATCCACAGTACCAGGAAAAACAAACAAAAAAAAAAAAAAAAAAAAAAAAAAAAAACAAAACAAAAAAAACCCAGAAATAATTATGAAAATAAGCTGTAAGACTAATCTTTCTGATAGTGGAGGATGGGGAGAGAGAGGAATATTCTATATTTAACAAAGAGAATTATGCTTGATAGGCAGGTGCTCTACCACTGAGTTATACCCCCAAATCCAAGACTTATTGTATAGCATTCTATCATTATATAACAATTGAGAATCACCTACCATTAGCCTGGATAGCTGCAGAAATATTTTCACTGAGGCACTTGTATACATTTAGCATATCTAAATAAATTCTTCCAAGCTGAATTACAAAAGGATGTCCAACAGCTTTACAGGCTCTCACATTTGTTTTCAAAATGCTACCAAGCTGCTTGACTGTTTCAGGATCTTTCAGTATATCCACATTCTGAAAAGAAAAACCCAAGAATTATCCACATAATCAACTAAGATTAAAAATATAAAATCAGCCAGGTGTGGTGGCGCATGCTTGTAATCCCCGTGCTTGGGAGGTGGAGAAAGGATCTTGCAGGTTCGAAGCCAGCCTTGCTGGCTTAAGAGACCTTGTTTCCAAATAATATATAAAATAGGCCTGGAGTGTAGCCCAGAGGTAGAAGGGTTCCATCCCTAATACCACCCCCCAAAAAACCAGTTGTTGTGACACACATACCTATCATCCCAGTACTTAGGAGGCTAAGAGGAAGATAGCAGGTTCAACCCTTAGCAAAGTGAAATTCTCAACCTAGAGAGACTGTTTAAACAGGGCTAGGGAGTTGGGCATGGTGGTATAAGCTTGTAATCTTGTACTTGGGAGGATGAGAAAGGATTGTAGATTTGAAGTCAGACCCAGCAACTCAGTGAAAACTTGTTTACAAATAAAAAATAAAATGGGGGTAGAGGGCATAGCTAGTCTAACATCCCTGAGTTCCACGGACCCCTGTGGTTTCTCTAATACCACATACACACAAAACAGATGGGCCTATATTACAAGGGCACACTTGTAACCACAGTACTTGGGAGGTACTTTCTCAGCCACTCTCAGCTTTGTAAGATCCTATTTCAAAATAAACAATAAGAAAGCCAGTCATGGTGGTGCCTGCTTATAATCCCAGTACTAGGAAGGCTGAGACAGGAGGGCTGCACTGCAGGTTTGCGGCCAACCACAGGTAAAGAACAAAAAACAGAGCCGGGCGTGGTGACACACGCTTGTAATCCCCGCGCTTGGGAGGCAAAGACATACTTCCCTTAGCCCCCACACAACCACCGTACAGAACCTTCAAATACAAACACTTAAACTTACTTTGGTTGCCTGCTGAATTATACTATCCCACACTTGATTAGGGAGAAGCATGTATTTTTCTATCAAATGCTCTTGGACTGTCTGGTCTGTCTGTGCACCAATCATGTATCCCACAGCTTCATAAAATGTATGAACCTATTTAAAAAAGCAGGTATTTTACGTTTGTTGTAAAAAAAACAAAAAACAAAAAACTCGTAGATAAACCATGCGCAAGCAATTAAAAACATTCTGAGCAAAAGCCTAATAAGATTTAGGTTAATATTCTGCCTTCCTATGAAAATTTAACCATAAAAACACTTGAACTAAATTAAATAGTGGCACAAAACTCTCATTAATGAGCTGTGATTTATAGTGGTTACCTCCAAAAATATGTTTAGTGTTTTACCTACCTGCTGAGGCTGAAGATCACATATTATAGTGTTAATGTTGTTCAAAATTTCATCAATAAATGGCATTACTTCTCCAACCTGAACCTGAACAAAATGCCTGCGGCATTTTTGGGCTATTTTAATGAACGTGTCACAAGCCATATCCTGGACTCCATCATGGGTCTCTGACGAAACAAAAACACTTATCTATTTTTTGTTCAATAAAAATAAAACAAAAACAGTATTCTAAAGATGAAAAGATTTACCATGCATGAATTCAAACAGCTTGTTAACCACTGTCTTCAAAAACTTCCAGTGAGCTCTCAAAAATCTTGGATATTGACCTACTATGTACATGATATTTGATGCAATAATAGCTTTATTATCTTTGCCTCTTTTCTGTTCACATAATCCTAATAGATCCTGTAAAATAAAACAAATTTGGTTCAATTATCATGAGAAATATTACTTGGTGTTTTTGTTCCATAGTCATCTGCTGCATACCTTTATTTTTTTGGTGGTACTGGGGGTGGAACCCAGAGGCTTTCTACCTCCGTGCTATACTCCCAGACCTTTTTTTTTTAATATTTTATTTTGAAACAGGGTCTCACTAAGTTGCTGAGAGCCTCACTAAGCAGCTGAGGCTGGCTTCGAACCCGTGTGATCCTCCTGTCTCAGCCTCCCAAGCGCGGGGATCACAAGCGTGCGCCACCACGCCCGGCTGCTGCATACCTTTATAACAGTAACAAGAAATCGTTTCTCATCCTCTTCATGCATTGCTCCACTAATGGAGCCGATTGCCCAACACAATGTATTCAAATTTTTCCACGACCACTCTGTACCATTCACTTGATTGTGAAGTTTCTCAGTCATTATTCTTTCTGTATCTACATAATCCAGATGAGTAAGATAAACTATAAAGAAAAAAGTTTCACACGTAGTAAGTGGAAAACTTAATAGGCCAAAAGGTTTATTAGTAATAAAGATGGCTATATTACACGAACATTCAGAAATTATAGAACTCCCACCCAAAAAGATTTACAAAGGTAAAGATTAAATTTATAGTATTTATTAACATACCTAATGTTTCTCTCATATTCTTATACAAATTTATGGAATCTGTATCCTTCATGAATTCTCTCACAACTTCTCCCTGATCATTTTCTACAACCAATACTTCCTCTGGTTTAGCCATTCTACTAACCATCAGTAAACGAACCTATACAAAAATAAGTCAAGAAAACAGACATTTGAAAACAACAGTAAATGTAGAAAAGGGTGGGTCTGGAGAATTTAGGCATTACTTAAATTTAAAAAATTAGTAAGATACCAGGTGTGGTGGCGCACGCTTGTAATCCCTGCGCTTGGGAGGCTGAGACAAGGAGGAACACACAGGTTCGAAGCCAGCCTCAGCTACTTAGTGAGGCTTTCAACAACTTACTGAGACACTGTTTCCAAATAAAGTATAAAATAGGTCTGGGAATATAGCCTGGAGGTAGAAAAACCCCTGAGTCCCACCCCCAGTACCACCAAAAAAGATAATAAATTTAAGCCAGGCGTGGCGGCACATGCTGTAATCCCAGTATTTGGGAAGCTGAGACAGGAGGATTTGGGTTTGTGGCCAGCCTCAGCTACTTATATGAGGTCCTTTGCAAAAAACCGAGACCCTGTTTCAAAATAAAGAACAAAAATAGGGCTAGGGGTATAGCTTAGAGGTGGAATGCCTGAGTTCCACCCCCAGTTAAAAAAAAACTTAAAATATAATCCTACAACAATAGTTTAAATATTGTTTAACCACTGTGTGTGTGTTGGAAAGGGCTACTGGGAACTGAACCCAGAGGCATTCTACCTCTGAGCTATACTTCCAGCCCTATTTTTGATTCTTTATTTTGAAACAGGGTCTCACTAAGTTGCAGAACCTCATACTAAATAGCTGAGGCTGCCCATGAGCCTGTGATCATCCTGTCTTAGTCTCCCAAGTCCTGGGATTACAAGTGTGTGGCACCATGCCCAGCTCCCTATTTTTATTTTTAAACAGGGTCTTGCTAGGGTCATGAGTCCTACTACTTGTTGAGGCTATCTTTGAAACTGTAGTCTTCCTGTCTCAGGCACTGGAATTAAAAGCATACTGGAAAAGCATGTACCACCACACACAGCTTAGCCATGCCTGTTATAAATAGAATAAAAAATAATAGGGAGTGGTGCTGCACACGTGTAATCCCAGTACTTGGAAAGATGAAACAGGTTCACAACAGCCAGCACCAGAAACTTAAGTGAGGCCAATCTTGGAAATTAAGGTGGTGGTGGCGGAGAGAGATCAACTTTTGTTACAACTATTTCCCATGTCTATTTCCTAGGCGCTGATTTACTTACTACACTGTCAGGCAGCCAATGCTTCTACATTTCTAAGGAATTCACAGGTGAGGCTGATTCTGGTGGGACATGTACCATCTTTTCAGAACTACAGTTATCTTTTTGTGTACTGGGGATTAATCCTAGGAGTGCTTTACCTCTTAACTACATCCACAGCTTTCTTTCATCTCATTTTTTCTTTTTTATCCATGTTGCTGGGATAGAACCCAGGGGCATTCTACTCTGAACTATACTCTCAATCCTATTTCAATACTGAAAGAGTCTCATTAGGTTGATGAGAGTTCTCACTACTTGCAGAGGCTGTGATCCTCTTGTCTCAGCCCCTGACAGCATCAAGTTAATTAAGTTGCCACACAATGCCTGAAACTTTTTTTGGGTTATGGCGGTGATACTGGGGATGAAACCTGGGGCACGTAAGCAAACGGTTCTAACACTGAATTACATTTTTCTTTCAGTTTTTGGTGCTAGAAATTGAACCCAAGGCCATTTTACCTCTAAGTTATACTCACATTCCTATTTTATTCCCCCTTCCCCCGGTCTGGGGATGGAAACCAGAGGCATTTGACCTGCGAGCTACATCCCCTGCCCAATTTTTTATTCTTTTTTTTTTGAAACAGGGTCTCACTGAGTTGTGGAGGGCCTCACTTAGTAGCTGAGGCTGCCCACGAACCATGATCCTCCGGTCTCAGCCTCCCAAATGCTGGGATTACTAGTGTGCACCACCACACCCGGCTCCTATTTTATGTTTATTTGCTGAGGCTGGCTTGGAACCTGTGTGAGCCACCAAACCTGGAAATCCAGAGGCTTCTACTTCCAGGCTACACATGCAGGCCTATTTTATATTTTATTCAAAAACAAGGAGTCGCCAGGCGTGGTGCACCCTTGTAATCCCAGCACTTGGGAGGCTAAGACAGGAGGATCACATAGGCTCAAAGCCAACCTCAGCTACTTAGTGAGACTCTGTTTCCAAATAAAGTATAAAATAGGTCTGGAGTATAGCCCGGAGGTAGAAAAGCCCCTAGGTTCCACCCCCATTACCACTGTGTGTGTGTGTGTGTGTGTGGGGGGGGTAGGGAAAAAAAGAAAAGAGTCTTACTAACAGAAAGTTGCTGAGGTTGGCTTTGAACCTGCAATTCTGTTTTAGCTTTCCAGGTACTGGGATTACAAGTGTGTGCCACGATGCCCAGCTCTGTCCAAATTACTCAATTTCAGAGGCTGGCCGGGAGCAATGGTACATCCTTCTAATCCCAGTACTTGGGCAAGACAGGAGGATTACAGATTCTCAGCCAGCCTCAACTATTTAGTGAGACCCTGTTTAAAAAATAAAGAATAGTAGCCGGGCATGGTGGCACATGCTTGTAATTCCAGCATTCTGGAGGCTGAGACCCAAAGATCGCGGACAGCCTCAGATACTTTTGGGTTATACTCCCAGTCGTATTTTATTTTGAACAGGGTTTTTATTATGTTGTGGAAAATCTATCATTAAGTTGTTGATCTGGCTGTGAACCTGTTATCTTTTTGCCTCAACTTCACCAAGTACTGGGATTATAGGCGTGAGCCACTGTGCTTGTCTAAAATAAATTTTTCTTAAGATCATTATTATAAAATAGGCTAGACAAATTAAAGGATTTGCATTTTCTTCAAAAACCACAGTATACAACAGGAAGAGTATTCAAGTAACCACCTTACTATTACCTTTGATAATACAGGCAAATATAGCTGTCTCCTGGGAGGAACATCAAAATGCTGACTTCCAGATAGTAATGGAGAAGCAGATGTAGAAAACGGACTCTCTCTATAGAGTTCAGATGCCAAATGATTCCAGTACTCAAGACATATCTTAAAGATTTCAGTTTCTTCCACTTCAGACACCAACAACATATAATGAAGGGCCTATACAAAAGAGCAACATGTTAAAATAATAAATTCTTAAATATTCTAACCTAGCCTTCACTAGCCGCTTTAATAAGAAATAAAAACTCATGTCCACTTTAGTGCAACTCTGAGATTTCATTAATCAAACAGAATAACCACATTGGTAGTAAAATGATGCTGCTTGTTAACATGTCCTAGAATGCTGCAACAATGTTACATAGTTGCTAATTCACTGTGTTTTTTTTGGTCCTGGGGGTCAAACCCAGGATTATTCTACCTCAGAGCTATACCCCAGGCCTATTTTACTTTTGATTTTGAAACATGGAGTAAGGCATGGAGGATCTCACAAAGTTGTTGAGGCTGTCCATGAAACTGTGGTCTCCAATCTCCGATTTCCAAGTACTGGGATTACAGGTGAATACCACGATGCCCAGATAGTCCACATGTATTTTAATTAAGTCTCTTAAAATTTAGGATTTTGGAAATGGGTGTGGTGGGGCACGCTTGTAATCCTAGTACTTGTGAAGCAGAGTCAGGAGGATCGCAGGTTCTTGGCTAGCCTGAGCAACTTGAGGCCCTCCGTAATATAAGATCCTGTTTCAAAAAAGAAAAAAGTAAATAAAAAATAGGGCCGAGGCTGGGCATGGTGGCGCATACTTGTAATCCCCGTGCTTGGGAGGCTGAGACAGGAGGATCGCGCAGGTTCGAAGCCAGCTGTGCTGGCTTAACCCTGTTTCCAAAAATAAAAAAATAGGTCCGGGAGTGTAGCCTGGATAAAGAAGGGCTTCCAGGAACCCCAATACCACCAAAAAAGGGCTGAGAGTTGAAGTAAGAGGGAGAATGCCCTTGGGTTCCTTCCCAGGTACCATAAAAAAAAAAAAAAAAAAAAAAAAAGGTTCTGGTACCTATAATCAAAAGGTAGAAATAACCCAGATGTCCATGACAAATGGATTGATGAAATAGAACTTATAGAATTTGGTATATTTCTAAAATGGATTAGTATTCAATCACAATAAATAAAAGTACAAGTGGCGACATAAGAGAAATCTCAAAAAACATTAAGGCAACATACAAAAGGGTCACGTTAATTTTTTTTTTTTTTTGGTGGTACTGGGGTTCCTGGAAACCCTTCTACCTCTGGGCTACACTCCCAGACCTATTTTATACCTTTATTTGGAAACAGGGTCTCTTAAGCCAGAGAGAGACTGGCTTCAAACCAGCACGATCCTCCTGTCTCTGCCTCCCAAGCCCGGGGATTACAAGTGTGAGCCACCACACCCGGCTACATGTTGATGTTTTTACTTATATGGTCTCCTCTTTTTTTTTTAATTTATTTATTTTGTGGGTCTGGGGATGGAACCCAGGGGCATTCTACCTCTGAGCTATACCCCCCTGCCCTGTTTTTTATTCTTTATTTTGAGACAGGGTCTCACTAAGCTGCGAAGGGCCTCACTAGGTAGCTGAGGCTGTCCGCGAACCGCGATCCTCTGGTCTCAGCCTCCGGAATGCTGGGATTAAAAGCGTGTGCCACCACGCCCGGCTTTATATGGTCTTCTCTTTGAAGATGAGAAAATTTTAGAGCTAGATGTATTGTCCGCTGCACAACATTCTAAAATATACTAAACAGTGTGGACAGCCTCAGCTACTTAGTGAGGCCCTCTGCAATTTAGTGAGACCCTGTTTCAAAATAAAGAATAAAGCCGGGCGTGGTGGTGCACGCTTGTAATTCCCGCACTTGGGAGGCGGAGACAGGAGGATCCTGCTGGTTCGAAGCCAGCCTCACTGGCTTAAGAGACCCTGTTTCTAAATGAAAATATAAATAAATAGGTCTGGGAGTGTAGCCCAGAGATAGAAGGGTTTCCAGGAACCTGAGTACCACCACGACCACCACCACAAAAAAAAAAAAAAAAAAAAAAAAAAAAAAAAAAAAGACAAAAATATAGGACAGAAGGTGTAGCTCAGAGGTCGAATGCCCTGGGTTCCATCCCCAGACCCGCAAAACAAACAAAGAAACAACAACAACAACAAACCCTAAAATACTGAAGAGTACAATTTTTAAGTGAACTCAAGGTATTCTTCATCTGAGCTACATGCTGAACTCCATTTTATTTATTTTGAAACAAGGTCTTAGGCTATTAGGCAAATTTTATAATCCCCCAGTTTCAGCCTGGTGAGTATTAGGATAATGAAGTATGCTACTAAACCCAGCAGGAATCTTATTTTGATCATACTTTTTCCCTACCCTGGTACTGAGAATTGAACCCAAAGACATTCCTACCTCTAAGCTACACTCCCCAGATCATTTATTACCTTATTTTGAAAAAAGGTCTCACTACATTGGGGAGAGCCTTACTAAGTATCAGAAGCTGGTAGCGAACCTGTGATCCTCCTGTCTCATACTCCCAAGTAGTGAGATTATAAGCATGTACCATTATACCTGGCTTGATTAAATTTTAAACCTAGTTTTATACAGAATACAGGGTATCAGTTGGTTAAATCAGAATTGCCATATGTTCAAAATATAAAAGTAACAGGTGAAAGGAAACAGTAAAATCACATACATTTTAGAAGAAAAGTACACATTTTAAAAGTTGATCTTAGTTATATAGACAACTACAGAAATCACCAAGGCTCCAAGAAGCATAAACCACCAAAGTTCCACAAAGCATACCTCCATGAGTGTTTCCCTGAGATTTAAACGCTTTTCTATAAGTTGACCATGTTCCTTAAGAAAGGTGCAGAGAAATAAACTGAGATTTTGAATGAAGTTCTGTTCATCATCTTTTCCATTCGAGTATGCAAGTCGAATATTAGTATTTAAAGGAAGCATCTGCAAGTTCAAAAATGGACTATCAATCTATATTTTATAAAAGTCAACAACAAAAGACATTTTAAATTCTAAAGTACCAACATCCATCTGCTAATAATAAACCATAATACAGAGCTCCTAGGCTCATTATTTTTCTTTGTGACTTAAGATTTTTTTGTGTGTGTGGTTTGGGGATTGAACCCAGGGGCATTCTACCTCCTAGCTACACCCTTAGACCAATTTTTTATTCTTTACTTTGAAACAGGGTCTAACTGACTTCCAAACAGCCTAAGTAGATGAGACTGGCCTCGAACCGTGATCCTACTGTCTCAGACTCCCAAATGCTGGGATTACAAGCGTGCGCCACCACGCCTGGCTAGATTTTTTTAAAAAACAAAACAAAACCAAAACTTGCACAGGGACAGGTAATTTTTATTATATCCTTCTAAATTTTCCTATCAGAATCTTCCCTTCTCTGACACTGAAAAAGTCAATCCATTCAAATGTAAATAGTAACACATTATAACTCATTTCCTAGAAGATCACTTCTCAGATAATTATAGATAGGGCTAGAAAGAATTCCTTCAGACTTACTATCAGAACCAGATCTGATTATATTTCTCAGGTTCCCTCTTTCGTTTTGGTACTGGTTATTAAACCATGGGGCATTCTAGCTCCATCCATCCATCCATCCATCCATCCATCCATCCATCCAACCATCCATCCATATTTTGTGGCATTGAGGGTGGAACCCAGGAGCTTTTCTACCTCCAGCTATACTCCCAGACCTATTTTATACTTTATTTGGAAACAGGGTCTCATTCAGATGCTGAGAGCCTGAGTAGCTGAGGCTGGCTTCGATCCTCCTGGATCCTTCTGTCTCAGCCTCTCAAGTGCTGGGATTACAAGTATGCGCCACCACGCCTGGCTTTTAATTTTTTTAAATTTTGAAACGGGATCTAAGTAAATTGCAGAGAGTCCCTAAATAGCTGAGGATGGCTTCAAACCTGTGCAATCCTGTCTCAGCCTCCCAAGTGCTGGGATTACAAGTGTGTGCCACAATACCCAGCTCCATCTATATTTTTATTTGGAATCAAGGTCTCACTAGTTTGATGAAAGTCTCACTACTTTCTGAGGCTGTCATCAAACCTGCAATCCTTTTGTTTCAGCCTTCCAAATACTGGGTTTATGGGCATGCTCTACCATGCCCAGCTTTGGTTCTCCCTTCTAGGTAACACCTCTTCTAAATCCTAGGGAAGACTAAGATTGCCATACTCCCAGCCCTTTCTATTTATGTTTTTGTGTATGTGTGTGCAGTATTCATGATTGAAGTAAGGAATATTCTAGCTACACATCATCCCTTATTTTTTAATTTTTATTTTGAAGCAACGGCAAACTACATTTCAGAGGGTCTCCCTAAGCAGCTAAACCTGGACTCCAAACTACCATCCTCCTGTATCAACCACCCAAGTACTGGGATTACAAATATACGTTACATGCCAGGCGTAGTGGCACACGCTTGTAATCCTGTGCTTGGGAGGTGGAGACAGGAGGATCGTGCAGGTTCGAAGCCAGCCTCAGCTGATTTAAGAGACCCTGTTTCCAAATAAAAATAAAAATAGGTCTGGGAATGTAGCCCGGAAGTAGAAGAAAAAAAAAAAAAGTTACAATGCCGGCTTTTACTGTTTTGTTTTTTAAACAGGGGCTCCCCAGGTTGCTGAGGCTCTCTTGGAACTTCTCAATCCTCCTGTTTTAGCCTCCTCAGTACTGGGATGATAGGCATGTACTATCAACTAATATCAAAGGATTTTCTTACATTTACTTATATATTTAATTTGGCACTGGGGATTGAACTCAGACATTTTATACCTCCTGTACCCCCTTTTGGGGGGCAGGACTGGAAATTGAATCCAGGGCCTTTCTACCTCTGAGCTACATCTCCATTATTACAAAAAGAAAAATATGCACATAATACACCACACTGAAAAGAGTTCATGTTGAATCTAACATCTTCCAAAGCACTGTAATTATTAAAAAAAAATTTTTTTTGGGGGGGACAGTATTGAGGATTGAACCCAGGGGTATTCTACTCCTAAGCTACACCTCCAGCATTAAAAAAAATTGGATTGAACTTCTAACCTACGCTTCTGCCTTTTAATTTTTTTTTTCAGTACTGAGGAATTCAAGGGCATTTTACTTTCAAGCTACATGCCCAGTCCTATTTTTAAATTTTTTAAAATTTTGAAATAAGTACTAAGTAGCTGAGACTGATTGAGAATCTGTGATCCTCCTGTCTCATCCTCATCAACAGTACTCCCAAGCATGAACCATGATACATGCCAGCCCAATTTTATATTTTATTTGGAAACGGTTCCATTGAGCCTCCCCATGTTGCCGAGGCTGGCTTTCAACATGCAGTCACCCTGTCTTAGCCTCCCTAGTACTGGGATTACAAGTGTGCACTACCACACCCAGCTCTATTTCATTTTCAAAACAGGATCTCACTATGTGAGAGAGGGCTTCACTTAGTAGATGAGGCTGGAGGTAAACCTGCCATCCTCCTGTCTCAACCTCCCAAGTATTGGGATTACAAGTGTGCACCTCCCCACCAGTTATAAATCTTCAAAATTTCAAGACAGTGGTCCATTACCTGTTTTAGCTGCATCATTGTTAGTGTAAATAGGGTTACAAACTGTTCCTCATATTGGCTTACACTCACACCAGCAATCTCAGTGAGGCACTTCAGAGAGACGTTTCTAAACATTGGAACATTCAGGAACTATTAAAATACAAAAACAAAAACAGAGAAACATAAATTTAACACAAAATCCACTTTGGGGTGGGGGATTTAACAACCAGGAACATTAGTATAGAAAGCCAAAAACTTGTATGTGGGTAAAGTATTGTTTCATGAATTTATTATGAGGATGTTTCACCTACCTGATGTATAATAAATACATTAGCAGCATAACATACTTTCTTTTGATATGTCCAAAAACAACAACAAACAAACCAAAAACAAACAACAAGGTACCTTAGTAATTTCCAAGGAGAAAGCACTTTCTGTAGTTATTATGGTACCAGAAATTGACCTGAGGGGCATTCCACCACCAAGTGATCGACACCCCCCAGCCCTATTTTTTATTTATCTTTTTTTTTTTTTTTGGTGGTACTGGGGGGTTCCTGGAAGCCCTTCTACCTCTGGGCTACACTCCCAGACCTATTTTTGCATTTTTATTTGGAAACAGGGTCTCCTAAACCAGCGCGGCTGGCTTTGAACCTGCGCGATCCTTCTGTCTCTGCCTCCCAAGCGCGGGGATTACAAGCGTGCGCCATCACGCCCGGCTTTTTTATTTATCTTTTTGTGTGCTGAGATTGAGCCCACTGGTGTTCTACCTCCAAGCTATACCCCAGTCCTATTTTATTTTTTATTTGGAAACAGGGTCTTGCTAAGTTTATGTGAGTCTCCACTGAAATGCTGAGGCTGGCTCCAAACCTGCAATCCTCCTGTCTCAACCTCCCAAGTAATGTGATTACAAACGTGCACCACCATGCCCAGTTCCTATTTTTTTTTTAAATTTGAAACAGGGTCTCACCAAGTTGCTAATGGCCTTGCTAACTTTCTGGGCACACTTCAAACCTCTAATTCTCCTGCTTAAGCCTCTAAAATATGAGGATTACAGGGCTATGCTACCACACCAGGCTGAAACTTAGCAGTTTTGATTTCTTAAGGATTTTAAGTGATAATCTAAGTAGGATAAGCAAAGGTACAGAAAAACTTTTATATAAGTGACAAGGTATGAATGAAATACCAGTTGGGGACAAAAATTTGGTAAGCATTAAAAGTGTTTTTTAAAAAGGACATATCTGACAGCCAGGCGTGGTGGTGAACGCTTGTAATCCCCGCACTTGGGAGGTGGAGACAGGAGGACTGCACAGGTTTGAAGCCAGCCTTGCTGGCTTGAGAGACCCTGTTTCCAAATTAAAAAAAAAATATATATATATAAATAGGTCTGGGAGTGTAGCCCGGAGGTAGAAGGGTTTCCAGGAACCTCAGTACCACACACACACAACACAGGGGCTACATCCCAGGCCTATTGTTTATTCTTTATTTTGAAACAAAGTCTCACTAAGTTGCTGAGGACCTCATTAAATAGCTGAGGCTGGCCTTGAACCACCATCCTCCAGTCTCAGCCTCCGGAATGCTGGGATTACAAAAGTGCGACACCACCTGGGCTTAAAAAGGACATATCTTGAAGTACAGAGTTCAGGTAAATTATAATAATCTGTGCTTCCAAGGGACCAATTAAATATGTAACTTATTACATCTATCATAATAATATTCAACTAGTCACAGAGGTTATCTTTGGGGAACGATTATAGAAACTTTTTTTTAGTGGTACCGGGAAGTGAACACTGTACCATCCAGTCAAATACTCAGCCTTTTTTGAAACAGTACCCATTAACCCAGCTGACCTCCAACTTGTGATCCCCCTGACTCAGCCTTCATAGTAGCTATGATTACAAGGCTGTGCCACTATACCTAGCAACTGTAGGAAATGTCCACAAGAATTAAATGCTACCGATTTAAAGTTTTCAGGTAAAATAGGAACTATCACTTGATTTACCTATGACATACAATTAACTAAAAGGGCAGCAACGTAATCAGATCCATTATAGTCATTTTAACTGAATTTATGAAATCCCTTGCTACAAGTGGCAAAAAAAAAAAAAAAAAAAAAAAAACACTGAATTTTAACAGTGGGGACACACAAATGCTAACTGAATGCTAACTATAACTATGGGAAAGCCCTTCTGAGTATATTGTACATCTCATAAACAAGACTGGTAATTAAAAATAACAGCTGGCCAACCCAGGTAATTATTATTAAAATGTATTCATGGCACCTTATAAATTAATGTGCTGATTAACTTTGTCTCAAAAATATATCCTAGTGGAATCCAGTTCAGAAATCTCAGCAAGGTTTCCAAGGTTGCATGTACGAGTGGTGCGTTTTGAGAATTTTCCTGCAACAAAAAACATTAAAAATTTTCTGTAAATAATTATTTTCCTGTAATAGTAGTTTTTTTTTGGGCACGGTATTGGGGATGGAACCCAGGAGCATTCTACCTCTGAGCAATACCCCGAGCCCCTATTTTTTATTATTTTGAAATAGGGTCTCACTGAGCTTCAAAGGAAAACTCAGTAAGTAGTAGCTGAGGCTGTACACAAGCCATGATCCTCCTGTCTCAGCCTCCCGAATGCTGGGATTACAAGCACGCGCCACCATGCTTGTCTGAAGTTTTTTTTTTTTTAATGAAATAAAAAGTACTCACCATCACAAACTGACACAGTTGAAAAATCTGTGAGAACTCATTGCACATGCTAAAATAAAAAAGTAGGAATTAGATTTAGAAGACACAAAAATAAATCAAAATTATTTACATACTAATAAAAACAATTTAAGTCTTCAAAATTTATAGTTATTGAATGATTTCTATTTATTTATAATTTTTATTTTTTGCGGGCCTGGGGATGGATCCCAGAGGCTTTTGACCTCCAAGCTACACCCCCTACCCAATTTTTTATTCTTTACTTTGAAACAGAGTCTCACTGAGTTGTGGAGGGCCTCACTAAGTAGCCGAGGCTGTCCGTGAACTGCGATCCTCTGGTCTCAGCCTCCCAAATGCTGGGATTACAAGCGTGCGCCACCACGCCCGGCTCAGTGATTTCTATTAAACACATATAAAATATCAGTAATTTTATCAGAGCCTAGGAATCCATTAAAACTACAATCACTCTTTAAAAAATTCACAGTGAAGAGCTGGGTGTGGTGGCGCACACTTGTAATTTGGGAGGCTGACATAGGAGGATCACAGTTCAAGGGCAGCCTCGGCTACTTAGTGAGGCCCTTTGCAACTCAGAGAGAACCCCGTTTCAAAAATAAAGAATAGAAAATAGAGCTAAGGGCATAGCTCAGAGGTAGAATGCCCCTGGGTTCCATCCCCAGTACTGAAAAAAAAAGAAAAGAAAAAAGAAAAAAAAAAATTTCACAGAGAAGCTGGGAGTATACACTGTAGTTCCAGTACTAGGGAGGCTGAGATAGAAAGATCACAGGTTCATGATAGATTAACACTACATAGTGAGGCCTTCCTATTTCAAAATAAATTAGGTATGGGGATATAGCTCAGATGTAGCATGCCCTGTGTTCAACTCCCAGTACCAAAAGAAAAAAACAAAATCCCACAACAGCAACAACAAAAAACTCCACCTCACAGATTAACTAAGCATGGTACCCATGTCAGTGCTTGGGATGTTGAGAAAAGAGGATTCCAAGGTTTATGGCCAACCTCAGCAACAAGAGGTCTCTGCAATTTAGGGAGACCTTGTTTCAAAATAAACAATAAAACAGCACTATGGGTATAGCTCAGATGTAGAAAACTCTTGAGTTCAATCCCCAGTACTCCCCATCAAAAGGAAGAAAATATTCTTATATATCTTCTTCAGACGGTTTATTACCAAAGGCAAATCTATAAGAATAGGAAACCAACAGAAAGCGGCGATTTAGAGTAAGTTGACATTTGGATGTCTTTCCTTAGAATCTATGCTTGAATAGACACCACATAAGACAGTTCTTGAAGAACATTTCTAAAGTTCACATACTTTTCAACCCATCACTTTTTTTTTTTCATTTTGAAACAAGGTCTCACTAAGTTAGGCAGGCCTCACTTTGTAGCTCAGGGTGGCCTACAACCTGCAATCTTCCTGTCTCAGCCTTCCAAGTACTGGGATTACAAGCTTGCGCCACCATGTCTGGCTAGGACCACTTTTTAATTTGTAGTGAAAAAGCACTACAATTGATTTAAAACATTCCAGTAAACAGTCCTTTATATAATTATAACATCTTTATATTAATTTCCTAGAAAATAATAGAGAAAAAAAGCTTTTTTTCCCCCGGTACTGGGGATGGAACTCAGGGCATTCTACCTCAGAGGTACACCCCCAGCCCTATTTTTTAGGTTTTTTATTTTTGAAACAGGGTTTGAGTTGTGAGGGGCCTCACTAAATAGCTGAGGCTGTCCCTGAACCACAATTCTCTGGTCTCTGTTTCCCAAATGCTGGGATTTTAAGTGTGTGCCACCACGCATGGCCGAGATATTATTTAAACATATTAAAACCAATGTTTTACTTACCTATCTTTTAAATGCTTTGCTTTTACTTGGGTTATCTGTCCACTAGAAAAATCAAACACTTCTTCACTCAAGAGTTTGAGAATCACCATATTATTTTGACAAAGACTTTCACTGGTCCTACTTGCTCCAACAATATCACTGATAAAAGTTGGCCAATGCTTGGGCCATTCTTGTTTCAGTATCTAAAATAAGACATAAAATGTTAATTTCTTCCTTTCCCTTTGTGGTACTGGAGATTGAATCCAGTGGTGCTGAACCACTCATCTACAAACCCCTGGCCCTTTCACATTTGACACAGGGTCTTACTAAGTTATACTGCTGGCTTTGAACCTAAGATCCTACTATCTCAGTTTCTCAAGTTCTGAGATTACTGGTGTGCTTAAATGTTACACACTGAGCTTAAATGTTAGTTTCTTTTCACTTCTCAAAGAAAAATAAAACTTTAAAAGCAGTGATAAAATATCAACTTTCTTTCTTCCTTTTTTAATGCAAGAAAGGTTTCCACTCTCAACACAACACACAGGTCAGTAAATAAATCAGATACTGTTTTCTGCCTTAAATAAACTATCCTAAAATAAATGTCTCACCTGGCTCTTATGTTTATGAGCAACAGATATGTATAAATACTGGGAAACTCTAAAATATAATTCTAGGTGATAAAGACTTATAAAAAAAAACAAGCTCTGGTCTAGTGGTGTAGCTAAGTGGTAGACTAATTGCCTAATGTAACTTGAGTCCCCGAGTTCAGTCCACAGCATGAAAATACAGTAAGAAAAAAAAAATTCTATTTAATGAAATCTTCACCTTGAATTAAAAAAGCCTTTCCATTCTATGCAGGGGATACAATCCAAGATCTTGTCCATGCTAAGAAAGTATTCCACCTCTGAGCTGTATTCCTAGCATCCTAATACTTGGATTAAAGTAGAGACTGAACAAATCTCAAAGATAAAGGAGGTACTGTAATCACAGACTGACTCTTTAACCAAAAGCTTAATGTATTACATTTGCATCTTTTTTTTGGTTAAATAACAGAAACTGGACCCAGGGGCATCCTATCTCCAAGCCATACCCCAGCCCTATATTTGAAACAGGGTCTCACTAAATTGCTGAGGCTCAGCTGGGTGAGGTGACACACACTCATAATCCTAGTATTTGGGAAGCTGAGACAGGAGAATCAAAGGTTCAAAGCCAGCCTTGTCAAGGTTCTTAGTAACCGAGACCCTGTTTTCAAAAATAAAATTGGGCTGGGTGTGTAGCCTCTGGGTTCAACCCCCAAAATCAAATAAATAAACAGAATTGCTGAGGCTGGCCTCGAACTTGCAATCCTCCTGTCTCTCAAATACTGGTTCTATAGATGTGTGCCACAATGTCCAGCAAAAATGTTATTTTTTTTTGGTGTGGTACTGGGGATGGAACCAGAGGCATTCTACCTGTGAGATACAGCCCCAGCCCTATTTTTTTTTTTTTTTGGGTCTGGGGGTGAAACCCAGGGGCATTCGACTTCCGAGATACAACCCCTGTCCTATTTTTTATTCTTTATTTTTAAACAGGGTCTCACTAATTTAGTGAGACCTCACTAAGTAGCTAAGGCTGGGTGCCAACCGTGATCCTCCTGTCTCAGCCTCCCAAATGCTGAGATTACAAGCGGGTACCACCACGCCCAGCTGCAATAGATTTTTAAGTTTGACTACACATCTTGAAAAAACCTGGCTTACGACATGAAGGTTTTCTAGACATCATCTAATAGGATCTGTTAAGTGATCAATAGCTTTCTTCTCTGAAAAAAATATAAGGCACAATAGTTTGAGGCCAGTCGCAGCAAGTTGGCAAAATCCTGTTTCAAAATAAAAATTAAGCCAGGCGTGGTGGCGCACACTTGTAACCCCCGCGCCTGGGAGGCTGAGACAGGAGGATCGCGCAAGTTTGAAGCCAGCCTCAGCTACTTAGTGAGGCTCTCATCAACTTAGTGAGACCCTGTTTCCAAATAAAATATAAAAAATAGGGCTGGGAGTATAGCCCAGAGGTAGAAAGCCTCTGGGTTCCACACCTAGTACCACACACACACACACACACACACACACACACACACACACACACAAAAAAAAAATCCAGAATAAATGAATTAGAGATAGGCCACATGTAAGTAAAAAGTACAGTGACATGAACATAAGAAAATGAGCTAGAAATAACAATACTTTAACAAGACTCCAATATGGAGCCAATTAACAAAGGAGACAGTGATCAGAGTTGTTAGGCTATACTCATTACTTCTGCAAGATGTTAAATCTATGTAATTTCATAAAGTAGGTTTGAAAATGTATCAAGCAGTAAAAGCATAATTGAAGAATTTAATTATTCTGAGAAAAATAGTTAATTTGAAACTTACCTGAACAAGTATCATATTTAATTTCCCGATATACACCTTCTCCTTCTGAGAGAAATGAAAAAGGTTAGATTAAATGAGAGCATAGGAAATTCTTTTGGGAAATAATGTGGATATCTGTTAATAACCATATATATATTGCAGTACTGGGGATGGAACCTGCACCCCCAGTCCTACTTTTTATTTTTTGTTTTTAAACAGGGTCTCAATGAGTTGAAAAGGACCTAAGAAGCGGAGGCTGTTCGTGAACTGCAACCCTCCTGTCTCAGCTTCCCAAATGCTGGGATTACAAGTGTGGGCAACCACAGCCAGCTATTAACTATTTATTATTATTATTATTTGGTGGCACTGAGGTTCTTGGAAACCCTTCTACCTCCGGGCTACACTCCCAGACCTATTTTATATTTTTATTTGGAAACAGGGTCTCTTAAGCCAGAGAGGCTGGCTTCGAACCAGCGTGATCCTCCTGTCTCCACCTCCCAGGTGAGGGGATTACACACATGCGCCACCATGCCTGGCTTAACTATTTATTTTTAAATATATGATAAAGTAAATTCTAGTCACAACAAAAATATTTAAGCAATTCTTTCTTAAAAATAATCTCAAAAAAAAAAAAAATTCCTCATACCTCTACACAAGTTGGGTCAGATGATGTCTTGATAATGAGGCCAACAACATACTTTTTTATTCCTGTGAAAAAAAATGGATCTTTTTATGACATGATAATAAATCTCCAGAACCTAGGGAAGTAAGTATAAAATAAACAATAGACTCTTAATCCTAGCACCATTGTGGGTATCCCCCCATTATGGCTTTATATATAGCTCTGTAACTGGGCCTTGGCTAATTAGCATGAGACAATCAATGGCCTGGGACTGATGACCCTCACACTAACAAACCCCACACTCTAACTAGCAAACAATAAAACAAAGCCAACAAATGTATTGTACTATTCACACTTTCTAGATAGCATTTCATTAACATACATACATTCATTCATTCTTTCATAGTCATGGGACTGGGGATGGAACCCAGGGTCCTTCTACCTCCAGGCTACACTCCCAGGTCTATTTGATATTTTATTTGGAAACAGGATTTCACTTAGTTGCTGATCCTCCGGTCTCCGCTTCCCAAGAAATGGGATTACAACTATGTGCCCCATTAACTTTTAATGGAATACAGGCTTCAGAATTACTCTCTTGGGACCAGGTGTGGCAGCACATGCATGTAATCCCAGTACTTGGGAGGCTGAGACAGGAGGATCACAATCACAAGTTCAAGGCCAGCGTCAACCACTAAGTGAGGACCTGTTTCAAAAATAATGAATAAAATTAGGGTTGGGGGGTATATCTCAGAGGTAGAATGTCCCTAGGTTCATTCCCCATTACCACAAAAAACAAAAACAAGAATTACTACCTTGGGCTAGCTGTGGTGATGCACCCTAGTAATCCCAGCCTTGGGGAGGCTGATACAGGAGGATTGCAGGTTCAAAGCCAGCCTCAGAAACTTAACAAGGTCCTCCGCAAATCGAAAAAGACTGTTTCCATATAAGAAATAAAATAGGGCTAGGGCCACAGATAAGAGGTATAATGCCTCAACCCCAGTGCCACATACACACACACACACCAAACCAAAACAAACCAAAAACAAACAAACAGAATTACTATCCTGGGCTGGGCTTGCTGGTCGATGCCTATAATCCTACATCTCACTAAAGCGTTAATGATGGCTTCAGACTTGGGGTCCTTCTGCGTTAAGACCCCAGAGTGCCTGGGATTACAGGCATGGTTTACCATGTCCAGCAGGAACTAAGTTTTTATATCTGATGATATAGTAATACCACCATATAGTCTTTAAACAATAAAGATAATCAATCTTTAATCTCTATATTTTTATATTTGAGAATCTGATTATTCTAGGTCATGATAATCAAATGTATTACAAAGGTTTTAACTTTTTTTGGTGGGAATGAATCTGGAGACATTCTATACCTGAGCTACACTTTAAGCTTTATTTTAAAATTTTAAACAAGATCCCATTAGGTTGATGAGAGTCTCACTTCTTGCTGATACTGTCCTTAAACCTGCAATCCTGTCAGTCTCTTAAGTAGTGAAATTACACATTTGTACCACTAAACCCAGCTTTAGCCAATCTTTAAGTCATATCACTTCAGTACTCTGAGGTTGAGACAGGAGGATCCTAAGTTTTAGAACAGCCTCATAAAGTAGTAATATTCTTATCAACCTATCGAGACCCTTTTTCTAAATAGAAATAACAGAGTTTGGCAAAAGCCTGGGGGCGTAGGTGGAAGGTAGATAGACCCTTCACTAGTAACTACATTCATACCACTGACACACACGCAGAAATCACTGGAATACACCTATATTAACACACCTAAACTGTCTGAGGCACCATCCTGAATTAAAAAAATATTGCCAATGACATTAAGATTATGGATTACAAATATTCTCACATGTAGCTAGGTGAGGTGGTGTACACCTGTAATCCCAGTTGAGACAGGAAGACCACAAGCTCAAGGCCAACAGGGCAGCTTCATTAGACTCTAAGTAAAAAAAGGGTTGGCAGTGTAACTCAGAGGTAGAAAACCCCAGGGCTTCAGCTGGGCATGGTGTCACACGCTTTTAATCCCAGCATTCGGGAGGCTGAGATAGGAGGATCGTGGTTCGTGGAGAGTCTCAGCTACTTAGTGAGGCCATCTGCAATTGAGTGAGATTGTTTCAAAATAAAGAAAAAAAAAATAGGGCAGGAGGTATAGCTCAGAGGTCAAATGCCCCTGGGTTTCATCCCCAGACCCACAAAAGCAAACAAAACAAACATAGGTTCAACACCCAATGCAAAAAAAAAAAAAAAAAAAGGCCCCCATGTTTGATTTAGCGCTTCACACCAAATACGTTAGGAACATTTTCAATATTCAGGGCTTGTTTAAATTTGATGTGTAAAGCATAACCTCTCAAATTCAAAACATGCTAGAATCAAATTTTCATGACATGGAATCCAGGGGCATTCTACCTCTGAGTTACATCCCCAACCCTATCTTTTTTTTCTTTTTCTTTTTTTTTTTTTTTTTGCCGGTCTGGGGATGGTACCCAGGGGCATTCGACCCAATAAGCTAACACCCCCTGCCCTATTTTTTATTCTTTATTTTGAAACATGGTCTCACTAAGTTACAGAAGGCCTCAGTGTATAGCTGAGGCTGTACATGAACCATGATCCTCCGGTGTCAGCCTCCCCAATGCTGAAATTACAAGTGGGCACCACCACGCCCGGCTTCCTATATTTTTATTTTTGAGACAGGGCCTCACTAAGTACCTGATGCTATCTGAGAACCACGATTCTCCGGTCTCAGCCTCCCTAATGCTGGGATTACAAGCGTGCGCCACCATGCCAGGTGTAGTAACCAGTAACTTTTATGAACTAAAATTACTATATTTATTTTCATTTTATCTTTTTTGAGGTACTGGGGATGGAAACCAGAAGCACTCTACCTCTGAGCCACACTCCCCAGCCCTATATTTTGAAACAGGGTCTCACTAAGTTGCAAAGGGCCTACGAAGTAGCTAAGGCTGGCCATGAACCCGGTCCTGTCTCAGCCTCCCAAATGCTAAGATTACAAGTGTGTGCCACCATGCCTGGCTAAATTTGCTAGTTCAAACTATGGTTCCCCTAACTGGGACTTAAAATACAATTTCTATTACTACAATAAAACTGGACATTTCTCATGTCCCCCACGGGGGAAAAAACCCCACTAATTATGAAAATGCTTTCCTAATTGTGGAAAATTTTAATAGTACAGTAAAGCCCAATAAGAGAGATTTATCAAAGAAAAATCTAATGGCAAATTGTACCAATTCACACTGCATGAGAAATGCTTAAACAATTGTTAAGTATGTGACTGCAAGAATATATATATATACATATATATGAGGATATATATAAAATGCACACACACACACACACACACACACACACACACACACACACTGAGGATCGAAGCCAAGGGCATTCTACTTATGAGCTACACTCCAGCCCTTCCTTCCGTCCGTCCGTCCGTCCATCATGATACTTGGGATGGAACCCAGAGGCCTTCTACCTCTGGGGTATACTCCCTGAACTATTTTTTATATTTAATTTGGAAACAGGGTATCGCTAAGTTGCTGAGAGCCTCACTAAGTAGCTGAGGCTCGCTTTGAACCTGCATGATCCTCCTGTCTCAGCCTCCCAAGTGCAGGGATTACAAGTGTGTGCCACCATGTATGGCTTTTTTATTTTTAAAACAGGCACATGTTAAGTTGATGAGATTATCACTACTTGGTGCTGTTCTTCTCAAATACTGGGATTACAGGTATGTGCCACTATGCCAGGCCCAAATTTTCTTATGTTAAAAGTTATAAACAAAATAAATGGGTGAATTAGCCAGGCGTGGTGGTGCACACTTGTAACCCCCATGCTTGGGAGGCTGAGACAGGAGGATTGCGCAGGTTTGAAGCCAGCCTTAGTTGGCTTAAGAGACCCTGTTTCCAAATAAAATATGAAATAGATCTGGAAGTGTAGCCTGGAGGTAGAAGACCCCTGGATTCTATTCCCAGTATTACCACCACCACCAAAACCAAAACCAAAAACCACCACATAAAAAAAAAAAAAAAAAAAGAAAGAAAGGGTGAATTAAAAGTGCTTAATAATTAAATGAAAAGTCAGCCCTAGGCAAAGGACACAATAAAAACTCTTATGGACAACATACATAAAAAAAAAAAAAATAATGAAAATAAAACAATAAAATCAGGCTGGGAGTATAGCTTTTTTGAGGTAGAATGCCCCTAGGTTCCATTTCCCATATCACACACACACAAATTACACCCAGAGGTACAAAGCCCCTAGGTTGAATCACTAACACAGAGAGAAGGAAGACAATACTATCATAATCACAGGGTAAAGATTAAATATAAATGAAAATACATCACTTATATTTAACACTGACTGAAAAGAATACAATTTTTATGGTGTTTTCATTTTGGGGGAAAGGTGTGTATGCAATTTTGCACACACGCACATGCGGCAGTACTAAAAGATTGGAGCCCAGGAGCTTTCTACCTTCAAATTGTAACCCCAGCCGTATTTTTAGTTTTGTTGTTATTATTATTATTACTATTACTATTATTTTTTTTTTTGGTGGTACTAGGGGTGGAACCCAGGGGTTTTCTACCTCCAGGCTCTACTCCCAGACCTATTTTATATTTTATTTGGAAACAGGATCTCACTAAGTTGCTGAGAGCCTCACTAAGTGACTGAGGCTGGCCTCGAACCTGTGCGATCCTCCTGTCTCAGCCTCCCAAGCGCAGGGATTACAAGTGTGTGTCACCACACCTGGCTTTTTAGTTTTGTTTTTAAACAGTGTCTTGCTAGGTTGCTTAGAATTTCCCTCCTAAAATTATCCATTCTGGCCTGAAACCTTCAATCCTGTCTCAGACTGAGAAAGGAGAGCTGCAGTTCACGAACAACCTCAGCTACTTAGTGAGGCCCTTAGTGAAACCCTGTTTCAAAATTAAGAATAGAAAACAAGGCTGGGTGTGTAGCTAGGAGGTAGAATGCCCCTGGGTCCCACCCCCAGTACCACATACACACACACAAAAAGCACAGAAACTTAAACTAATCACAGGAAAACAATCCCAAACTGAGTGTTTGCCTATCGTGTGAAGTCCTGGATTCATTACCCCTCCCCCAAAGAAGAGACTAATGAAACAGTAAACATAATGAAGAACAGAAAAGGAACTGTATGAAAAAAATGTGTAAAATTTTTTTTGATAATTATATCATGGTTCCATTAACTCATGAATATGATTGATTGAAGGGAAGGAAGGGTCTAAGGAAATTTTCAATACTAACACAATTTTTCTGTAATTCTAAAATTACTTCCAAGTAAAAAAAAATGCTTTGAGGATACAAATTAAGGGTACTTTTAATATTTGTGGGGAGGTTCTGGGTGGGTAGGATTAAACTGAAGGACATTTTACCCCTGAGTTATACACCCCCAGCCTATTATTATTTTTGGTGGTACTGGGGGTGGAATCCAGAGGCTTTCTACCTCTGGGCTACACTCCCAAACCTATTTTATACTTTATTAGGAAACAGGGTCTCACTAAGTTGCTGAGAACCTCACTAAGTAGCTGAGGCTGGCGTTGAACCTGTGTGATCCTCCTGTCTCAGCCTCCCAAGCACTGGGATTACAAACTTGTGCCACCACACACAGCTCTCCCCCCAGCCTATTTTACTCTTTTATTTAGAAACAGTGTTTCACTAAATTGCAGAGGGCCTCACTAAGTAGCCTAGGTGGCGCACACTTGTAATCCCAGCATTTGGGGGGCTGAGACGGAGGATCTTCGTTTGCCGACAACCTCAGCAGCTACTTAGCGAGGCCTTCTGTAACTTAGTGAGACCCTGTCTCAAAATAAAGAATAAAAAGTAGGGCAGGGAGTGTAGCTTGGAAGTCCAATGTCCCTGGGTTCCATCCCCAGACCAGCAAAAAACAGAAGCAAAAACAAACCACACATAAAAAACAGGATCTCAATAGGTGGATGAGTCTTGTTCCGTTGCAGAGGGTGTCTTCGAATGTCTGATTCTGCCTCAGTCTCCCAAGTACTAGGATTATAAGTGTGCACCACCAAACTCAGATTAACATAGTTTTTACCTGGGAATGGTGGCAAAGGCCTATAATTCTGGTGTTTGGGATACTAAAATAGGAGAATCAAAGGCTTGAGGTAAGCCTCAGCAGCTTGGCAAGATACCCTGGCAGATCCTGTTTTAAAACAAAAAAGACATGCAAGGATGTAGCCTGGAAGCAGACAGTCCCTGGGCTCAATCCTTTGTATCAAAAAAGGGAGGGCAAAATAAAAATATAAGGGCTTTCACCCCCCCCCCCCTTTTGATACTGAGGATAGAACTCAGAAGCCTTCTACTGAGCCCTTTACTTTTGTGTGTGTGTATATGTATGAGAGGGGGGTAGCTGGGATGGAACCCAGGAGCATTCGTCCTCCGAGCTATACTCCCTGCTCTATTTTTTATTCTTTAATTTGAAACAGGGTCTCACTAAGTTTGTAAAGGGTCTCACTAAGTAGCTGAGGCTGTCTGCGAACCACCATCCTCCAGTCTCAGCCTCCCTCCCAATTGCTGGGATTACAAGCATGTGCCACCACACCCAGCCACCCCTTTACAATTTTATTTTGAAATAGGTTATTGCTGTATTTGAGGGGCTCACAGCGTTGCTGAGATTAGCTTGAAGATCTCATCCTACCCAAATAATGAGATTACAAGTATGTGCCACCACACCTCATCTCAATCTTACACTTTTCTTAACTTCTTAATTTTATGTTTAATTGTGTATTAAATTTTAACAATTACTTTGCTTTAATCCACGCAATAATCTCAGCTTTACAATTATACTTTACTACAAATTCTTTTTTTTGTGTGGGTCTGGAGATGAAACCCAGGGACATATGACCTCTATGCTACACCCCCTACCCTATATTTTATTTATTTATTTTTTGGTGGTACTGGGGTTCCTGGAAGCCCTTCTACCTCCAGGCTACACTCCCAGACCTATTTTTTAAAAATATTTTTATTTGGAAACAAGGTCTTGTAAGCCAGCACGACTGGCTTCGAACCTGTATGATCCTCCTGTCTCTGCCTCCCAAGCACAGGGATTACAAGAGTGTGGATTACAAGCGTGCACCACCACACCTGGCCTATATTTTATTCTTTTTTTGAAACAGGATCACACAAAGTTACAGAGGGCCTCACTGAGTAACTGCAATCCTCTGGTCTCAGCCTCCAGAATGTTGGGATTACAAGCGTGCGCCACCACAAATTATTTTCTATGTGTTATTTAATTTCAACTAAATCTAACTAAAAATAATTTTCCTAGTGTTGACTCTTCCTTATATATAAATTACTAAAAACAAACACCAAATAAAAAAATTTAAAAAGCCAGGCATGGTGCCATACAACTGTTATTCCAGTACTTGAGAGGCTAAAACAAAAGGATAGGATTGCAGGTTCAAGGACAGCCTCAGCAACTTAGTAAAGTCCTTCAGCAACTTAAGAGAGACCTTGTTTCAAAGCAAAAAAGTAAAAAGGATTGGGATGTTGCTTGGAGGTAGAATGTCCTTGTATTCACCAGTATCCACCCCCTCAAAGGTCTAAGATGAGTAACTATCGCTATAAAATACAGAGAGACAGACACGTTTTTAATGTGGTGCTGGGGAATGAACCTAGGGGAATTCTACCTCAGAGCTACACCCCTAGCCTAATTTTTTATTATTTTGAAACAGGGTCTCACTGAGTTGCAAAGGGCCTCATTGAGTAGCTGAGGCTGTCCTTGAGCGATCCTCCTGTCTCAGCCTCCTAAATGCTGAGATTACAAGATGGTATCACCACACCCAGCTTAGTGTGATTCTTATATTAAAAGGGAGCTAAACCAAGGCATGGTGGCTCATGCTTGTAATCCTAGCATTTAGGAGGCAGAGCCCTTTAATATCCCAAATCCTAATACTCATGTCCTATATACAGAATAGCGTAATATTTGAATAGTTGCATCTTCCCTTAAATTAGCTCATGATAGCCGGGTGTGGTGGCGCAGGCTTGTAATCCCTGTGCTTGGGAGGCTGAGACAGGAGGATCGCACGTGTTCGAAGCCAGCCTCAGCTACTTAGTGAGACCCTGTTTCCAAATAAAATATAAAAAAGGTCTGGGAGTATAGCCCAGAGGTAGAAAGCCTCTGGGTTCCACCCCCAGGACCACCAAAATAAATAAATAAATAAATAAATAAATAAATAAATAAATAAGCTAATGATAAAATTCCAAGTTAACAGGCAAATGTTATTTAAATGGCTGCATTGCAACATTCTTTAGGTTTTAAAAAAATTTCTGATCTGTGATTGCTTGAATCCACAAATTTAGAACTTGAGGATACAGTGCGTCAACCACAAAAACATTTTGACGAAAAGGTCTCAATCATGTCCCTCTAGCCTCAGCTTTTATTTAGTGAGGTCCTCTGCAATTCAATGAAATTGTTTCAAAATAAAGAGTAAAAAATAGGGTTAGGGGTGTGGCTTGGAGGTAGAATGTCCCTGGGTTCCATCTCAAGTACTACAAAAAAGGGGAGCGCAAACACGGATAAATTGGGAATGGTGGCACATGCCTATAATCTCAGTACTTGGGAGGCTGAGACAAGAGGATCAAAGGTTTGAGGCCAGCCCCTACAACTTACACCCAGTTTCAAAATAAATAATAAAAGCTTTCCAGGTGTTGAGGTGCATGTTTGTAATCCCAGCATTTAGTAAACTGAGACAGGAGGATCACATTATGAGGACAGCCTCATCTACTACTTAGCAAGGCCCTTTGCAAACTCAGTGAGACCCTGTTTCAAAATAAAGAATAAAAAATAGGGCTGGGGTTATAGCTTGGAGGTAGAATGACCCCCACCCTTCCATCCACAGTACTAAAAAAAAAAAAGAAAAAGAAAAAGAAAAAAATCCAACCATGATGGCCCATGACTGTAATTATAGTACTTTGGAGGGGGAGAGAAGATTACAGTTACAAAGATAGCCTCAGCAATTTAGTGAGGCTAACAGCAACTTAGTGAGACTTTTATTTCCAAATAAACAGGGATAGGGGTATAGCAATGTCCCTCGGTTCAATCCTGAGAACCCTAAATAAATAAGCAAGCCAATGATGTTAATACCTGTGAAAATATAAAATCCAAATGCTTGTCAATGCAGAGAGCTCAGTATGAGTGTGATTCGACAGAAAATGAGATGTCAGATAAACACATTCCTGGTATCTTTTAATATGTTTCAAATGAATTAGTGACTGTCAGTTACAAAATGTACTCCGGCGTGCTAGCGCATGCTTGTGATCCCCACACTTGGGAGGCTGAGACAGGAGGATCGCAACAGGTTCGAAGCCAGCCTCAGCTACTTAGTGAGGCTTTCAGCAACTTAGTGAGACCCCGTTTCCAAATAAAATATAAAAAAGGTCTGCAAGTATAGCGCGGAGGTAGAAAGCCTCTGGGTTCCACCCCCAGTACCACCAAAATAAATAAATAAATAAATACAAATAAAAAATAAAACAATCGGTTGTGGTTGTACATATTGCAGTCCCAGTACTTGAAAGGCTAAGACAGGAGGATAGCAGGTTTAAGGCAGTGTTAGTAAGTAGTGAGCCCCTAGCCAGCCGTGGTGACCCACACTTGTAATCCCAGCATTTGGGAGGCTGAGACCGGAGGATTGTGGTTCGCGGACAGCCTCAGCTACTTAGTGAGGTCCTCTGCAACTCATTGAGACCTGGTTTCAAAATAAAAAACAAGAAAAAGTAGGGCAGGAGGTGTAGCTCGGAGGTTGAATGCCCCTGAGTTCCATCCCCAGATCTGAAAAAAGTAGTGAGCCTCTAATCCACCTAGTGAGACAGTTTCAAAATAAAAATAAAATAGGGCTGGGTTTGTAGCTTGGAGGTAGAATCTTCTGGGTTCAATCCTCAGTACAAATTTTTTTGGTGGTACTAAGGGTGGAAACCCAAGGGCTTTCTACCTCCAGGCTCTACTCCCAGACCTATTTTATATTTTATTTGGAAATAGGGTCTAAGTTGCTGAGAGCCTCACTAATTAGCTGAGGTTGGCTTCGAACCCGTGCGATCCTGCTGTCTCAAGCTCCTAAACGCGGGGATTACAAGCGTGCACCATTATGCCCGAGTACCACAGTCTTTAAACAAAGCTCTAACCCTGAAGACTTCACATTCAATAAAAATCTTATTAATCTAAAAAGATATTTTTTCAATTATTCAGAAAGTATACTAGGATATGTTGTAGTAGATATTAAACTTAATATAAAGAGCAAGAGCCAGACACGTTAGCACACACTTGTAATCCCAGTCTCCAACATACTGGGATTAAAAGCATGGGCTACCAGACCCTGCTAGAATTGTAGTTTTAAGGCTGTGGAAATTGGTCAGAGGCAGTGGCACATGAATGCCTGTAATTCTAGCTAGTTAGTAAAGTTGAGAGAAGATCAGTTCAAAAAGGGCATAGTGGGCTGAGGATATAGCTAAGCAGAGAATTCTCCTGGGCGCATACTCTAGTACTAATGGAAAAAAAAGATTTTCAAAGCATTCGTATGCTGAACCCTTTAGTTATTGGCATTCTTATTCATTTACTTATTTATTTACTTACTTATTTACTTATTTATTTATTTATTTCTGTGGTACTGATGATGGAACCCAGGGACTTTCTATCGCTGGTCTATACTCCCAGACCTATTTTATACTTTATTTGGAAACAAGTTCTCACTAAGTAGCTGAGGCTGGCCTCAAACCTGCACAATCCCTGTCTCAGCCTCCCAAGTACTAGGATTACAAGCGTGAGCCACCACGCCCAGCTAGCTACTGGCATTCTAATAACCAAAAAACTTTCAAGATCTGACTCTCAACATGCACAACAACAAAAAATCTCTACTGGGGTATAGCCAAGTGCTTATCAGAATATGCCAGAACCTGAGTTTGTTCATTTAAAAGATATATATCACATCTTGCAAGTTACACAATAAGAACTATCCCCTGGGAATGCATTGCAAATATTAAGATCCTTAATGATAAAGTAAAAAACAGGATCTAAGTTGCCGAAGACCTCAATAAACTGCCAAGGTGGATTGGAACCTTGGATCCTGTCTCAGCCTCCCAAATACCAGGATTAAAGGAGTGAGTCATCACCCACATGAATAGTAACTAAAATTCTTTACCAAGGAACAAATACTATTGCAATATACTATAATACCATTATTCCCTTCTTTTTGTTGTTGTGTAACTGGGGATTGAACCTAGGAGCATTCTACCTCTGAGGTACAACCCAGTCCTATTTTTAATTCTTTCTGGGACAGGGTTTCACTAAGTTGTGGAGGGCCTCACTAGTTGAGGCTGGCTGTGAACCTTGTAATCCCAGTACTTGGGAGTCTGAGAAGATCATGAGTCATAGCTACAGCCCCACACCTTTCAAAGATGGTCACTAAAATACAGTACTTGGGCTGGTAATGTAGCTAAATGGTAAACAGCTTGTCTAGCATCCATTTGGCCTCGATGCCCAGAACCACAAAATTTAAAAAAAAAAAAAAAGTTATGCTTTCTCTTCCTACATACCTGGAGACTGGAGAAACATCTAGTATTGTTTCTACTCTTCACACAATTAAATAGTTGTGAGAACAAATACATGGTCAAATGGAGACAAATACCTAAACAATTCTAAAACAGGAGCTCTCAGAGGCTGAGACAAAAGGACCAAGGGTTCAAAGACAGCCTTAGTGACTTAGGGAGGCACTTTACAATTTAGTGAGACCTTGTTTCCAAGTAAGAAATAAAATCTGGCTAGAGGTATAGCTTGAGATAGAATGCATCTGGGTTCAATCCTCTACCAAAATAAAAATATAGCAGGGGTTTATAACATAGGCCTCCAAAAGACAGGCTAAAACCAGATCATTAATTAGTCCTACATGTTCAGACACTTTAAGAATGTATCTCTACATTCCTTATATTATTTATTGAGACATGTCACCGGGTATGGCGGCACACGCTTATAATCCCAGCGCTTGGGAGGCTGAGACAGGAGGATAGCACAGGTTCGAAGCCAGCCTCAGCTACTTAGTGAGGCTCTCAGCAACTTAGTGTGACCCTATTTCCCAATTAAATATAAGCCGGGCGTGGTGGTGCACACTTGTAATCCCAGCATTCGGGAGGCTGAGACCAGAGGATCCCGGTTTGCAGAGAGCCTCAGCTACTAAGGGAGGCCCCCCGCAACTTAGTGAGACCCTGTTTCAAATTATAGAATAAAACTAGGGCAGGGAGTGTAGCTCGGAGGTCAAATGCCCCTGGATTCCATCCCCAGACCCACAAAAATAAATAAATAAATAAATACAAAAAAATAAACGTGTATGGCTATGTTGCCCAGACTGCCTCAAACTACTTAGACTCAAGTGATCCTCCTGCCTCAGCCTCCCAAGAAGTTAGTACAACAGGTGCCTGCTACAGTACCTGGATTCCTTTTTTTTCCCCCCTGTGGTGCTGGGGATCAAGCCACACCGTCCTCCATTTTCTGTTTTGACACAGGGTTTCCCTAGGTTGTTGGAGCCTTGCTAAGTTGCCAAGGCTGGCCACGAACCTGCAATTCTCCTTTTCAGCCTCCTGAGTACTGGGATGACAAACATGTACCATCACATCCAGCTACACTCATCTTTTTTTTTTTTTAATAGTCCTGGAGATGAAACCCAGGGGCCTCTACCACCAGGCTACGCCCCGACCTATTTCATATTTTATTTGGATTGGCCACTACCCCTGGATCTACACTCATTATTATTATTTTTTTTTGCAGGTCTGGGGATGGAACGCAGGGGCATCGGACCTCCAAGCTACAGCCCCTGCCCTATCTTTTATTCTTTATTTTGAAACAGGGTCTCACTGAGTTGCGGAGGGCCTAAGTAGCTGAGGCTGTCAGCAAACTGTGATTCTCCGGTCTCAGCCTCCTGAATGCTGGGATTACAAGCGTGCGCCACCATACCCCCCTTACACTCATCAATTTTTTTTTTTTTTTGGTGGTACTGAGGATGGAACCCAGGGGCCCTCTACCTCTGGGCTACACTCCCAAACCTATTTTATATTTTATTTGGAGACAGGGTCTCTTAAGCCAGCTGAGGCTGGCTTCGAACCTGCACAATCCTCCTGTCTCAGCCTCCCAAGCACAGGGATTACAAGCGTGCGCCACCACACCCGGCTTACACTCATCATTCTTAAACCAGTTTAAGAACTCAAAAAGGTATGGAATGAACCAGTGCAAGATATGAACATGCTATTAAAACTTATAGCAGCATTATACTTTATGGTAAAAAGACAAAACAATACAAACATCCACCAATAATGAATAAACAAAATGATACACACATACAATTAAGTTTTATTCAACCTTTAATAAGAAAGTAAAATTACAGGGCGAAGTGAACAAGCCTGTAATTCCAGGATTTGGGAGATTGAGGCAGAAGAGTTACAGAGAGTTACAGATTCAAGAGCAGCCTCTAAAACCTAGTGAGATGCCATTTCAAAACAAAAAATAAGCAAGCCGTGGTGGTATACTCTTGTAATCCCAGTACTTGAGAGGCCGAAACAGGAGGATTGCAGGTTCAAAGACAGCCTCAACAACTTGGCAAGGACATCCTCAACTTATTGTGAGACTGTTTCCAAATGAGAATAAAAATTGGGCTTGGGGTTTAGCTCAGAGGTAGGATGTCTATGGGTTCAATCCCCAGTGCCATGGGAAAATAAAAAAAAGATAAAAAGGGCTAGAGGTATATATCTTGAAGGAATAATGGTTCAATCCCAGTAAAACACACATATGCACATACACAGCAAATAAATGCTGTATATAACATGTATAAACTTTTTCAGCCAGCCTCAGGTACTTAGTGAGGCCCTCTACAATTTAGAGAGACTCTGTTTCAAAATAAAGAATAAAAGCCAGGCATAGTGACTTGTAATCCCAGCATTTGGGAGGCTGAGACCAGAGGATCACGGTTTGTGGATAGCCTCAGCTACTTAGTGAGGCCCTTTGCAGCTCAGTGAGACCCTGTTTCAAAGTAAAGAATAAAAAATAGGGCTGAGTCATGCGCTGTGCAGCAGTGTCTCTCAGGAGCTGTAGTCCAATCCAAGAAAAAAAAAAAAAAAAGAAAGAAAGAAAGAAAGAAAGAAAGAAAGAAAGAAAGAAAGAAAGAAGAAAAGACAGTATAGCGCGGGGGTAGCATGCCCCCCAATACCTTAAAAAAAAAAAAAAAGCTAAAGCTAAAACGATATTCAGCCGGGGGTGGTGGCGCACGCTTGTAATCCCCGCGCTTGGGAGGCTGAGACAGGAGGATCGCACGGGTTCAAAGCCAGCCTCAGCTACTTAGTGAGGCTCAACAACTTAGTGAGACCCTGTTTCCAAATAAAATATTTAAAAAATAAGTCTGGGAGTATAGCCTGGAGGTTGAACGCCTCTGTGTTCCACCCCCAGTACCACCAAAATAAAATAAAAATAAATAAATAAATAAAATGATAAATGTTCATACATAAACATACTCTTTTTTTTGTGGCGATAGGGACTGAATCTAGGGGCATTCTACTTCCAAGCTATATTGCTGGCCCTATGTTATCTCATTTTCTTTTTTTCATGGTACTGAAGATTGAATACGGAGGGCATTCTACCTCCAAGCTACACCCCTAGCCCTATTTTTTATTGTGGAACTGGTTCTTACTAAGTTGATCAGAGTCTCATGACTTGCTCAGACTGTCTTCAAACCTGTGATCCTCTTTTCTCTGCCACCCATGTACTGGGATTAAAGGTGTGTGCCACCATGCCTGGTTTATTTTTAATTTAGAAACAGTTTTAGTCTTGCTAAGTTGCTGAGAGCCTTGATAAATTGCTAGAGTTGGCTTGAAATCTGCAATCCTACTGTCTCAGGCTTCTTATAGGCATGGGCCACCACACCAAGTATCTCTACGAATATTTTAGCCCCCCCAATTATTGACCACTGAAAAAATTTCATGCCAGACACAGTAGCCAAAATTTAAAATCCCAGTATCTGGGAAGCTAAGATAGTTCTGGGCTCCTAGGTAGATTGCTCTTGGGTTCAAACCTCAGTACCCTCACCCCCTCCCAAAAAAACCCCACATCTTAAATACGACACAGAATATGAATGGGGAGAAGAAAAATTCAATAAACTGCAGCTCACTCATCAAAATCCAAAACTTGCGCTGGGCATGGCGGTACACACCTGTGATCCTAGTGCTTGGGAGACTGAGACAGGAGGACTGCAGGTTGGCAGGTTAGTGTTATCTTGTTTCCAAATTAAGAGAGAAAAGGGGGACCGGGGGTGTACCCTGGAGGTAGGAGGATCCTGAGTTCCATTTCCAGTAACCCCCTGACATCAATCTTCTTTTTCAGAAGACAGCATTAACAAGGGAAAACGTATTTGACAAAATACTCATATGTATATTACGATCCCTTAGAACTAAAAAGGAAATAGCCCAATTAAACATATACAATAGTAATCCCAGTACTTGGGAGGCTGAGACAGGAGAAATGCAGTTTGAGGCCAGCCTCAAAGCTAGTTAGGCCCTCCATAACTTAGTGAAACCATTTTTCAAAATAAAATAAGGAGTGGGTGTAGCTCAGAGGTAGAATGCCCCTGGATTCAATCCCTGCCACTGCAAAAGAAATAAAATTAATTAATTAAAAAGTACAACAGCCCAGTGCAGTGGCCCATGCCTAAAATCCTAGTACTTGGGAAGTTGAGAAAGATCCTAGCTTTAGTAAGGACTCTCAGCAACCTAGGGAAGACACTGTTTCTGAACAAAAAATAAAAATAGCCGGAGGTATAGTTTGGAGGTAGACTGTCCCTGGGTTCAATATCTACCCCCCACACACATACTAAGTACATATATTTGAACAGATATTTCACAAAGAACAGTGGCATCCCTTCCTTGTAGTAATGATGTGAAATGATGCTCAACAGCATAAGGAAAATGGATATTTAAACCACAACTGGATACCCTATGAGTACAGTATGATAGCTGGAATTAATTATACAACACAGTCTAGCCATTCCATTCTTAGTCAAGTGAATGACAGAAGCACATGAAAAAGACAATAACCACAGGATGACCCTGATTACTGTGATGGTTTCATGCATAAGTCAAAATTTATCAAAGTGTGCCCTTGAACTTATGCAATTTGTTGCATGTCAATTACACTTCATTCATTAAAGTTTTAAAAAGGCAAATGAAAAAAAACAAAAAAACAAAAAACAAAAAAACAAAAAAAACAAAAAGATAAAGATTGCCCACACTGGGTCTGGAGGTACATGACTGTAATCCTAGGACCTGGGAAGCTCAGACAAGAGAATAACAGGCTTGTAGCCAACCTCAAAGCCAGGTGTGGTGGCACATGCTTGTAATCCCAGCACTTGGTAGGCTGAAAGAGTAGCTAATGAGTGTGATATAAACTTTACAGACAAGCAGTACAATCAACCAATTCATACAACTTGTTGTATACTTGATAGTATATAATCAACCAAATATACAACTCAGAAATTTTATTGGCCCAACTACCTCCTAAATATTCAAACTTTCAAAAAATAATCTAGGTGGGGGGACATTGTGCGTGCGTGTGTTTTACCGTGGATGGAACCCAGTGACATTCTACCTCTGAGCTACACTCTCAGCCTGATTTTTTATTCTTTATTTTGAAACAGAGTCTCAGTTGTGGAAGGCCTCACTGGGCAGCTCAGGCTGGCTGCAAACCTGTGTGTGGTCCTCCTGTCTCAGCCTCCTATGTACTGGGATTACAGGTATGTGCCACCACGCCCTACTCCAAAAGTTTCTTACCTAGCATGATGGTGCATCCCTATAAACCCAGTACTTGGGAGGCTGAAACAGGGAGAATCAAAGGTTTGAAACCAGCCTCAGCAAATTTAGTGAGACCCTATTTCCTGGAGGAAGAAAGCCAGGGTCCCTTTGCTAATATTTCTCTCTCTGCCCCCAGCTTCCTGGGCAGCTGAGATTGCATGTGTCAGCACCATGTTCAGCAAAAGGAATACTTCTTTAGATGATACAGATTAAAAAGCCTAAATTATTTTTTGAGGAAGATGGAAGGAGAAATTCGATTATGTGAAGTGGAAGTTCACATAATCTGAAAGAAGCTGGTTGTAGTGTCCCACACTTGTAATCCCAGTACCTGGGAGGCTGAGACGGGAGGATCATAGTTTACATACAGCCCCAGCTACTTAGTGAGGCCCTCCACAACTTAGTGAGACCTTGTTTCAAACAAACTCTCTCTCACACACACATCAAAACCAAAACCAAACAAACAAATAAGGGTGGGGTGACAGGGATCATAACTCTCAAGCACAGAAAGAGAATTAGCATTGCTGGCAGTCCTCGAATACCTTTAAGACTTTGATGAATAGCAACTACTTCTTATTTGGAAATTCTTTTACTTCACATAATCTAACTTCCCCTTCACCTTCCTCAAGTAAGAAATATTTAGGATTTTTAATCTATTAACAGAGCTCATCTAAAGAATCATTCCTTTTGCTGAGCATGGTGCTGACACCTGTATTCTCAGTTGCCCAAGAGGCTGAGGCAGAGATCCCAAGTTCAATGGCAGTCTGAACAATTTAGCATGACCCTGTCTCAAAATAAAAAGGAGATGTAACTAATTAGTAAAGTACTTGCTTAGCATCGACATGGTTATGGGCTCAATTCCCACTACTGGGGGGAGGGAGGGCAATTTCTTTAAATATTTGAAAGTAGATATGAAAGCAAAAACTGTGTATGTGTGAGTAAAAATATGTGGAAATGCTATAGGCCCTTAAAGTCGAGAAATAAGTTATACTGGGGAACATTAACTCAACATTAATAGCACTGAAAAATCAAATAATTACATACTGAGCAACGATTTACCAATCAATAAGAATGCAAAAAAAGTCATTCTCTGATCCTTATTATGGAGCTTACAGTTTGGAGTATGGGAGAGGAATAAGAAAATCTACAAAAGCCAAGCATGGTCCAGTGTGGTGGCGCACACTCGTAATCCCAGCGCTTGGGAGGCGGAGACAGGAGGATCCCACAGGTTTGAAGCCAGCTGTGCTGGCCTAAGAGACCCTATTCCCAAATAAAAAAGTATAAAATAGGCCTGGGAGTGTAGCCCGGATGTAGAAGGGCTTTCAGGAACCCAGTACCACTCCACCACACACACACACACACAAAGCCAAGCATGGCAATATGCTATGATGAAAGAGGTAAAGCAAAAACAGCACATAAGAAACCAAACCAAGCCGGGCGTGGTGGTGCACGCTTGTAATCCCAGCATTTGGGAGGCTGAGACCGGAGGATTGCAGTTCGCAGACAGCCTCAGCTACTTAGTGAGGCCCTTTGCAACTCAGTGAGACCTGGTTTCAAAATAAAGAATATGAAATAGGGCAGGAGGTATAACTCAGAGGTCAAATGCCCCTGGGTTCCACCCCCAGACCCGCAAAAAGAATAATAAAATAAAATAAATAAAAATTTTTGCCTAACAAATCTCTTCTGTTATTAAAACAACTTTTTAACAAATGCTTTTTTTGGGGTACTGGGGATTAACCCAGAGGCATTCTACCTCTAAGATAGCCACCCCCCAGTCAATTTTATATCTTTTTTGGAAATGGGTCTCACCTAGGTTGCTGAGAGCCTTGTTAAATTGCTGGGGTTGTCTTTGCACCTGTGATCCTCCTGTTTCATCCTCCCAAGTACTAATGAAATATTTTTTGAGATGGGGATGAAGCTCGGTGGCAAAATGCTCACCATGCACAGGTGAAGGCCTTGGGTTTAAACTCCACTACCACAGAAACAAAACAAAGTTATATGCTGCCTTAAATGCCTTAGTTTACTCTTGTATGTGTATTCATATGTAGGGTTAGGGCTAGAATCTAAGGCCATGAGCATGCTAGGCATGTGCCACAGAACTGAGCTCTATATACTCAATCAATGTTTATTTCTCTTTGAAATTTTATTCTTCTGTGAACCAATGGTACAGTATCCATCAAGACCTAATACAACCAGAAGCATGTAATTCAGTCCAAAAGAGTCACAGATTTTCCTGGCAAAGTAATTTAGACAGTGAAAATGCCATCACCAAACAGTAAAAATTAACCTAATCTAAGAAGTTGGCTGTGCCCCACACTTATAATCCCAGTACCTGGGAGGCTGAGACAGGAGGATCATGGTTTGAAGCCAGCCTCAGCTACTTAGTGAGGTCCTCCACAACTTAGTGAGACCCTGTTTCAAAATAAAGAATAAAGCCAGGCATGGTGGCATACACTTGTAATCCCAGCGCTTGGGAAGCGGAGACAGGAGGATTACACAGGTTCGAAGCCAGCCCCAGCAATTTAGTGAGACCCATTTTCCAAATAAAATATAAAATAGGTCTGGGAATATAGCCCGGAGGTAGAATGCCCCTGAGTTCCACCCCCCATTACCGAAAAACAAACTAAAGAAAAGCTAGATTAGAAAAATCATCTCTCTCAGCCGGGCGTGGTGGAGCATGCTTGTAATCCCCACGCTTGGGAGGCAGAGACAGGAGGATTGCGCAGGTTTGAAGCCAGCCGCGCTGGCTTAAGAGACCCTGTTTCCACATTAAAAAAAAAAAAAAAAAAAAAAAGTATAAAAAATAGTTCTGGGAGTGTAGCCCATGGGAGTGTAGCCTGGAGGTAGAAGGGCTTCCAGGAACCCCAGTACCACACACACGAAAAAAGAAAAATCATCTCTCTCTAATATGGCATGCTGTTTGTGCAGCCAAACCTATTCTTTCCTTTTTGAGAGGGTATTATTACCTGAGATAAAGCAGTCATCAAGCCTCATCCCCTCCCTAGTAGCTATAACTACAAAGATAAGCTGTTTACATAGCTTCACCTTTCCTTTAAAATACATGAAAATTTATTGCCTTCTGTACTAATGAAGGTGCTTATAGGGCCCAATGCCTGGTCGTCATTCCCCGTTTTTGTTTTCTGGTACTGAGGGCATTCTACCTCCCAACTACACTCACATCAAGTATTATTTTTAAGCTAGGTCTCACAAAATTGTTGAGAATGGTCTCAAGCCCATGGTCCATCCTGTCTCACATTCCAAGTACTGTGACTACTGGGCTGGCCATCATTACCTTGTTTTGGTTCATGCCATACTCATCATATATACCTACGTATCTCATCTATTATTCCCCTTTCACATACCTGTTTTCTTTTCTTTCTTTTCTTTTTTTTTCTTTTGCACAGTACTGGGGATGGAGCCTGGGAGCATTCTACCTAGCTACACCCCCAGCCCTTTTTTATTCTGAAACAGAGTCTCACTGCTTTGCAAAGGGCCTAAGTAGCTGAGGCTGTCCGTGAACTGTGATCTTCCTGTCTCAGCATCCCAAATGCTGAAATTACGAGCTTACGAGTTTTACACACACACACACACACACACACACACACACACACACACACACACACACACACACCTACCTCTACCTCTCAGTGGTAGAGCCCTTGACTACCATGTGCCAGATCCTGAATTCAATGTTTAACAGTGCAATAACAAAAAAAACCTAAAAATGGTTTAACTATAAAAACAAAGGAAACAGAGTTGAGGGGCTCATTACTTCTAAAATCAAAATTACTTAAAAGGAAACAAAATGAATGTTCAGCAATGATAAGTTTATCTCTATAGTTATCTTCAGGTTAACATTAAAAAAGTACTGAGCTGGGCGTGGTGGTGCTTGTCATCCCAGCATTCAGGAGGCTGAGACCAGATGATCGCAGTTTGTGGACAGCCTCAGCTACTTAGTGAGACCCTATTTCAAAAGAAAAAATAGGGCAGGGTGTGTAGGTCGGAGGTCGAATCCCCATTGGCTCCATCCCCAGACCCGCCAAAAAAGTACTAATATATTGGGAGTGGTGGCACACACCTGTAATTCCAGTACTTGGGAGGTTGTAGTTTGGAAGTAGAATGCCCCTGAGTTTTCATCTCTAGTACCAGAAAATTAATTAATTTTAAAAATAAAAAGGGCTAAGGAGAGTATGGGGAGTGTAGCTTATAGGTAGAATGGCCTTGGGTTCAACCCTACTACCCAAACAAAAAAACAAGAGGTACAAAAGTTAACACTTGAATAAGAAATGTTAAAAAGTACTTAAAAGTTAGTATGAAATAATTTTCTAATGCTTTATAAACCAGAGCTCCTATGTTAAACAAAATATTGTTTTTAATCAGTCAACAAATTTAGCAGATGCACACATTAATGTAGCATTCATAAATCTACTTGAGGAATCATTTTCTACCCTGTAAGAGTAATTTGAGGATCTTTTACAAAGTTTGATGCTACAAAGACACAAATATCAAATCCTAAAAAAGAAATAGAGCCTAAATTAATATTAGTTTTTAATCCTGAGACCTTCTACCTCTGGGCTACATGCCCTATCTATCTAGCTATCTATCTCTCATCCATCTTATCTATCTTGGGTATGGGAATTGAACCCAGAGGTATCTACCTCCAAGCTATACCCTCAGCCCTATTTTATTTTTTGTGGTACTGGGGGTGGAACCCAAGGGCTTTTCTACCTCCAGGCTATACTCCCAGACCTATTTTTATACTTTGTTTGGAAACAGGATCTAATCAAGTTGCTGAGAGCCTCACTAAGTAGCTGAGGCTGGCTTTGAACCTGTGAGGACCAATCCTCTTGTCTCAGCCTCCCAAGCACTGGGATTATAACCACCATTTCCGGGTTATTTTTATTTTGAAACAGGGTCTCAATGTATTGCTGAGAGTCTAGCTACTTGCTGAGTCTGTCCTTGAACCTGCAATCCTGTCTCAATCTTCCAAGTACAAGGATTTATTTTACTTTTTATTTGGAAACAGAGTCTCACTAATTGCCGAGACTGGTCTCCAACCCATGACATTTAGGTCTCAGGCTTCTAAGTACTAGTATTTATAGGCAGATGCCACTATGCTCAGCTACTAGAGCCCAATTTTTGGGTAACAAATGGAACTATGCACTGGTAAACTAGTTCAATCCTTTAACTTCTAGAGCAGAAAAAGATTTAGTATAAGCCTATGTGATAAGAGATGCTTTGTTTTTTAAAACAAAAGGAAGCCAGGCCTTTGGTACATGTCCATGATTAGGCCTGTGAAGCTGGTATTTGGAAGGCTGAAACAGGAAGATCTCAGCAACCTAGTGAGAGCCTGTTTCGAAATAAGATAAAATAAATAAAGTTAGAAGCCCAGCATGGTGGGTCACACCTGTAATCCCAGTAGTTGGGAAACTGAGATAGGATCATAGGCTTGAGGATAGCCTCAGCAAGCAGTAAGACTCAGCAACTTAGTGAGACCTTATTTCAAAAATAAAAGTAGGTTTAAAGCTAGCCTCAGCTCCTTAGTGAAGCTCTCAGCAACTGAGTGAGACCCTGTTTCCAAATAAAATATAAAATAGGTCTCGGAGTATAGCTCAGAGGTAGAAAAGCCCCTGTTCCACCCCTAGTACCACTAAATAAATAAATAAATAAATAAATAAATAAATAAATAAATAAATAAAAAAATTAAATTAGGGTCGGGGTATAGCACAGAAGTAGAGTGCACCTGGGTTCAATCCCTAGTACTATAAAACAAACAAAAACAAAAGGAAAAGCTACGTATGGTGATTTATGCCTGTAATTCCAGTACTTGGGAGGCAGAGACAGGAAGATAACAAATTTGCAGCCAGCCCCAGCAAATTATAGCAAGACTCACCACACTGTACTAAGGCCTTCCCTTTGGGAGGTAGAGACAGGAGGATACTAGGCTTGCAACCAGCCTCAGCAACGTATAGCAAGGCCCACCATATTGTAGTGAGACCCTGTAAAAAATAAAAAAAATTAAAATAGGGCTGGGAGTATAGCTGAGAGGTAGAATGGTCTTGGATTAAATTCTCAGCACCACACACAATAAGAAGCAAGGTATGGTGGTACATGCCTGTAATCCCAGTATTTGGGGGGCTGAGAGAAGAGGACCACATGAAATACCAAGTAAAGGACAGCACTATAAAAAACAAATTATCAAAGACATATTCCTCATTACAAAGTCAAATATATACATACATGGGGGGCAGATTCTACCTCTGAGATAAAGCCCCCAGATTTTTTTTTTGGTCTTGTAACAGGATCTTGCTTAGTTTTCTGAGGGTCTCCCTAGGTTGCTAAGGCTGGCCTTGAACTCCTCCTGTCCCAACCTCCCAAGAACTGGGATTACAGGCATATAACCTGACTACTTATATTTTAGTCAAGATGAACAAATTGATAGATATAAAGTACATTAAGCAAGGTGTGGTGGCACAGGCTTGTAACCCCAGCATTTGGGAGGCTGAGACAGGAGGATCTCAGTTCAAGGACAACCGCAGCTACTAATTAGTGAGGCCCTTTGCAACTAAGTGAGACCCTATTTCAAAATAAAGAATAAAAAATAGGGCTAGGAGGTAGAAGGCCCCTGAGTTCCATCCCCAATACAACACACACACACAAAAGTATATTATGGCCAGACATGGTATTGCACATCTATAATCCCAGTAATTACTAAGCTGAGTGAGGAGGATGGCAGGTTCAAGACCAGCCTCAGCATCTTAGTAAGACCCTGTTTCAAAATAAAAAATAAAGCCAGGTACAATGGCGTATGCCTATAATCCCAGTACTCAGAAGGCAGAGAGAGAGAGAAAGAGAGAGACATACCACAGATTTAAGTCAGCCTCAGCAACTTAGTGAGGCTCTTAGCAACCTATTGAGATCTTGTTTCTAAATAAGAAAATAAAATTTGGCTGGGGTAAAGCTTGAAGATAGATAGATGCTTCTGGATTCAATCCCCACAATCCCCCAAAATAATAAAAATAGGGCTATGGCATCGCTCAGAGGTAGAATGCCCCTGGGATCAATCCCTAGTAGCAAAAATAAAGCACATAAAATACCTTTCCTCAGTTTTTTTTTTCCCTTGGTGGCATTGGGCATTAAATCCAGAGGCACTCTACACCTGAGCTATACTCCCAGTCTGATTTTATTTATTTAGAAATAGAGTCTCACTAAGTTGCTTAGGCTGGCTTCCAATTGGCGATCTTTCTGTTTCAGTTTCCCAAGTAATGGGATCACAACCCTAAGCCACCACACCAGGCTCCTGAGTTTAATGATTATTTTTTTCCTAATATAGTATAGAGAAAAGTTAAATATTAACACCAAGCATTACAAGAACTATATTTTCAGGTCTTTTTTCTTATTTTATAATTCAACCTTACATTGGCAACTGCAGAAATGCCAAAGGTATATAAAAAAAAGCCTTGTGATTTTTCATACTTTTTTTTTAAGCTCAGTTAAACTTACTACTTTTCCATGTGTAGCAATACTTCTTGTCAAGTTACTGTCTTGTGGACTTGAAGTAATATGTAAGATTACATATTCATATTTCTTTTACTTCCAAGAATGCTCCAGATTGGTTTGACAGGTTTTTTTTTTTTGGTGTATGAATACTGAGGATTGAACCCAGGGCTCCTGATAGGCAGCACACACTAGGCAAGTCCTCTACCACTAAGTCCACCCTCAGCCTGGCAGTCCCCCTTTGTAGTACTGGGTATTGAACCTAAAAGCATTCTAACTCTGAGCTACGTCTCCAGCCCTTTTTTATTTTTTTGTTTTAAAACAGGGTCTCACTAGGTTACTGAGGCTGTCCTTGAATATGCAATCCCGTCTCAGCCTCCCAAGTACTGGGATTACAGTCATACACCACCATGCCTGGCTCCCTATACTGTTAGTCTAGCTGCCCCTCCCAACAGAAACTGCCATGCAACATAAGAAAAGCAATACTCTCCACTTCAGGAAAATAAATTGCTGAAAGAGTCGAAATAGTAAATTTCTGAATTTAGAATTCTTTAAGATTATTTTCCTACCTTCACACTGGTTCCTTGGAAGAATCTTCCACCTTGTTTTTATCACATTTTCCAAAATTTGTAGTCCATAATACTGAAAATTGGAGAATAAAAGCATGTGAATATATTGCCACAGGACTGGTAACTCTCAGGATTCACAAATGGACAGACATTCACACATTTACATCTAAATTTCCAAAAACAATATGCTACCAAGGTTTAATTACATATATTAAACAAGGAGCTATTCACCCATATACTGAGATTTCATGCATTTTCCTCACTTTGCTGTTTGCTACTCTATGTAACGTCCTGCTGTTTATACATGCTCACACCAGGAGGAAGAACCAAATAAAAAGCCCTCTAGCAGCCAAATGGGCTTATCTGTAGAAGGAAAACTAGCAGCCAGATATGAATTCACAGCATAAATGACTGCTCATAGGCTCACGTACTTTAACACAACCCGATTCCTAAGAATTTAGCAGCTTGGATGCTATCAAGCTTCCTACCATCCTCTAGAAGTTATAAGCTTTTGGCCAAATATTAAAGTGCTATCCCAGATACTTTCTGTACAATGTGTTTATAAGTATCACTGGTGTGTTACTTAAGGAGCAGCAAGACAACCCATGAATTTATTTTAAATTTTAACCCACCCTTATAATTGCTATTTCTACTAATTTAAAGATAAACTTTTGTGCACAGTCAAAATAATACACAAATGCATGTTGCAATCTGTATCTACCTTTCAGGTATTCCTAAACATAAAAGTTATAAGTAAATGTATAAGAGAGTTAAAAAGTAAAGATACCAACTTTCAAGCCTTTTCATCCCTCCTGCTGTTTATGCACTCTAAATAGTCAACAATGTTTTATAGAATTTATAATGTTCTGGGAGCTACAAGCTAAAATTATTACTATGACCAATTAGTGTGGATAGACAGGAGGAAGAAAAGGGACAAAAATGTTGTGGTACCTTACAACTTAAAGAATAAATTAACAATACCTGAAAGGTAAACTCATTCATACATAGACATATAACCTCAGATTGCAAGTTTTGGCTGAGAATAAGAGTTCATCTTTAAAATGGTTAGTCAGTACACAATAAAATAGAGCATTAGTATTTCAACCAAAGGGATCATGTGAATGCTCTTTTTATCCAAAGCACAATATAGACTGTCCCAAACTACATTGTGCTCAAACAGTGAATGTTTTTGCTGTTTTAACATTTCATACTCATACTTATTGGAAAATTTTGCCATCTCAACTCAAATCCTACATTTGCAGAACATTCCTTAAAGACTTCCAAAATAAAAACAAGGCCAAAGCAAAATACTAAATTTATAAATTTGATACCATTAAAATGGTTCATAATCAGCAGTAAATAAAAAGCTTTCCATCCTGTTCACTTAAGAACACAGCTAGCTCTCTAGGTCTCAGGAAAAGTGTAAATAAGCCAAAAAAAAAAAAAAAGTTCCTAACTGACCGGTATTCTAAATTATCTTTTAAAAACATACTACCCTAAGTTTTTTCTTCATTTTTTGAAGCACAAGATTAGATTGTCAAAATTTAGAAAGTCAGAACAATGCACTGCTCACTTCCCAACATGATAGCTCTTCCTAAAACCAGCCAATTAAAGGACCTGTTAGACACTAACAAAATCACTAACACAAATATCAAACTAAACCCCTTAAATCTTATTTGATCAAATTTTTGTTTATTTTTGCATTGAAAGATAACCCTAAATTCTTTATATTTGTTTATTTACTTTTCCCTAACTGGTTGTCACTGTGTAACCTAAAATACCTATTTATATCTTCTAGTCCTTTCTCCAACTACAACAAGGTAATATAAGCTTGCTGAACCAATACAATGCATATTTCACCTTCCTGCCAAGATGGCCAAAGCCAAAAGCATACTAAATGCTTGGCACAACTTTGGTCAAAGGAAAATATAAATATATATAAATATATATTCACCATCATAATACCCTAATACCAAACATTTCCTAGACATAAAGACCCCACATAAGAAACTGAGATAAAGACAATTCATATTCTGGGGTGGGGTGGGGTGGGATTTGGTTCAAAAATCTAAAGTGACAGCCAAATCTGAAAGCCAATGTTAAATGACTACTTTGGAAATATCCATAAATAACCCATTCGTGCTAAAAAAAGACTACTGTTCGTTTTTATGTCTCAGAACTTGAGAGATCCACTGCTGAGTTATGAAGATGAGGGACAGATAACAGCATAGACTACATGAAAAAATAAATGCATGAAATGATCCCTATGGTAGAAATTTCTACTGAGCCCTTAGAAATACTTATTTTATGCATTGAATTCCCCGTTCCCCACCCACCACCCATGAAACAAAAACAATTGATGAACAGAATTCAGTTAAAGGGAATCAAAAGGGTAGACCTTGTGGAGGCCTGCCGTCAAAGCCTAGCTGTGTCAGTTGCACAGGAAGACACCCCTTTTCTTCCTATTACAAGCAATCAACATAATGGAACATTATGATTAATATCAGGTAGTGTTAACATCTTTAAAGAAAAAAAATGATTGCATAAAAGCCAAATGTCATAGTGCATAAATTTAGCACCAAATTATTTGTAATTTATGTAAATTGAAGAATTCTTTACCTGTTGCTTTCTTTCTGTTCCTCTAATCATCTCATTTTTCACAAGACAAATTTGAGTTTTTAAAAATACTGTTGATAAATCAACTTAAACATTAGTAATGTCTGTCAGTATAAAAAGCGAAATTTACCAGGCAAGCAAACAGGCAAACACTGTTATGTTACTTAAGGTTAGCACTTTGAGGAAGTTCTGGACTGTATTTTTGCCCTAAAATTTACAAGATGTCAAAACTAATTAATATTTTTAAAATGTTAAATAACACACTGATTTCAGAAACAGATGTGAATATGGCTATTTTCTGTTTTAACACAATGTATAGTAAGTAGAAATCTTTTGTGTATTAAACAGAATGCCATGAATTTTATTACTTTAAGGCAGTTTAAAGAGAAGCGTGAATCATCAAGCCTAAAACAGTCAAAGCACATTTTGATCAACCCTTCTGTTCAAACTTAAAAATGACCCAAATAATAACATTTTCAACTGCAAACAAAAACTGAGTGCTGTCCTATTAAAAGCATTGGTACCATGGAGTAGGGTTTTAAGCTATCCACACACCTCCACCTGGTGGTGGAGGTGCCTAGCCTGTATTATATTGATTACTTGCCCAAAATAACTCCTCAAATGTTATGTTTCATCTCTGAATAACATTCAGAATTTATGCTTAGACCCATATACATATTCTAAAAAGGAAAAAATGAAAACCAAAATCAACAACCAAAAAAAGCCACCTTGCATTCTAGTCCTAATTACAAAACTTCATTCAAAATTCTTAGGACTATTTGCAAGAATTAATTCTATGTATAGACTAAATTTTGAAATAAGATAACAATATAAAATAATTTGAGATACAAATGCTAATATTAAAAAGGAGACACCTTCCTCAAAGTTTACAACTGGAAGAAAAGAAGAAAATCGATTTAAAAACCACCACATGCTTACTTTTGTGTTCATATTCTGTGAAAATTCCAAAATTGTATCAACTCTTGTCCACGCATCAGGATGCTCCTTTAAATGTGTCAGTACTTCTTGAGCCATTCTTTGCTAAAATATCAAACAAAAAGAATTTTAAGCTAACTTATTCTTTTGAATTATTCATTTAAGTGTAAATTATTAACAGAGACACAAATTCTAAGACAGTGGTTCTATCAACTTATGGAACATTTAAGAAACAAAAAGCCATTATCGAAATAAATAAAAAATGTTAAGTATCACTACTTCTAAACCTTATTTAAAATAAGCAGCCAGGCATGGTTGCTCACACTTGGAATCCCAGCATCTGGGAGGCTGAGATAGGAGATTCCCGGTTGATGAAGAGCCTCGAGTACATAGTAAGGCCCTTTGCAACTTAATGAGACCCAGTTTCAAAAGAAATAAAAAATAGGGCTGAGGGTGTCACTCGGAGGTAGAATGCTTCTGGGAATGACTTTTTTTTTGGTGGTACTGAGGACTGAACCTGAGGGCATTCCACCTCCGAAGGAATACCCTCAGTCTTATTTTTTCTTTCCTTTGAGACAGGGTTTCACCAAGTTGCAAAAGGCTTCACTAAGTAGCTGAGGCTGGTGGCAAACCTGTGATCCTCCTTCCTGTCTCAGCCTCCCAAGATTTGGAATTATAAGCACAAGCCACCAAGGCCAGCTTAGAAATGTTTTCTTTTTGGTTTGGGTACTAGCAACTGAAGGGGCATTCTACCTCCAAGCTACACCCTGGCCAGCCGGCTGGCCACCCATCCACCCATCCTTCCATCCATTTATTTTGGTAATGGAGAATGAATCCAAGGACATTTTACCTCCCAGATACACGCTCAGTCCTATTTTTTATTCTTTATTTTTGAAACAAGGCCTGAGTTGTGGAGGGTCTCACTAAATAGCTGAGGCTGTCTGAACCTGTGATCCTCCTGTCTCAGCCTGTAAGTACTGGGATTAAAAGCTTGCACCAGGATTTGGTGGGGTGGTGTACAATCATAATCCCAGTACTTGGGAGGCAGGATCATAGGTTGAGACAGGATCATAGGTTCGTACCAGTCTCAACAATTTGTGAGGCCCTCTGCAACTTAGTGAGATCCTGTTTTAAAATAAATAAAACAGCTGGGCGTGGTGGCGCACACTTGTAATACCAGGGCTTGGGAGGCTGAGACAGGAGGATCTTGCAGGTTCAAAGCCAGCCTCAGCTACAGAGTGAGGCTTTCAGCAACTTAGTGAGACCCTGTTTCCAAATAAAACACAAAACAGGTCTGGGAGTATAGCCCAAAGTTAGAAAGCCCCTGGGTTCCACTCCCAGTACCATTAAAAAATAAATAAATAAATAAATAAAATAGGGCTGAGGGTATAGCTTGAGGTTGAATGCCCCCCTGGGTTCAACCCTCAGTACGTACACACACACACATACCACACACAGACAAAAAATTAAATAAATTAGCTGGGGGTGGTGGCGCATGCTTGTAATCCCGTGCTTGGGAGGCTGAGACAGGAAGATCCTGCAGGTTCACAGCCAGCCTCAGCTACTTAGTGAGGCTCTCAGCAACTTAGTGAGACCCTGTTTCCAAATAAAACACAAACCAGGTCTGAGAGTATAGCCCAAAGGTAGGAGGCCACTGAGTTCCACACCCAGTACCACAAAAATAAATAAATAAAAATAAGAGCTGCCCCACCAAACCAGCTTAATTTTTATTTTGAAATGGGTCTCTGCTGGGCATAATGGCACACACTTGTAATCCCAGTGTTTGTGAGGCTGAAAGAAGAGGACTGTATAGGTTCCAGGCCAGCCTCAGGAATTTACTGGCCCTATTTCAAAATAAAAAATAAAATAGGAATGGGAGTTTAGCTCAGAGGGTAGAATGCCCCCAGGTTCAATCCCCAGGACAGAAGAGGACTGAAGAAAAAGGGTATAGTGGCCCACATTTGTAATCCCAGTACTTGAAGAGGTTGAAACAGGAGGATCACAGGTTATGAGGCCCTTTAGTAATTTAAGATCCTGTTTCAAAACAAAAATACACTGATCTGGGTGTGGTGGCTCAGGCTTATAATCCCAGTGCTTGGGAGGCTGAGACAGGAGGATCGCACAAGTTTGAAGCCAGCCTCAGGTACTTAGTGAGATTCTGTTTCCAAATAAAGTATAAAAAAATAGGTCTGGGAGTATAACCTGAGGTAGAAAAGCCCCTGGGTTCCACTCCCAAAACTACAAAACAAAAATACACTGGGCCTGGTGACCCACAATTGTAATCCCAGTATTTGGGAGGCTGAGACAGAAGGATCTCAGGTTGGAAGCCAGCTTCAGTTAAGTGAGGCCTCAAGTTAGTGAGAATGTTTAAAAATAAAAAAACAAAGCGAGCTCTGTGTGGTGGTGCACACTTGTAATCCAACATCTGGGAGGCTGAGACAGTTACAAAGGGCCACCACACCCAACTTATTTTTTTTATTTTGAAACAGAGCCTCACTAAATTGCTGGTCCTGGCTTTGAATCTATAATCCTTCTGCCTCAGCCAAACACTGGGACTACAAGAATGAAAAACCACACCCAACTCAAAATTAGATTTAATCAGTGTTCTCAAATTTAAGTATAAGAAACACTACAAATCCCAAAACTTACAGATACACATAGACTTAAGACTCTTTTAAAAGGATCTTTTAGCCGGGTGTAGTGGCGCATGCTTGTTAATCTCTGCACTTGAGAGGCAGAGACAGGAGGATTGGTCAGGTTCGAAGCCAGCTGTGCTGGCTTAAGAGACCCTGTTTCCAAATAAAGTATAAAAAATAGGTCTGGGAGTGTAGCCCAGAGGTAGAAGGGTTTCCAGGAACCCCAGTACCACCACACACACACACACACACACACACACACACACACACACACACACACACACACACAACAACAACAACAACAACAAAAACTTAAAGGTCTGATAGCCGGGCATGGTGGGGCACCCTTGTAATCCCTGCCCTTGGGAGGCTGAGACAGGAGGATCAGTGCAGGTTCAAAGCCAGCCTCAGCTGGCTTAAAAGACCCTGTTTCCAAATAAAATATAAAATAGGTCTGGGAGTATAGCCTAGAGGTAGGTAGAAGGCCCCTGGGTTCCATCACCAGCACCACCCAAAATAAATAATAAATATAAAAAGGTCTCATAAATTTTATAATAGCCAAACTTTTCACTCTGAAATTCCACCTATTTTATAAGTTAAATCTAGCATATTTTAGAAACTATTTCCTTAGCTTTTTTATTGTTACGATGTAAACCCAAAACATTAAACCTATGTAATGTACTCATCATCTAGAACTAACAAATGTTAACATTTTGTTGTACTTCTATCCTTTTAGGGAAAGAAGTATGCTAGGGATTGATCTATTGCACCTACAAGTCAGTAAGTAACCAATGGAGCAGAATAGGAAACCCAGAAACAAGTCCACACACTTTCAAGCCAACTGATTTTTGACAAAGGGGTCAAAAACATACACTAGAAAAAAGATATAGCCTGTTAAACAAACAGTGTTGGCAAAACTGGTTAACCATATGCAAAAAATTGGAAATTAATCCCACTTTCTCACCCTGCACAAGAGTCAATTCAAGATGGATCAAAGACTTGGAAATAAGACCAGAGACCTTGAGGATATCCTTGAAGTGGGCATAGGTCCAACACTGCAACATATAGGCAGAGAGAAAATCTTTCTCAACAAGACCCCAAAGGCACAACAAACTAAAATGTGAATCAATATGTGGGATTGCATGAAACTGAAGAGCTTCTGTACAGCAAAGTAAACTGTCAAGAACCTCAACCAAGAGCCAACAGAATGGGAGAATATTTTGACCACCTACACCTCTGATAGAGGAATAATATCTAGAATATACAGAGAACTCAAGAAAGTCAACACTAAGAAAACAAAGCATCCAATAACAAAATGGGCAAGCGAACTAAATAGACACTTCACAAAAGAAGAAATTCAAATGGCCAATAAATGCATGAAAAAAATGCTCAACATCACTGGCAATCAGAGAGATGCAAATCAAAACTACCCTGAGATTTCACCTTACCCCAACTAGAATGGCAACCATCCAAAACACAAACAACAAATGCTGGCGAGGATGTGGAGAAGTGGGAACTCTAAAACATTGTTGGTGTGATTGCAAATTAGTGCAACCACTTTGGAAAACAGTACGAAAAATCCTCAAAAGAATGGGAACAAGTCTACCATTCAATCCAACAATACCACTTCTGGGTATCTACTCAAAAGGAAGGAAACCAAACTACCAAACTAATGCATGTGTATCTATGTTCATAGCTGCACAATTCACCATAGCCAAACTATGGAACCAGCCAAGATGCCCATCAACAGATGAATGGATTACAAAACTGTGGGATATGTACACAATGAAATTTTACTCAGCTATTAAAAAAAACACAATTACATCATTTACGGGAAATGGATAGATCTTGAGGACACTATGCTAAGTGAGATTAGTCAAAAAAAAAAAAAAAAAAAGTAAGGAATCAGATGTTTTCCCTAATATGTGAAAGCTAAAGTGAAAGGGATCATAGGAGGAACTCTAGGTGAAAAAGGAGATCCTATAGAGGAGCAAATACAGCAACCTAACTGTGGGGATGGGAGGAAGGAAGAAGGAAACTCTTTAAAGCTCACAATGTACTAATTCATATCATGTCAACCACTAAGCCAAGCAGGAGAGGGAGGGATGGGCAAAGAGTGGCGTGGGGCTGGCTGGGTAATGTGTACATTTATGTCTACACAAGTTTTTTGCTTCATCATGATGTAAAATTCGATGCACCAATAAAAAATTTAACAAAAGTCACTAAGTACACGTTCTAAGGTGCACCATCAGCCCCTATTTTTCTTAACCAAGAAGTTATCTTTTTACTTTCCCCTAATGCCATTTCCTTATTTCCTTCCTTCCTTGGCAATCATTTTCATGGAAAATGAAATGGAGGCAGGGGAAGTTGCTAGGAGTGAACCTAATGGCATTCTACCTCTGATCTACACACAGCTCTTTTTTTTTTCTTCTGGAACTAGGAATTGAACCCAAGGGCATTCTACCTGAGTTATAGCCACAGTCCTATTTTTGAAACAAAGTCTCACTAGGTTGGTGAGTCTTACTACATGCTGAGGCTGTCCTTGAACCTGCAATTCTCCTTTCTCAGCCTTTCCAGCACTAGAATTACTAGGCATATGACACCACATATGGCTTTTATTTTTTGCAGTACTGGGGATGGAACCTAGGGCCATTCTACCTCCAAGCTACATACCCAGCCCTTTTATTTTGAAACAGGATCTCACTAAGTTGCAAAGGCCCTCAATAAATAGCTGAGGCTGTCCATGAACCGCTATCATCCTGTCTCAGCTAGATGCTGGGATTACAAACGTGAGCCATCATTCCTGGCTATTATTAATTTTGAAATGGGAATCACACTAAACTGCTGAGGGCCTTACTTGCTGAGGTTAGCTTGGAACTTGGGATCACTCCATTTCAGCCTTCCCAGTACTAGGATTACAGGTGTGTGCTACTGAGCTCAGCTACTTTCACAAATGTTATTTTTCATGTCCTTATTTTCACTTTAAGTATATAAATTCATAAATAATACAGTTTCAAGCTGGGCATGGTAGCTCACACTTGTAATCCCAAGACTTGGGAGGCTGAGACAGGAGGACCTAAGGGTCATACATAGCCAGCCTCAGCTACTTTGTAAGGCCCTCCACAACTTAGTGAGACCCTGTTTCAAAATAAAGAACAAGCCAGGCATGGTGGCACATGCTTGTAATTCCAGCATTTGGGAGGCTGCTGAGACAGAAGGATTTTGGTTCACAGCTAGCCTCAGCTACTTAGTGAGGCCCTTTACAACTCAGTGAGACCCTATCTCAAAATGTAGAATAAAAAAAATTGGGCTGGGGTATATATAGCTCGGAGGTAGAATGGCACTGGTTCCATCCCCAGTACGGCAAACAAAACAAAACAAAACAAAAAAGCAAACAAAAAAACACAACACCAAAAAACAGTGGGGATATAGCTTGGAGTTCAACCCCAGCACCATAAATAATATAGTTCCATAGTACTTAAATTATATAATACACATCACTTCCCTTTTGCAATTTGCTTCTTCCATTTAACAGTTGTGTGTGCATATGCGCAGTACTGGGGATTAAACCCAGAGGCATTCTACATTTGAGGCATACCCTCAGCCCCTTTTTATTTGGAAACAGAGTCTTGCTATGTTGACGAGTCACTACTTGCTGATACTGTCCTTGAAACCTGTGATCCTCCTGTCTCAGTCTCCCAAGTACAGAGATTACAAGTGTGCACCTGGGATTACAAGCTTCATTTAACGGTTTTCAAGATCCAGCCATGTTGCTATTATATACCTACTTTACTCCCCCTCCTCCCGTATGGAGGATTGAACCAGAACTGGCAAGTGATCTACAACTGAACTATATCCTCAGCTCAACTCTAAGTTTTTCATATGAACACACTTTACTACCAAAAGCTTTTAATCTGATGAACATTTTTCTTTTCAAACAAGCAATAGCTTGATAGACAAAGTAGTACATACCTGTTAAGCCAGCCAGCTACTACGAAGGATCACAAGTTTTAGGCCAGGCTGGCAACTTAGCCAGATCCTGTCTTAATATAAAAATTAAAATAAAAAAAAAGGGAAGCCAGGTAAGGTGGGGGCACATCTATAATACCAGTACTTGGGAGGCCAAGTCAGAAAGATTCCAAGTTTGATACTAGACTTAGGAAGACCTTGTATTTCAAAATAAAAACTAAAGGTAGGTGTGGTAACCCACATCTATAATACCAATACCTGGGAGGATTGCAGGTTGGAGGACAGCCTTAGCAATATGGCAAGACTCTCAAAAAACTAAGCAACTTAAGAAAATTCTGTTTCAAAACAAAAAGGGCTGGGAATGTATCTCAAGTGGTAGTATGCCCTGTGTTCAATCCCATCTTTACCCCCACAAAAAAGCAGATAGCTGGGGGGTGGTATGGTATATAGGTAGAATGCCAGCATGCAACACCCAGTACTAAAAAAAAAAAAAAGAAAGAAAAAAAAAAAGAAAAAAGATTTGATAATTTAAAAAATGTCCATTTTGTTGTAAAACTATAATCCCAGTACTTGGGAGGCTGAGACAGGAATATCTCAGGTTTGAGGCAAGCCTCAGCAACTTAACATTCTGCAACCGAATAAGACCTTGTTTCAAAACAAAAATAAGCTAGGTGTGCTAGTGCACACTTGCAATCCTAGCTTTCGGGAGGCTGGGACCGGAGGTTTGTGGTTCACGGACATTCTCAGCTACTTAGTGAGGTCTTTAACAACTCAGTGAGACCCTGTTTCAAAAATATAAAAAGACTAAAAACCAGGGGGGGGGGGGGAACGCAGCTCAGAGGTACAATGCCACTGCATTCCATTCCCAGTACTGGAAATAAAAGACTAAAAAATAGGGCTGGAGATGTAGCTCAGAGGTACAGTGACCCTCAGTTCCATCCCCAGTACTGCAAAAATAAATAAATAAATAGGGCTAGGTTGAGAGGCTGAGACATGATGATCACAAGTTTGTAGCCAGCCTCAGCAATTTGTGAGGCCCTCTGTAACTTAATAAGATTTTAAAATAAAGAATAAAATAGGACCGAGGGTGTAGCCTGGAGGTAGAAGGCCCTGGATTCCACCCCCAATACCAAGAGGGAAAAAAAAGGCATGGGGCACAGGGGGCATAGCTGAGTTAGAATGCCCCAGTACCACAAAAAACCTTTTTTTGTCCGCTAGCCATAGGTTCAATCCCCAACACCCTAATTGTCAAATATCTGTCTCTTTACTTGATCTAAGGTTTAATTCTATGGCTTATAAGAAAAGTATAAGAAAAAGTATAAGGAAGCATTATTTCTTCATCTCTGACAATAATCCTCATAGTCTGTAGTTTGGTTTAGATGATTCTACTTCGAAAATAATGCTTATTTTGGCTGATGTTCACAATGATCTTTTTTCCTCAAATAGCAACTATAACCACATTTATGACTATCTTATTACTCAACCAGCAATCCAGAATGCTTGTTTAAAAACACCTGTAGAGCTGGGCGTGGTGGCGCACGCTTATAATCCTCGCGCTTGGGAGGCGGAGACAGGAGGATCGAGGATCATGCAGGTTCGAAGCCAGCCATGCTGGCTTAAGAGACCCTGTTTCCAATTAAAAAAATATAAAAATAGGTCTGGGAGTGTAGCCCGGAGGTAGAAGGGCTTCCAGGAACCCTAGTACCACCAAACAAACAAACAAACAAACAAACAAACACACACACACACACACCCAAAATAACCCCACAAAACTTCTGTAGAGATCCAGGTGTAGTGGTGCATGCCTGTATCCCCATTATTTGGGACACTAAGACAAGAGGATGGCAGATTCAAGGCCAGCCTAAGCAATTTAGTAAAACTCTCAGCAACCTAGTGAGATCTTATTTCAAAATAAAAAATAAACTGGCTTGGTAACACAGGCTTGTAATCCCAGTACATGGGAGGCTGAGACAAGAGGACCCACGCAGGTTCAAAGCCAACCTCAGCTACTTAGTGAAGCTCTCAGCAACTTACTGAGCTGTTTCCAAGTAAAATATAAAATAGGTCTGGAGGTAGGAGTATAATTTTAGAGGTAGAATTCCTCTGGGTCCAATCCCCAGAACCACCAAAATAACCTTTTAGAGAGCAGAGCCACAGTTGCTTGCAATCCTAGTACTGGGAGGCTGCGACAGGAGGACCACAGGTTGGAGGCCAATCTTAACAATTTAGCAAAACCCTGTTTCAAAATTTAAAAAATAGGTTGAGTGTTTAGCTAGGAGTTAGAATTCTCCTGGGTTTAATCTCTAGTACCCCCCCCAAAAAAAACAACACATAATAAACTTTCCAAATAACTTACACAGTGGTTCCCCTCCCACCAGAATTTGAAGGGAAGGAAAAAAAAAAAAATCAGTTCCTGCATTCCATTTCAAGGGCCTGAAGTTATAAATTAGACATTAAAGTATATGCTATTAAAATCCAATTATACATTTCCCCCCAGTTGTACTGGGGATTGAACCCAAGGCATTGTACCTCCAAGATATACCCCCAAGCCCATTTCTTATTCTTTACCTTAAAAGAGGATTTCACTAAGTTGCAGATGGCCTCACCAAATAGGTAAAGATAACCTCAAACCTGCAATTCTATCTCAGCCACCCAAGTACTGGAATTACAAGTGTATGCTATCACACCTGGCTTAAAGTAATATTTTGCCCAAAGCTAAAGCATGCTTCACTGTGTGTGTGTGTGTGTGTGTGTGTGTGTGTGTGTGTGTGTGTGTGTGGCATTATACCTCTGAGCTAAGCCCCCAGCCCTGTATCTTATTTTAAAATAAGTAGCTGAGTTGGGCTGGGAACCTGCAGTCCTCCTATCTCAATCTCCCAAAGCACTGGAATTATAAGTGTGTGCCCATCTCTTTGTAGTGTTTTAATACACTCTCCCAAGAATATTTAACTAGGTATCCATATCTGAGTAGATATGCATTTGTACATAAGAACAAATATCAAGAGAGTAAGATACCAAAGATCTTATCCTAGTAAAAATTACTCAGTCAAGCTTGTAATCCCAGCATTTTGGATGCTGAGATAGGAGGTTAGCAGACAGCCTCAGCTATTTAGTGAGACCCTTTGCAACTCAGTGAGACTGTTTCAAAATAAAGAAAAATAGGGTTAGGGGTATAGCTCCACCCTCAGTACCACAAAATACAATTACTCAAAATTATTCAGTCAAGCTTGCTTCTCTGCCAGCTCTTTTTAAGTAAGGAGCATTCCACTCATGAACAGACTTCCCACACCATCACCATTCACATCAATCTGTGAATATATCCTGTTCTTTCCTGTTACAATCTTACTCTCAATTTACTTCTAGTATTTTTATCCTAGTATCTATTTTATCCCATTCCTGCGTTCTTACATAATATACCTTTATACCTTAAAACCCCAGTAAGGGGTTTAAACAACAAAAGGACACAAAAGGAAACAAGAGAGAAAACCTAGTATCTCCCTGTGCTACTAACCTAACAGTGAAAGCATTTTAGTTGCTAAGCAATAGATTAAAGAGTTCAAGACACTTAAGAGAATATTGGAGAAACCACTCAATGCTTCCCGGTATCTCTTTAAACTAGCTGTCTACTGGGCTAATAATAGAAAAACACTTGTAAGATAAGACAGTCCTAATGTTAGCACTAAACATCCTCTTGTACTGTACATCTGGGCAAAAGTTCTGTCTACAGATGAAAAAGGAAGATAATTTCTTTTCTTTGTGGTACTAGGGATCAAACCTAGTGACATTCTAATTCTGAGTTACACACAGCCTTTTTTTTTTTTTTGGGGGGGGGTCTGGTGATTGAACCCAAAGATGTTCTATCTCTAAGCTATACCCCACAGCATTTTTTGTTTTTGTTTTGAAACAGAGTCTCACTAGATTGTTTAGTCTTGCTAGGTTGCTAAGGCAATTCTTTAACCTGTGATCATCCTGTCTTAGTTTGGTAACATTTGTACCTGGGACTCTCAAATACTAACCAGAGAACTTCCTGGAAACAAAAGATCTAACACACCTATTTTTAATTCTTTAATCCCAGTACTTGGGAGGCTGAGACAGAAGGATCACAGGTTTGTGAACAGCCTCAGCTACTTGTGAGGCCCTTTAAAACTTAAGTGAGACCCTGCTTCAAATAAAACAAAACATATTTGTACTTGGAAGGCCAAGACAGGAAGATCTGGGTTCGCAACCAGCCTCAGGAACTTAGTGAGACCCTTAAAACTTAGTCCCCATTTCAAAAATAAAGAATAAGAGCCAGGCACAGTGGCACACACTTGTAATCCCAGCACTGGGAGGCTAAGACAGAGGGATCAAGGTTCACAGACAGCATCAGCTAGGTCCTTTACAACTCAGTAAGATACTGTTTCAAAATAAACAATTAAAAAATATATAGGGTTGGGGGTATAGCTCAGAGGTAGAATAGAATGCCCTTTGGTTCTATCCCCAGTACTGCAAAAAGGAAAAAAAAAAAAAATACACACACACACACACACACACACACACACACATATATATTATACCAGGTATGGTGGTGCACACTTGAAATCCCAGCATTTGGGAGACTGAGACAGGAGGATCACATTTCAAGGACAGACTCAGCTACTTAGTGAGGCCCTTTGCAATTCAGTGATTATTTCAAAATAAAGAATAAAAAGTTGGGTTGGGTGTAGCTTGAAGAAAGAAAGCTCCTGGGTTCCAACCCCAGTACTGTCCCCCCTAAAAAGGGCACTTTTAAAGTTTGTACTAGCCAGGCATGGTGGCACATGCTTGTGAGTGATTCCAGCATTCTGGAGGCTGAGAATGGAGGATCGTGGTTTGTGGACAGCCTCAGCTACTTAGTGAGACCCTTTTTCAAAATAAAGAATAAAGAATAAAAATAGGCGGGGTGTAGCTCAGAGGTCGAATGACCCTGGGTTCTATCCCTAGACCTGCAAAAAAAAAAAAGTTTATATTAGGAAGCATGGTGGCACATGCTTGTAATCCCAGCATTTGGGAGGCTGAGACAGGAGGATCATGGTTTACAGACAAGCCTCAGCTACTACTTAGTAAGGCCCTGTGCAACGCAGTGAAACCCTGTTTCAAAATAAAGAATAAAAAGCCGGGCGTGATGGCACACGCCTGTAATCCCAGCATTCAGGAGGCTGAGACCTGAGGATCACGTTCGCAGACAGCCTCAGCTACTTAATGAGGCCCTCTGCAGCTCAGTGAGACCCGGTTTCAAAATTAGAATAAAAACTAGGTGTAGCTTGGAGGTAGAATGCCCCTGGGTTTCATCCCTAATTAAAAAAAACAGTTTGTATTAAAGAACCAGATGTGGTTGAGGCCCTCCATAAGTTAGTGAGACCCTGTTTCAAAAAAGAAAATGGGGGGGGGGTCAGCTTTAGCTCAGTAGTTACTTCCTCATTTGGTTTAAAAAAAAAAATTCAATCCCCATTACTGAAAAAAAAAGGGGGGGGGGTAAAGTTTGTATTAGAGAACCAGGTGCGGTTGAGGCCCTCCATAAGTTAGTAAGACCCTGTTTAAAAAAAAAAAAAAAAATTCAGTCCCCATTACTGAAAAAAAATAAAAAGGGCCCAAAGGGTATAAACCTGGACTAATACACAGAATCATGGCACAGTAACTTTTTAAACTCTCAAAACGTGTATTAATCGCACCTCTTTCCTTTTAAAGTTTGTCTTTAGTTAGCACACTCCTGTAATCCTACTAATTGAGAGGCTGAGACAGGAGAATCACAGCTCCAAGGACAGGCGCAGCAAGGAGTTGAGACTCTAATCAACCTAGTAAGACACTGTTTCCAAATAAATAAAACTGAGCTGGGGGTGTAGTTCAACCCAGTATCCCCCCTCTACACAAAGAGTTTGTCTTTAAGCCAGGCATGGTGTGGTGGCACACATCTTTTATCCCACCCAGTACTTGGGAGGCTGAGACATGAGGATCACAAGTTAATCTCCCACCAACTTAGTGAGGCTCTTGCAACTTAGGCTCCATTTCCAAATAAAAAATAAAACAGGGTTTGTGGTATAGCTGAGGCAAAGGCCCCCAGGGTTCAATCCCCAGTAACATAAAAATAAAATAAATTTTGTCTTTATTATGAAACCAGTAACATTAGATTCCACAAGTAACAGAAACTATGCATGCTTAATATTTATACATCATTCTTTTTGAACTACCTACAAAAATACTATCAAATGCACCTTGCAATTTTCTTTTTCTTCTTTTTTTTTTGTGGTACTGGGGATGGAACCCAGGGGTTTTCTAACTTTGAGCACCACGTTTGTTTACCTTGAAGGTTTCTAAAAAAAGTAAGAGAGTCGGGAGTGGTGGCGCACGCTTGTAATCCCAGCGCTTAGGAGGCTGAGACAGTAGAATCGCACAGGTTTGAAGCCAGCCTCAGCTACTTAGTGAGACCCTGTTTCCAAATAAAGTATAAAATAGGTCTGGGAGTATAGCGCTCCTGGATTCCACCCCCAGTGCCACCAAAAAAAAAAAAAAAAAAAAAAAAAAAGAGAACCCAGGGTCTTTCAACTATACAAAGATACATAAATACCTTTTTATTTACTAGCAAAACATTATTAAATCAGAAATTCAATGTTTTGGCAACAAAATGTGTACTCATGTTTGTCATGTTACTTTAACTTAAAACTGTTTAGAGCAGAGCATGATGGCACATGCCTAGGATCTCAGTACTTAGGAAGCTGAAACAAGAGGCTTACTGGTTTCAGGACAGCCTCAGCAACTTAAGTGAGACCCTGTTTCAAACTGAAAAACAGGCCGAGGGTGGTGGCATTCACCTATAATTCCAGAACTTGGGAGGCTGAGACAGGAGGATGGCATGTTTACGGCCAGCCTCAGCAACTTAGTGAAACCCTGTCTCAAAATAAAAATAAAATAGGGCTAGGGGTGTAACTCAAAAGACAGAATACCTCTGGGTTCAACTTTCAGAACAATAACAAAATCCAAACCAAACTGTTTAGTTCCACAGGAAGATTCAAGATTGCCCAGTTTATGTTTTTTTGTTTGTTTTTGTGGTACTGGTAGTGGAACCCAGGGGCTTTCTACCTCCGGGCTATACTCCCAGACCTATTTTATATTTTATTTGGAAACAGTCTCACTAAGTTGCTGAGACCCTCACTTAGTAGCTAAGGCTGGCCTCCAACCTGTGCAATCCTCCTGTCTCAGCCTCCCAAGCGTGGGGATTACAAAAGTGTGTGCCACCACGCCTGGCTGCCCAGTTTCTTATGTTATACAACTTAAAAACCTATTTTTGTTTCCTGGACATTTTAAACTTGGTGTCTATTAAAATTAACAGAACAGCCAGGCATGGTGGTACATGCTTGTAATCCTAGCATTTGGGAACTGAGCCAGGAGGACGGTTTGAATAGTCTCAGCTACTTAGTGAGGTCCTTTACAACTCAGTGGGACTTTGTTTCAAAATAAAAAAGAGCACAGAGGTAGAATGCCCCTAGGTTCCATGCCCAGTAGAGGGGTGGGGAGTGAGTTTAAGAAAACAAGCCAGGAGTGGTGGTGCACACTTGTAATCCCAGTACTTGGGAGCCTGAGACAGAAGGATCACAGGCTCCAAGCCAGCCTCAGCTATTTAGTGAGACCTTTTTCCAAAATAAAATAAATACTAGAGCAGGGATGTAGCTCAGAGGTAAAATACCTCTGGGTTCCATCCTTAAAAGCAAAGCCAGGTTGATGACAAATGCTCATAATCCTAGTTCTTGGGAGGCTGAGAAAGGAGGATCCAGTTTTGTGACAGCCTCAGGTACTTAGTAAGGCCCTTTGCAACTTAGTGAGACCCTGTTTCAAAATAAATAGAAAACCGAGTTGGGAGCCAGGCGTGGTGGCGTGCGCACGCTTGTAATCCCAGCATTCTGGAGGCTGAGACAGGAGGATCGAGGTTCACGGACAGCCTCAGGTACTTAATGAGGCCCTCTGTAACTTAGTGAGACCCTGTTTCAAAATAAAGAATAAAAAATAGGACAGGGGGTATAGCTCCGAGGTCAAATGCCCCTGGGTTCTATCCCCAGACCCACCAAAAACAAAAACACACCAGGCTGGGGTTATAAATCAAAGGTAGAATGGCTTTGGGTTCAATCCCGAGTACCAAAATAAATAAATAAATAAATAAATAAATAAATAAAAATTGGGCTGGAGGTATAGCTTGACACTAGAATGCCTCTGGGTTCCATCCCTAGCACTACAACAAATAAATAAAACCCAATTTTTTTTAATTTTTTATTTTTTTGGTGGTACTGGGGGTGGAACCCAGGGGCTTTCTACCTCCGGGCTATGCTCCCAGACCTATTTTATATTTTATTTGGAAACAGGGTCTCACTAAGTTGCTGAGAGCCTCACTAAGTAGCTGAGGCTGGCTTCGAACCTGTGTGATCCTCCTGTCTCAGCCTCCCAAGCGCAGGGATTAGAAGCGTGCGCCACCACGCCCAGCTTAAAATCCACTTTTTAAGGGCACAAAATTCAAATAACATAATATTATTATTCATTAGAATTTTTTAATTTTTATGGTACAGGGGTGAAACCCAGGGCCACTCTACCTCTGAGGCATACCCCCCAGCCCAATTTTACATTCCTTATTTTAAAAGGGTCTCAATGAGTTGCAAATTGAGGCTATCTGCTAACTGCGACCCTCCTGTCTCAGCCTCCCAAATGCTGGGATTACATGTGTGCACCACCATGCCCGGCATCATTGGATTTTTAAAAACAAGTATCTGTGAAATAATTCTGAAAATGATGTGTGTGTGGGGAGGAGGGTACTGGAGATTAAACCCAGTGGGCATTGTACCTCTAAGCTACATATCCAGGCCTTTTTGTTTCTGAGACAGGGTCTCTTGTGATTCTCCCATCTCAACCTTCCAAGTACTGGGATCATAGATGTGTGCCACCATACCAAGCTCCCTCAGTAAGTTTAAATGTTTAAAAACAAAAAGAACCTCTGGATGTGGTGTACACATCTGTAATTCCAGTATTTGGGAGGCTAAGACAGGAGGATTCCAAGGTCACTACCAACCTCATTAACTTAGTGAGCCCCTCTACAACTTAAGTGAGATCTTGTTTCAAGATAAAAAAAAAAGAAGCCTGGCCTAGTGGTACATGCTCATTATCTCAGTACATGGGAGGCTGAAGACAGGAGGCTCTGAATTCTCAGACAGCCTCTCAGCTACTTAAGGCCCTCCTCAACTTAGGACTTTCAAAATAAAAGAAATATATATTTTTTATGGGTCTGGGGATGGAACCCAGGGGCATTTGACGTCCAAGCTATACCCCTTGCCCTACTTTTTATTATTTATGTTGAAACAGAGCCTCACTAAGTTGTAGAGGACCTCACTAAGTAGTTGAGGTTGTCTGCGAAGTGCACGCCTCCTTTCTCAGCCTCCCGAATGCCAAGATTACAAGCATAAGCCACCACACCTGGCTAGAATAACAATTTTTTAAAAATCAGGTTGGGGGTGTAGCTTAGAGGTAGAATGCCCCTGGGTTCAATCTCTAGCACCACGAAGAAAAAAAAAATAAAATATTGATAGTGTAGCTGAGAGGTAAAATGCCCCTTGGTTCAATCCCTAATAGTATGCATGCATAAATAAATGAGTAAGCAAATACAGATAAACCAAGTGGGGCACAGTGGCACACACCTATATTCCCAGTACTCAGGAGACCGAGGCAGGAGGATTGCCAGATGAAGATCAGCCTAAGAAACTCAGCAAGACCCAGTACACAAAAAGTAGCAGCAGCAGCAGCATTAACCCAAACATATTAGATAAAAAGGCACATAAAACATTTAATATCTAACAGTCAAATAGCATTTTATTTTTACCTGGGCTCCTTCTCCATGGTATAAGCAATTTACTACATTGTCTAATAGGTTGATATCCAGTTTCTGGCTGAAATCGAGCAGCTGACGAGCTGCATGGTCTGCTAACATTGTCATAATTGCTGGCATAGATTACTGAAAGGAAAGAAAAAAAACCATTAAAGCTGCCTATTAAGTCAAATTATCATGTCAAACACTCTCTACAATTTATTTTTACTTAAATCATGTCCTTACAAATATTTTAAATAAAGACTTCAGAGACTTTACCTACTTATTACAAAACAACCAATATGAAAGCAAGTAACAAAAGCTGAACTACTTAGCTATTCCATGACTACATTAGTTATTAGGATCTTTTTAGTTCTCCTAGTTTTTAGACTCCAGAAAAATGTTACTAGCCCATCAATACTTTATGAAGTAGGGTAACCCATTTTTTAAGTAAATCCATTTTTAGGCATTATAGCCCTAAAAACTAAGTTGCTAATCTTTTTTTTTTTTTTTTTTTTGGGTAGTACTAGGGATGAAACCCAGGGGTTTTCTATCCCCAGGCTACACTCCCAGACCTATTTTATATTTTATTTGGAAACAGTGTCTCACTAAGTTGCTGAGAGCCTCACTAAGTAGCTGAGGCTGGCTTTGAACCTGCACAATCCTCCTGTTTCAGCTTCCCAAGTGCTGGGATTACAAGCATGGGCCACCACGTCTGGTTCTTAGTTACTAGTCTTGGTTGCATATTTGGGAGGCCCAGGTTCACTGCCATCCTCAGCAATTTTAGGTCCTCAGCAACGTAGTGAGACTCTGTTTCAAAATAAAGAATGAGCTGGGGGTGTAGTTTGGAGGTAGAACCCCTGGGTTCAATCCCCAGTACCTTGGGGAAAAAAGTCTTGATTGCGTTGGGTGTGGTGGTGCATCCTTGTAATCCCAGCATTCGGGAGGCTGAAACAGGAGGATCACAGTTAGTGGATAGCTTTAGCTACTTAGTGAGGCCCTTTGCAACTCAGTGAGACCCTGTTTCAAAAAATAAACAATAAAAATAGGGCTAGGGGGTGTGGTTCAGAGGTAGAATGTCTCTGGGCTCTATCCCCAGTACCAGGCAAAACAAACAAGAACTTGATTGCAATCTTTTCCTCATGGATTAGTGGATATGCCCCCCACACCCATTCAGCTCTTCTGGGCAGTCAGTATTTTAAGCTCCCTTCACCTATTTTAAAGATATGCTGAAAAGACAGGATGTGCAGCCAGATGTGGTGGCCTATGATTGTAATCCCAGTACTTGGGAGGCTGAGACAGAATTGCAGGTCAGTGGACAGCCTCAGCAGCTTAGTAAGACTCTATTTCCAATTAAAATATAAAACATAGTTCTGGGGGTATAGCCTAGAGGTAGAAGGCTCTTGGGTACCACCCCTAGTACCACACACACACACACACACACACACACACACACACACACACAACAGATGTTAAACATTTGAATTTTTATATTACATTTAACTTTAGTATGAACATACAAGATTTCATATTATAATTACAAGGAACAAGTATCCACCAAATCTTTGTAACAATTCCAAATCCTATACAGAATTTACTTTCTACACTCAATCTTTCAAGTTTGTTTCACCTCAGTGAATACTAGGATTAAAATTACATTTCCAACATGCTTGTAATCCCAGTACTTGAGGCTGAGACAGGAGGATCAGTTTCACAGCCACCCTTAGCTATTTAGTGAGGTCTCGGAAACTTTCAAAATCCATTTCAAAATAAAGAATAAAAAATAGGGCTGGGGGTATAACTCAAAGGTAGAATGACATTAGTTTCAATCTCCAGTATGGCAAAAAAAAAAAAAAATTAAACAAATAATTTCTAATCAAACAAATTCCTTGAATATGTGGTCTAGAAAAATTCTATGACAACATGTCAAACAAGATTTACAATTTCAGATATTCATTGACAAGGTAAAATCTTGCCAATTTCCAAAAAACCCCCACCAAATTCCATCATAACAATAAGGAGCTTCGAGTCAGGTAAATATAATTTGCTAAAACCTGGTTCATATGCAAAGTTACCATTCTAAGAGGATTCTACTTTAAGATGCTGGCTAGCACACACCCACATTTTTAGTTGCCCAGAATTATAAACATTTTTCCTATTTTTTCTTCAAAGTCATTGCCACTCAAGCGTAACTGGTTGAATCAGTAATTCAGAACCATTTGGGGCCAAAATACCATAGACTCAGGAATACAATGGCTGTAACCCAATTCTAGAAGCTCACAATTTTCTATACCATTAAAAAGGTATACATCTTGAAACCCAGCTATGAAATTCTTAGCATAGAGCATCTACAACAGGTTAAGTGGTCATCTCCACTTCTCTCCCTTTTAAAAATCTTCCAGGGAGCCAGGCATGGTGGTGCATATAATCCCAGCAGGGGAAGCCCAAGGGAGGAGGATTGCAGGTTCACAGCCATCCTCATCAGCTCCTACTTAGTGAGACCCTGTTTCAAAATAAAGAATGAAAAATAGGACTAGGAGTGCAGCTCAGAAGTACAATGCACCTGAGTTCCATCCTTAGTACTGAAAAAAACAAACAAAAACTTCCAGGATCAGGAAGAGAGGTTAATTGGACTACACTGTGCCTGGACAAACTAGTTTGATAGGGAAAAAATTCTTAATTTTTGGCTATTTTACAGCAGTTGAAAACTATTCTTACTAACAGAAGTAACTCCAATTTAGTGAAATTATTTTAATTAAAAATGTAAAAGTCAGTTACAGTTAAATTTTAGGTCCAAAAGATGAGTCACTAAAGTTAAATGTAATATAGAAAAATTCAAAATATTAAGGACAAGAATCTTTTATTCCTATAATCTTCTAGTCCATTCTGTAACCAGTATTAAAAGTATTTTTAAACATCAGCATCCCCATCATACAAAACAAAAAACCCATCTAAATGCTAACATAAAAGAGGAAATACGTATTTCACGAATAAATGTGTATGTATCCTATGCTTTCAAGTGTCAAGAAACTTTAAAATATTAAATCTAAAAAAAAAAAAAAAAAAAAAGGGCATGGTGGCACATGCTTGTTATCACAGTACTTGGGAAACGGAAAGGACTGCAGGTTCCAGGACAAACTCAGCAAATAGACTTTCACCAACCTAGTGTAATCCTGTTTCCAAAAAAAAAAAAAAAAAATTAAAAATAGGGCCGGGGATGTAGCTCACAGTAGAATGACCCTGGATTTAATCCCAGTGCCCCACGCAGGAGCATACACACTTCAAAAAATAAATAAGCGCCAATATCTATGTATCAAGTTTCCGATATTTGTTAAAAACTAAACAAACTTTTCTCCTACTTGCCATAATTTACAGCCAAATAAATAAGCAAATAAAGTGACTCTCTTAGGGGGTTCATTTTCAAGTACTCTATGGCCAAGAGTTCACCACGCTATATTCATTTGATACATCACGTTCAGAATTGAAGCGTTTAGCTATGGTAGTTTGCCATCCTCAGAACTAGCGGTTATCTTCGAAATGACCTACCTATTCTTCAATAGTACAGAAATGGCGGCTTTGTGGTCAATGCCAAGCACAAGTAAGCCCCCAAATCAAAAAGCTTCCAAAACACTCTTTCCTCTATCAGCAATGTCCTACACGCTTATGATATACAATCAGACAGCAAAAGGGAGAGCTGGGGAGGTGTAAACACCAACGCTTTCTTTCTCGTTTGGACCCCCCCAATCCTAAAGTCCACTCACTGGTTTGCATATACTAGGAATTATCTAGCAATGCTGTGACTCTACAAGTGATTACCAAAATACCTTCACTGTCACTCCAAACTGAACAGGCAAGCAGGTACACACTACTAGTTTCCCCCCAAAACCAGAAAAATCACAACCGGTGCTTAATGGTAACTTCCCACTGGGTGAAGAAAAAAAAAAAAAAAAGGCTGGTACAAAGCAAAAGACTGCTACTTCGGTGTGTGGGCAATCGCCTGTTTCATTCAAGTAGAAACACACCTCACTAGGGCCCGCCCTCCCCTGGCTTCCCACCCGAACCGACTCCAGCACTTCTAACTATAGCACTCGGGAGCACGCACTCACCCCGCCCAAAGTCGGAGGAGGCTTTAGACCAGTCGACTTAAGTTCACCGCCCCATTCTCTAGGCAGCATGGCCTCTGCGTGATCACAGGCGCCCGGGGCCGGGCAAGGAGTTAATGCTTCCTCTACTCCACCACTTCCACTTCCTTCCATCCCAAACTCCAAGCCATGAGAATGGAGAATCGGGGTACCATCTAGTGTACATGGCCAGCAGTAAATGACTGGACCAACTTAACGCACTGAACCCCCCGGGAAAACTACAACGCCGGACCCCACTGGCAGACCCCTGAAAAAAGTAACCCATCTTCCTTACTTCTCGTCATACTCTTCAGAAACAAAAACCCGAAAAGCTGTAGAGTTTCTCTGCAGGAGGAGCAGAGACTCGGCAGCCCCTCCCTCCCCCATCCTAAGCTCTCCACCGAGGGGGCCACGTGATGCAGGCGGACGTTTCAATGCTGCTGCACTAAATATTTCTGGAAACTTCCACTCCTAACAATTTACAGAGATGTTCCTGAAATCACCCCAACTTCTCCCCTGCCCACCGGGCCGGGGAAGCCCTCCCGCCCCCGCGTGGGGCTCCGCTTCACGACCGGGCTCCTCGCCCGGCTCGGCCGCCACCCGCGCACGCCGAGCCCGGGCCGGCGCGCCCGCCCGCCCGCCCGGCCGCCTCCATCCCCGCGGCGGACGCGGCTCCATTCAATCGCGGGCTCGGCCGCCTCCCGGGCCGCCGCCGCCGCCGCGCCCGACCCTCGGCCGAGCACACTGCGACTTACCCAGAAATGGAGCCAACTGCTTCTTCCTTCCTCGGCGGGGATTAGGGCGAGGGACGGTGGGGAGGGGAGAGGGGAGGAGGCCAAGGTGGGTTTCACAGTTTTCCCACCTTCAAAAAAGGAAATTAAAAAAAAAAAAAACGGAAAGGGCGACAGAAAAAAGCTCAATATTTACTATTCCAGGGACACCTCCCCCCCAGCACACACACCCACCCGCCCCCCCCAAAAAAGGGGGAATGAAACTGAGGAATAAACGCTCCCGCCCGGCCGCGGAGTGGGAGGGGGAGGGGAACGGGGTCAAGTCCCAAAGACCGAGCCCGGGGACCCTGACGCCACAGGCGGCGGCGGGAGCGGCGGGAGCGGCGGGAGCGGGGCTCGAGTCCAACGCGGCCCGGGGCGCGCCGCCGCCAGTCGCAGCCCGGCTCCCCCACCAAAACACGGCCCCCTCTCTCACGCGGCCGCGGCGCCGGCCCCCCCACCCGGGATCGCCTAAACTTTCCCCCTCTCCGGCTCCTCAGCGACTGGTGGTTCCCCCTCCCCCTCTGGGTGGTTGCACGGACTGCAGCAGCAAAGACGGGAACAGGCGCCGCCGCCGGGGCTGTAGCTACTGTTGCTCTTGCTGATGCTGTAGCTCCCGCTGCTCCTGCCGCGGCCGCTGCAGCCGCTTCTCCCCCTCCTCCTAGTGCCTCAAACTCGGAACCGGTTGAAACCGGTTCAGACTGGGAGATTCCATCTCGGTTGAGTTTTCAGCCCATGGCGCCGCGGAGCGTTTGGAACCTGGGCCTCCGCCCCCAGCCCGCCCGCCCATTGGCCGATGCCAGCCACAGCCGCGCCATCAGACAACCTTTTATTGGTCTGAGTGACTGTCAATCTCACCTCAAGGCTCCACACGAGCTTGCCGCTTCGGCCCCCGCCTCTTTCCAGCAGCGATTTGCCCGCAGAGTGGGGGAGGGGAGGCGGGGCGGGTCGA